>NW_025336442.1:1528957-1595497 GCF_004798865.1 Varanus komodoensis
CGAAAAACAAATAACGACGGCGCCAGGCGGACCTCTCTGGGGAGCGCGTTCCATAACTTAGGCGCCACCGCAGAGAAAGCCCTCCTCCGAGTACCCACCCTCCTAATTTCCTTCACGGAGGGTTCCTGGGGAAGGGCCTCCCCCGCCGATCTCAAGGGGCGGCTGGGCATATATGGATGCAAGCGCTCCTTCATGGAACGAGGTGGTTGCTGTTGGCCATCCAGGTGGGATGGTGGAAGGCTGATTAAAGCCACGACATCTTCTTGTACAGTTATCCCGGTTGTGGTGCAAAATGTTTGGCGATTGGCCTGGTCTTGGGTCCCTCAAACTTTCTGCACTGTTGGGCACGTCAGCAGTTCTGAGAGGGTGTTGTGGGCACTCTCACAGGATGGCTGCCATGTTGGAGGGCAGCTTGGCCATTCACTGCAGTGGCCCACAAGCAAGACTGTCGAGACTAAAAACCAAGGTCCCCTTTCCCAAGCTTTGAAGTGAAAGTGGCATCTGAGCTCTGAAAGGCGAAAGCCACTGTTTGAGATGCAAAGCAAGACGGTGCCTGCCATCTTTATTTCTCAGATCTATCTTGAAACCTTATTTATTTCTAAATAAGGAGAGGTAGGGAGCCTGGCAGGTGCCAGGAGAGGTGTCTTTGGCACATCGGAGCCCCCGTGCATCCTGTTGAATGCTGCGAGCCCTCCCTGGCCTTGCATTCTTCGCTACAGCTAGCAGGGGTTTCCGGCTGCCCAGCTCCATTCCCCCTGCGGCCATCTAGCTCGCACACTCTTTCTGCTTCAGGGGTGACATCAGGCAGAGAGAACAAACTGGAGTTCATATACCCAAGATACGAATGTATGCATGTTTCAGTGGGGAGACCTCCTCCAACTCCCAGCATGCCCCAGGTTGCAACAACATCTTGTTCAATAACAGCTTGCACTCAACCCTTGCACGTGGCTATTTTTGTATTTATTTATTTCTAAACTGCCCTATTAGCCACACAGCTCACTGGGCAATTAAAGAACTGTGCCCATTAATTATTATAATTATATTACATTTCTGTACCACCTGAAGCTGAAGTTCTCTGGGTGGTTCACAACCTTTCAGGTCACCCCCCCCCCCCGCCCCAGATTTTAACCAGGCCCAGACCTGCTTAGCTTCCAAGATTAGGCAGGCCTGGGCACTTCAGGCCATACAGAAGCTCTCAGGTGGGGTCTGTCTCTCTGCCATGTGGACCTCCCTTTCTCCTTCCCTTCCACACTGTTCTCCTTCCATTCACCATAATTGTGCGTTCCTGTCTTCAGTGCTGGGGCTGATGGCCCCAAAGCTGGCATCTTCTCTCTAATCCTTTCACGAACTGATGCAGCGTTTAACACAGGTGTTGCATAAGAACTTTGGGGAAATCTTGGTTTTGTGGTTTAGGGCCTTGCTTTCGATGTGCCTGGAAGAAGATGTTTAGCTTGTTATTTGGCCCAAAGGATTCTTACAACACTTATCTTCATTTCCTTTAATTTGTGGGAGTTCTAGTAAATGGGTTTAAAATTAGGTCTGGGCACGATGCCAGAGCACTGCTGAAAGGGTGCAAAACCACAGGGGAACGAGTAAGGGATTCGGAACAGTTCGCTTTCACTTCTCTCTAGGGCCAACTGGGAGCCTGCCGGATGTGCTAGAGTAGGATTCCCACCATTGGCTACCCTGCATGGGGCTGCTGCGCATCAGAGACAAACATCTGGAAGGCCACCACCTGGCAGTGGGGAGATACGTCCTGGGGCGAAGACTCCAGCCTGAACCTCGGAGAGCTGCTGCCGCCAGTCCAGGCTGGCAGTGCTGGGCTAGGTGAGCGTCAAGCAGATTCCCATGTTCCTAGGCCAGCCTTGGGTTACGCTGTGCTACTCAGCTGCCATGCTTTGACCTGCCGCGGCCTGCATCCCGTTGCCTCTTGCACGATGCCCCTCTGCGTGTGTGTGAGAGGGGAATACACTGACTTAGGCAGGAGCATAAAGGGGGTGGCCCCTCATGGCAGGTTTAGCAAGCAGCAGTGCAGTGGCTTCATATGCAAGCATCCGTAAGTGGGGAACGAGGAACAATTCATTGCTCCTGGGGACAGTCTTAACCGGCTTAGCCTGAAGACTAACGATAGTTGCGGAAATGCCCTGCTACAGATCTGGCAGCCCTGGAGAGCAGGGGCTTGTTTTATCCACCCAGTGCATGTATTGGCCAACAGCCATTTTCCCGGGTATCTGATGAGGGTCTTTCTCGGCCCTTCCTGAAAATGCTGGAGCTTGAAGCTGGAGTCTTCTGCTTGCACATCAGCAGCTCCATTGCTGAGCTACGGTCCTTTCTCAGAGCAATATAGCAGTGGAACCAGCTGCCTGGAGAAGTGGTGGGCTCTCCCACAATAGAGACGTTCAGAAAGAAACTGGACAGCCCTCTGAGTGGGATGGTGTGACCTCGTGTCCGGCACCTAGGCCTTCTTGGCCCCTTCCAGCTCTCCTCTTCTATGATTCTGTCTGTAGCTCACCAATTATTTGCAACAGGCTAAAACAAGCTTGGATCACATGAATGCTGGGCATGTGTTCTTTCCAGTTCTTGGCCTTTTTAGGACACCATTCCAGGTTCATCTCACTCCTGGCCTGGCCACATAGCCTTGCTGTCTTATAACTCATCGGAGGAACCTCTGCTCCTGCTGCCCCACAGGATCAGATGGGCCCTTGAACAATGCAGCCAGCTCCTCCAGAAGAGGCCAGGCTGACCACGCCACAGATTGCGCCTCCCTCCTTAAGGCCTCAGCCTCCTGCCTCTCCCTGCTGAGACAACATCCTCCGATGTTTCTAGCAGAGGGCTCTGGCCAGCACGGAGCTGTCCTTGGTCCTGCCGCAGCCACCTGTTATGCAGGAGGGCTTCTGCCTTTGGTTGCTATGCATGACATGCTTCTCTTGTCCAGATTCTACCTACCTAATACAACTTTGTCAGCCTTGAATTTTTAATCTAGATTGATCTGGCATTTTTAAAGTATTACTATTATTATTTCAATGGCTTTTTATTTGAAATCTCATGATAAAAAACTTACCTTTTCTTTGTTCCTGAGATAAATTTTGCAATATGAGACTTGAGCTGCAAGAGCAGCAAATGTAAATCTAAACACATCTGAGAGAGAAAAGATTACATTTGATTTTAGGCACAATTAGAAATGCAAGTGGAGCACTTTGTATTTCACCTCGGCGCCAACTATTTATGGCTCAATATGCAAATAAACCAAGCTATGAATATTAACGATGAGAGTGAGTTATCAGCTCTCCCTGCCTTGTAATGAGCACAGTTCTGGGGACGAGCCTTTGTCTCCCTTGCGTACTGTAGCGGTTGGACCTGCTCTTCTCCCTCGAGGTGCCGAGTAGTGTCCAATGCTTGGGGTGTCCAGTAGTTCCAGACAAAACCCAGGTGAGGGATGCGTTTGCCTGGGCATGGTTCTGGTCCTGGGGCAAGACCTCAGTTTTATCTGTTGCAGCCTTGCAGGGGGGTTGTAAGAACACAAAGGTGACCTTTCAGGGGGCTTCTGTGTAATAGAAAAAAGGCTCTCTGGCATGTCTTGGGTGGAAACGGAGGAACATATTGCATCCAACACAAGAGAAGCTCTGCTCTTTTATCCATTCTGTCGCATCTCTGCAACTCCATCAGCTGAAGCTCTCTGGCCGGTTACAGGGCAGCCTGTGGTCAGTTACAAGTTTTATTATCATGCTACAAATGTGCCTGGTTTTGCTTGGGATAGGCCCTAATTGGGTAGATGCCTTTGAGTAGATTTACAGAGCTAGGCTGGACCTGGGCGGCTGCGTCTGAATGAAGACACGTGCCTGGGCACGGCCCCTGCCGTGGGGCATATTTACAGCTCTCAGAGGGAATGGGTCGGCCACCCTAGTCCCCCGTTCCCCGGTGTGGGCAGGTGCGTAAGTGTGTCTCTGGGCCTCCCACTCTCTGCTGGCTCCAGACTGCATGGCCTGCCGAGGTATGTGCTGCTTAGGAGACACTACCTTCTGCGTGGCTGAAGGTGCAACTGCGGCTTCAACCACTCATGTGGGCGTATTTAAATTAACTAAGCAGCTGTTGCATTTAAAAGGCCGAAGGACCCAAGGAGCACATCCTTTGCTCGCACACCAAGTTTCAGGGGTCCCGGTTTCGCCGTCTGGGCACGATGGCGTGGACGGACAGACACGCACCTGTTGCCGTGACTGGAGTTTCACCAGCGTGAAATTGGTGGCTGCTTTGTCTGCCTCGGACACCAAAATGCCTTGGGACATCTCTGAGCTGACCCGCCCTCCGTTCTTGTTGTGCAACCTCTCTGGGCAAGGACTTCCTCATGCATTTTGCCTACAGCAGGCACTGAAATCGCAACCCAGGGAGGCTTCCCTCCCCAGGGAAACGGCCCTGTGGGAGGGCCCGGCCGGCCGCGGTCCTGCCCTCCACACAATGCCTGGCTTGCTTGTGGGCTGACACACAGGTTTGCCCCCTCCCAAAAAAACAAATGTCATTCTTTGATTGCCCCAAGAGTGGGTGTGATGGGTATGCATGGAAGCATCCATGCAACAGCCAAGTGGGTTAAAAATGCAAATTTAAAATAATGCCCATCTCAAGATTCTAGATGCAGCAGAGAAATATAGTTTGCATGCCTCTCTGTGATCTTAGAGGGCATCAAAGAGCCATTTTGCTGACCCTTCAGCACTGTTATTCGCAGATCATTAACCAGCCATGCAAAATATGTGTTGGCCAGGGTGGCAAGAACATCTCCTTGGGCATGTTCCCCGCTGCCCAGATTCTCTGCTGTGAGAAAGAGGGTTTTTGGAGGTCCACCTTTGGGCTGCTCAGAAGCTCTCGGGCATTCTCTGGCCTCACAACAGCGCAGCATCCATGCGCGCAAGGCGGCTTCGACTGCCTCCCGAAATCCCTGCACACGTTTCAGAACTGCTGTGCCTCTTTGCTCCAGGACCTAGCATCCCAGGCGCCTGGTTGGAGAAGCAGCATGTGACGGGGCGAGCAGGCAGTCGGCATTTTGAGTGCAGCTCAGTGGCAATTGAGGTGGGGGGCTGTCGGACACCTTCAGACCAAGCGCTGCATCCCCCCAGTGGCGGGGCAGGCGAGGGCAACTGGGGAGGGAGTTCTCCCCAGGCCAGCTTCTGTGGCGGGGAGCAGCCCGGGGAGCTTGCTGGATTGAGGGTGGCCTGTCGCTCGGCTGGCAGAGCCCCGCTTTCCTACGGAAGGTCCTGGGTGCAGCCCCTGACAGCATCTCTAGGCAGGGCAGGAAAAACTTCTGCCTGGACCACTGGAGAGCAGCGGCTGCTGGTCTGTGCTGGCAGTTCTGGGCCAGATGGGCCACTGGTCTGACTACGATCTGCTTTAAAGCAGTCCTTTCTCAGGGCCATGAGGGCTAGAGCCTTAGTTTGCTTTTAAGGGGAATGGCTGTAGGGCAGCGCTCAGTGCCCCAGTCAGCACACAGAAGGCTCCCATCTGATCCCCACCGGCATCTCCAGACAGGGAAAGGCAAATTCCTGCCAGGAACCCCAACAGCTCCTGCAGTCCTTGGGGGCCGCGACTCCAGGCAAGAGGCAGCCTCCTCCTGCAGCTTTTCCTTGGCTGTGTGCAGAAGGCACACCTTGCCCCGACCAGAGCAGGGGACTTCCCCTGGACCCCCGGGACCCATGCAGCTCCCGCAAAAAGCATCCCTTGGCGCCGGTTGCATTTCCCCACAGGGTCCAAGTCTGGCCTTCGTCCTGCAGTTTTCTTTCAAGGGAGAAGAAAGAGTCAGGAGGGTGTCAGCCATTCATCTGAGGAGCAGCCCGGCTTCCATCTCCCCCGCCTCCTCCTGCTGTGCATATTCATGCCCCCCCCCACACCGAAGAGCAGGCATGGATCCCCTCCCTCCTCCCAGTCCTGGTCCAGCTCGCTCGCTTGTGCTTGTGCGCTCTCTCCCTCTCTCTCTCCCCCTCTCGCGCTCTCTCTAAATAAAGCGGCTCCGTTGCATCAGACCCAGGCAGCATTCCTGGTGTTCTCTCATGTCTGTTTCTGCTGACTCACAGAGTAACTCGCTGAAAGGGGGGACCACACGCGCGCGCACACAAGCGCAAGGCCGTTCCACCACACTAGGCAAAGTGCTGGAACGAAAAGCACCTCCCAGGTACCGGTATTTTCTACTTGGCTTTCTGCTTGTCTGGCTCTCTTCGAGGCGGGTTGCAAAGAGCAAACCGTGCGGGTTGCTGTCCTTCCGAACAAATGCTGCTCTTGCAGAGGCATGAGGTTAACTTTGTTCGGTATTCCTCCCTCTCTGTCTCTCTGTCACTGCAGGGACTGTTTATTGAGTGTTGAAATGCAGGAAGGGTGGGGAGGGAGTCCCCATGAAGCGGCTGCAGTGTCTCGGGTGGGCGCTGGGAAGGGGGTGCCCCATCTTTGACTTTGCCTGTCCTCACCAGCTCGGTTCTAAAATGGCCATGTCTCCCCCCCCCCCCGCATTTTTCTGGGCTCCTGCTTCTGCAGCTGTTCCCCTGTTGCCGAGGTGAGGAACAGGGAGAGCTCTGCTATCTGGATGTGTTTTCTCTCCTCTGCAGATGTTTCCATTTAAAAGAATGGATGGTGCACCAAAGCCAACACTTCCCTGATTTTACTTACTCTTGGGGTGCAGGGCTGGAGCTCCTGGAGTGGGGTGAAACCCTTTTCCCAGGGAAGTTGGGCTTCCCCCTTGAGCGGGAAGGGGTGCAGCTGCCAGAGGGTCCCTGGTAGGTTTTCTCCTCGGTTGGCCTCACCTTTTCTGTGTGTTGTGTTGAGACTCAGACATGCAACGTCAGCCTGGATTCCCGTGAGGCTGCAAGGGATGGTGCCCTGACCATGGGCACCATCTTCCTCAATGAGGTCTGCTGTCTTGCTGTATCTCCTGAAACTGGATGCTCCCAGCCCTGCTGCCCCACGGCCACAGTGCAGTTGCTTTTTCTGAGGACCTCAGCATTGTGTGAGCCTGAGGAACCTGGAGGAGAGAGGAGAGGATGATGATGATAGTTCCTGTTTTACTTCTGTGCTGCCCAATAACTAAAGCTCTCTGGGCTGTTTTTAAAAAAGCCTAAAACACTGCATAAAGTACCATCAACAATAACAGTGTGGGGGGGGGGGCTGCAAGGCATATTACTTGAGAAGTGGCCCATCGCAAGGAAGCGCTCTGGCCCTTGGTCGCTTCCTTATGTTGGCAGAAAGAAAAATGAAGTCTCTCTTCCCGTTGCTGCATTGACCCCATGTTCCCTTCCAGCGGGTTTTCATTCCCAAGTGCTTACATGTCCAAGCAGACATCCTGGCGAAGGTTGGGGAAGGTTGTTCTGAAGCATCCATTTATCGGTCCACGTTAGCCCAGTATTTTCTGCCAGATTTGTTCACCTCTCCAGGCAGTCTGTCCCAAATGTGGCTTTCCAAGATCTTATAAAGTGGAAATGTTGGGAGTTTAAACCTGAGGCTTTTTGCATGCAAATCAAGTGCTCTGGCCACTTAGCTGTGGGTTCCTCCCTCCAGATGGAATGTGCACAATTGTCAGCTGTGTGGAAAGCAAGTTTGACAGATTGGTTTGCAGTATTTTTACCCCACTGTTGGGCCTGAAAAAGGCTCACAAGCAGAGGTGAATAATGAGACCTTCCCTGTCTTCAGCCATACATAGCCTAAAAGTCATGTCAGACCAAACTGGGGAACATCCAAAATCACTCAGTGGAATCTAAAATCCTGGGAAATCAGAGATTCATGGCACAAAAGGGAAAGTGACGGGGAACAGGAAGGGAGGGAAAAGGAGTAAAGCTCAGAAATCAGTACCTTGCTGTTAAACATTCTTTCCCGCTTTCTCTCTTTGCACCCTTCCTGCAACTGTTTGTTCTCTGGCTGGTGTCTGGAGCCAATTTTCCTCTTCTTTTGGTCTCCCCTGCAGTGTTCTTTCAGGAAGACAAGGGTGCATCCCCCAGCTTGGGTCTTTGGCCAGCAGCAGCCAGCTGGGGAGCGGGCACACGCCTGCATGTCAGGTTCCCTTAATTCCATGGCTGCATGACGGGGAGTTGGATCGCACAGGGTGGCTGCATAGGTTGCTCCCGGAGCTTGGAGACTTCAGCGTGTGGCAGAATCCTGCTTGGGCTGCAGACCTCCCTTAATCAGGCCACAATACCTCAACAGATAGGAAGCTGGTGGGCGAGCTTCCTGTCCTTTGAGCTGTGTTTGGCAAAAATCTGCATTTTCATACAGCCAGCTGGGAATTTTGAAAGGCTCCAAGCAACTTTTTCTTAAGGACACAGCTCAAAAGCTGTGAAGACAACTGTCACTGGAAGCTGTGCACACCATTGCCACCTGCCGGGCTTCCAAAGTACACCTGGGAAGCAAAAACAGGTCAGTTGCTGCCACTTCACATGTCAGAGCCACATTGTGCCTTCCACAGCTTAGGTAGCAAAACAGAGGGAGCAGGTCGCAGAACTGGAAGGAACCTCAGAGATCATCTTGTCCAGCAGGCTAAAGCCCGGCCTTTGCTTAGGCATCTCCAGCAAAGGAAACACACAGCCTCCCAGAGCAACCTGTCCCACTGCCAACTAGACCTCTGGTTGGAAGGTTTTGCCCAAGGTTTTGCCAAGGTCTGCGGCTTTCATGCATCCGTTATTGCTTTGCCCTTGGGAGATGTGCAGAGCTCCCTGTTCCATCTTGTGCACAGCAGCCTTCTGGGTACGGGAAGACCACCGACATGGCCTCTGCTCATGTTTCCTTCACCAGGCCAGACACACCCAGCTCTGTCAGCCATTCCTCAGGGACTTGGCTCCCAGAGCCCTCGCCTTCCCCACCCCTCTCCTCCGGATGCCCTCTGGCTTGTCCTTCCCCTTCCCAAAACAGGGCACCAGAACCGGATGCCATGCTCCAAACGCAGCCTGGCTGAACGCAAACTGGAGCGGAGCGGCGGCCTCCTGCGATGACAGGGCCCCTGCTCCTGTCTTAGCTGGACGGTGCAAGCAGGGGAAAAGACCTCTCCAGGGCGAACACACACGCACACCTGTGCAACCAGAATAACGCGCGAGTCCAGATGCCCATATGTAAAGAACCCAGGGAACAAACGGCACCAAATTTCCGGCCCAGAGCCTCAGTTTATCTGCTGGCCATAGGTCCTCGCTCCTTAATTTGAAGAGAGGCTTGCTCAGATCTTCCAGATACACTTTTTAGAACATCAGAAGCTCTGTGTGCTTGACCAGGAGTGCAGAAGGGGATACGTTTTGTGGGGGCGAGTTTCCCAGAAGGCTCCACCTCTGTTCCCCCACCCATCCATGGCTTGGTGGGTTCCTGCATTTTTCTGTAACCCCCCCACCCCCGCACCTCCTGCTCCTGAGGCTGCGTTGTCAGCAGGAAGAGCACAAACACGACTGTCTGCGACTGTCTGCTTGCGTTTTTGTTTGTGTTTGAGCCTCCCTCTTTGCCTTTGGTCCTGCCCGGAGGTGACTTGGCCTGCAGGCAGGACAAGCTTCTGCACTGATCTGCAGCGGGTCTCTGGAGACACAGAGAGCAGGAAAGAGGGGGAGCATGAGGATCCTTTCCTTTCCCTGCCCTGCCCTGCCCTGCCCTGCCCTGGCCAGGAGCAAGAAGCTCTTGTGACCCCAAGGAAATGATTGTGGCAGCTTGCAGGTTGACTCACAGGGAGACACCTGATTGCTGCGGCAAAATGCAAGTGAGCGAGCCGGCATTCCCAGGCATTCAGCGGCAGGTCACTGACACAGCACCCCTGCGAGGCAGGCCCCCTCAGCTGGTGCGGACGGGACAACAGCGCCTCCTTGCACAGTCCACACAAGAGGGCACCAGGGGAATGGCGGCCTGGAGAGGCACAGCAGGCAGCAAGCCACGGGCACTGGGGAGCTCCCAGGACCGTGAGGGCTGGTGTAACGGGGACATGGGTGGGGTGCAGAGGTGCTGGTAACCATGAGGGGCAGGAGCCAGCGGGGGGGCACAGCCACCGAGAAGGGCCCGACCTGGCCGGCCGAGGCCCCTTGGGCCCCCCCTTCTCTGGGGGCCAGGGCAAGGGGGCCGCAGAGCATGAGCCCACCGGCCGCAGCCTGCACGAGGGCGGAGGGGCATCGGCAGGGCGGAGGAGGCGCTGGTGCGGGGAAGTGAGCCCAGAGGGGGGCGCCCCTGGACCCGTCTGATGGGGCCAAACAGGGCTCTCCCGTTCTGGAGGCCGGGAAGAGAAAGCAAAGGGGCCACATTGCTGTTAAGGCAGATGGGGCATCTTGTGCTCACCCCACCCCCCCAGTGAGGCCTGCACCCTCCGGAGCCAGGGACCCCCGTCTCTGCCACATGCCCAGGGACCAGAGGTGCCATGGATCGCTTTCCAAGCACCCGCCAGACGCTTGCCTATGGCTGCCCTGCGGCCTTTACCTCCTTTTGCAGAGGACTGAATTGTCCTTCAGGGCGTGCGTTGCGCCTTTTGAACAGAGCCGCGCCGTCAGCCAGGCGTGCCCAGCTCCTCTCTGAACATGGGTGCCCCAGGTAGTGTTAGATTCACCCACGTCTTCCTTGCTGGATAGGGAAGACAGGAAAGACGCCCGACTCCCGGCATGGAGGACGTGGCAGGGAGACGCTTCGCGCCTGCGCTCGTCGCGTCAGAACCCAGAAGGTCCTGCCTTGAAGCTGAACGGTGGGATTTCCTTCCGTGAGATGCAGCGAAGCGCATCAACTCGGATGACTTTGAAAGCGGATCGGGCCAATTCATTGAGGAGGAAGCGATCGATGGCTCCCAGTCCCGGTGGCTCTGTGCCGCCTTCAGTCCACTGGTTGCTGGGGAACATGGGTGGAAGGGTCTGTAGCATTCATGTCCTGCTGATGGGTCTCCTCTGGACAGCTGATCGGTCATAGCGAGGATGGACTGTCCGACTGGGCAGGCCCCGCAGGCTCTGCTTATATTCTCCAAATTAGGCACCACACCTCTCCCAAGCACAGAGAAGCTGTTTCTATCTGCTCTCGGTTCCTTATGATGGGAAGTGCATTACCCTCTCGGTCCCCCTTCAGGGGCCGCCGGTCACCCCCAATTACCTTTTACAGGTGGCTGGGAGTTTCATCAGGGCTGCCTGCCATGCCAAGGCTGCTGTCTGAATGAAGACCCCCACCCCCCGCAGGGGCGGGCAGTGCAGGCCCCAGGCTTTTTCCTCCACAAAGACGTCTAGCGACTTCTTTAGAACTCCAGCATTCATCCTGGAGAAAAAGAAGTTATTTCCGGCTGCTGCGGTTGCTGGGCAATGTAAGAAAACACAGGAGGCAAGGAGGACAGCATTTTGTAAAACCCTGAATTCATTACGTCTTGCTCGATATCCAGAGTCAAGTAATATTCTCATGCGACCCCATCCCCAGCAAGGAGCTCTGGCTCTGATTCTTGACCGCTGAGGGCAAAGCCATTTAAAGATCAAAATACTGTAGAATTATTATTATTTTTTAAGCTTTGCATGTCTGCCAGCTGTAACTGGGCTTCTTCTGTGCTTGCGAAAATGCAATGCAAATTAAGCTAATGACATGGCAACTGAACTATGCAAATGGGCCAAGCTCATTATGTATTTCTGAAGTGCCACCTTCCTGCTTCTTTCCTCTTTTAACCCTGAGGGCTAGCCACTTGTTTTGGTACATAATGTAAGCTCCCTAGGCTGCTCCCCATTGGCCCCATGCCCCTGGGTTTCCGGCTCCTCCTGCTGCTAGGTTAAGTCCCAGACCGGGCTCAGAGTTGGGAGGGGACGCACCCCAGCCTCTCTGGTGTGTCTGGGAAGGTGGTTTTCCTCAGCTTAGCCCAAGTGCTGCAGGGGACTAATCCATCTTGTGTCTCTGATGTGTTGCCTTCCCCTCAATTTATGCTCTTTCTATTTTTAATGTTTAAAATGGCCACACTGCCAAATGCAGGGCCGTCTCCAGCACCATCTCGGCCTGGGTCCCAGGGAGCAGCACGCACATTTCGGACCTCAGTGAGCCGCCCGTGCCTTGGGCCGCAGGTCTCAGGTGGGCTTCCTCACCACTCCGCCAGGTTGCTTTCTCAAGAATGGGCGCCGCCTGCCCTTGGTGGCCATTCCGCGCATGGGCCACCCCCTGCATGGCGGGCACGGCGTGCGAGTGCCCCAGCGCTCAGCCTTCCGCGGTGCCCCCGACTGCAAAAGAGCACCGCAGGAGTGGCTCTTCCGCCTTCCGACCTCTGGGCCGCCTTTGCCTTTGAGCCTGGGCGACGAGAAGGCAACGCCGACCGGAAGGTGGTCCAAATATGGCCCAGCAATTTAGGGGAGGCAAGAGGTGACCGTGGTGGTGGGTGCTTTGTGGAAGGTGGTGCCCCCCCCCACGCTCTTGCTCTGCCCACCCGTCTCCCTCCCTCTCTCGTTCTTGCTCTCTTTCTGGCGCTGGGGGCTCTTATTCAAGCAGCAACTCCCTCCCAAAAAGGCAAAAGTCTCCGGGAGGCATCTGCTGAACGTCCGGTGCTGGGGCACCTCAGAGGGAAGCGTGGAGTGTGGAGTGCTGACACTTGATTGTGGCGAACCAAAGTGTTTGCGTATTTACTACTCATAGTAAGTACTAAGGTTCATAAGTACCGGTGGTGATAAGGGATGCAGCTGCTAGTAAGTGCGACTAGGTAGAGCCGCTGTCAGAACTGCCCTAGAGGGTTCTGCTTCTAGTAAGCACAGGCCGGAGTCTGTCATGGGTGCCGCTTGGCTTGGTGCGCGGAGCGGCTTGCGGGGGGGCCATGCGCAACGAGGCCCTGCTCCCAAGGAGGCCGCCGCCACAGGCCAGGCTCCAGTCGTGCCGGCAGGGGGTTGCGCGCTGACTCAGGCTGGACACATGTTGGAAAGGAGGTGGAGGGGATGCCCTGCCAGCAGCTGGTGACCTCCTCCCCAGGGGGTTTCCACACCTCT
This sequence comes from Varanus komodoensis, assembly GCF_004798865.1. Classification (NCBI taxonomy): domain Eukaryota; kingdom Metazoa; phylum Chordata; class Lepidosauria; order Squamata; family Varanidae; genus Varanus; species Varanus komodoensis. The sequence continues at coordinate 1,541,857 of NW_025336442.1, forward strand.
GAGTTTGGGGTCAGACGCGTTTGTGGAAACTTAATACTGGACTCAGGGCAAATCTTGGTGTGGGGTGTTGTGTGTGTGTGTGAATTGTGCCGCCAGCGTGCTCCAGGCAGAGGAGAATGCTTTGGGGTGGCATTTGGGATGGCCTCTTCCCCGGTGAGAAGTGTCCCCTGGACACCCTCCCGGCCCCGGTCCCTCCTGACTGAGCTGCCCCAGCTGCCCAATTCCTCTCCGTCCCGGGAAGAGTTAACCAGAGAACTGCAGCAGCTCTGCGGACTGTTTGGAATACTTTAAATGCTTTGACACTCCGGATGGCAGAAGGGGCCGGTTTACGGTGTAATTCAGATGCAAAACTGCGCCATAAATCCAGCGGCGCGGGGGGGGGGGGGGCGGGTGTCTTGGGCGCCGTGGCAGCGCTCAGCATTTCATCAGCGGCTCAGTACAGTATTTCTGCCATCTTTGTTTGCACTGCAGTGACTCATCAAAAGTCTCTCCTGTACCGACACTCGCAGCATTCCTCTGGCACCGATGCGCCCCCCGCACCCGCCGAGCCGTTCCTTCCTCCCCCCGCCCCGCCCCTCCTCTCCTCTTCTCCCAGGCTCCAGGGTGAAGCTGGCATTGGTTTCAGCTGCCCTCCTCAAAGGGCTCCGTTCAGCGCGGGGAATGGCCAGAATCTTAACTTGCTTCCGGCCCGTTCATTGAGATGCTCCGCGCCGCCGGCGCTGGGGAGACTTGCCTGAGCGGGAGAAGCCGGAGCTGAGGGCTCGGGCGCTCGGCCCCCGCGGCAGCCCCCCCCCGCGCCCCCCCCCGGGCCCAGAGCGGGCTCGCTGCTGCCTCCCAAGCGGAGCGCGTCGGGTGCCCGAGGCGGACGCCGGGGGCTTGTCTCCCCGACAAAAGCGGCGCGTGAATTGTGCGCAGTTTTAAGGTACGTCCACACGAGACGGAGCGGCCACCGTGGGGAGGGCGAGAGCGGGGCCGGGGAGGGCGACGCGCGTGGCCCCGATTTTGAGGGTGCAGGGCAGGCGCGAGGGGGGGCTGGCTCGGAGCCGCAGCTTGGCGCCCGGGCTGCGCTGCTCGCCTGCCTGCCTGCCTGCGTTTGCGAGATTGTGCTGGCGTGTCCCCGGGTCCGAGCGTGTTCCGTACTTTTGCACGCCTCCGGTTGCGTGTGCGTGCCCGGTCTGCCGCAGGCTTGTCTCTGCGTGTCCCTCCCTGGGGGGTTCCGCACCTCGGAGGGTTCGCGGCCGTACGTGCCCGGAGGGGGGAGGGGGAGAACAGAGCCCTCCATTGTGCGCCCACTTGCTCTTCTTGGCCGGACTGCGAGCCGCCAGTCCGTGGCGGAGCTGGGCGTCCCCGAGCCGCTTGGAGCCTCCTCGCGAAGCGGGCTCGGCCGGCCGGCCGTGCCGCTGTCGAAGTGGCCGGGGCCGCGTGGGGCGCGTGGGGCGCGTGGACCCCGTGTCCTGGCAGCAGAGGGCTGGCGGCGGGAGGGACGAGGTCCCGCGCGGGGCGCGCGTCGGCTGCCCTTCCCCGGAGAGGCGCCATGCTGCAGGCGGGGAGGGGGCAGGCGAGCGCCTCCTCCCGCTCGGGTGGGGAGCAGCATGCCCCCCCTCCCCCGCAGCTCAAGGGGCTCGCAGTCTGCTTCGGGAGGGCGGCTTTGCCCGGCCGGCCGGGCGCTGCTGCGTCCGCCTCGGGGCCAGCGCCGGGAACGGGAGCCTGGCCGTGGCGCGCAGGCCCCGCGATCGCCCCTGCGCGAAGCCAGCGCCCCTGCCCGCCACCGGCCGCCCGGCGCTGCGCCCCACCTGCGCGCTCCGGGATCCGGGCCGTGCGGCGCCTTCCCCGCGCAGGGCGGCTCGGACGGGGCAGCGCAGCGCAGCGCAGCGCTGCCGCCGCCGCCGCCGCCGCCTCGCCGGAGTTCGCGGCGCAACTTCTGGGCTCGCCTTGCCGCATCGTGCGGCCTTTTGAGGCATCCCCCTGACGCGTCCCCTGACGGGGGATCGCAGCCTCGGACTCGTCCGGAGGCCGCCCAGTGGCGCGGGGATGATGGGCACTGTGGCCTGACACCGCGGGAGGGTGTCTGCTTGGCCGGAGATGTTGCAGGTTGTGTCTGATTGGCTGGGGGTGAAAGGGCTTTTGGACTAACGTGCTCTGGCTGGGGATGATGGGACTTGCAGTCCAACGCATCTGCAGGGGGCCGATCGGGAATGGCAGCTTTGGCAATCTCCCTCCCTGCCTTTATCCGAAATGCTGAGCCCGTCATCCCCACCCCGCCACACACACACACACACACAATAAGCCCTGGTTGTGTCTTCTGTTACTACGCGCATCCTCTGCCCGTGTGTGGTGCCTCTTGTGTTTTCGCCTTTCTTTCTAAGGTCCGGACATTCTGAGGCGGCCCCAGCTGGCAGGCGGCTTGCTTTGGGCCAAGACCAGTGGGGACGGGGGGGGGGGGGGCAGCAGCCGGTCGTCCCCCTTGCAGCGCAGAGCCTGCTCCCGCTTCTCGGCTAGGTGGCTCCGAGCGCCTTCCCCTCGGGTTTCCCTCTGCCTTCAGTACATCACGATTTTCCTGCTGGGCCTCCCATCGGGAACTCCTCTGCCTCCTTGGTTGCACCCACATCCTATCCTCCACGAGAGGAAGGGCTCTTCCCAGAAGGCCATGACCCCGGATTTGGCGGATTCTCCCCCACACAGTGCAGATCCCCCCCGCAGCCACGTCTCATGTCTCTCCATGTAGGATTTCCAGGAGGCTGGGAAGCGGGAGCGGCCAGAGAAGCAAGGCGCCGTGCAAGTCTGTTCCCAGCTAGCATCAGCCTGGGTCTGAGTGCTTGAAGGAATTGTTTTCCCAAATATCTTGAGCAGAGAACAGAGTTTTGTTTCCAAGGAAGCTGCATGGGCCCACTGCCCCTTGGTGTTCATCACACCTGCCAGATAACCTACCAGGAGCGCAAGGCTCTCTGTGTGATCTGCCCCTCCCCTTTTAACCCTCACAACAACCCTGAGGTTATTTTTCAGTTGTATACGCTAAAGATTTTATATGATGTTGGTTATGCTCTATTTGTGACTTTCATTTCTGTGAAAGAGATTTAGCTGCTAGGTGGTTTAGAAATCAAATAAAGGAAATACTCTTTCAGTGGCCTAGTGACTGGGACTGGTATGTATAAAGTGAAACATTCACAAATTACCCACATATAATTTTATAAATTTTGAAAGTTCATTTTAGTCTTTAAAAATTTAAATCAGTGAAATGTTTAAAAATGTACATTTTAAATCTATGAAATCCTTTTAAAGGGTGGATATTGCTATTAACTTTCATGTTAATGCTATTAACGTTGCTGTTAACCTTAGGAACTGGATGTAGAATCGGTGGTCAATATACTTGGCTTGGTTTATTCTTACCTTTATATTCTTTGTTATTCTTTGTTTATTCTTACCTTTTTATCCCACTTTCTCCTTTTGCAAGGAGTTCTGGGTATCGTGCAGAACCCTCTTCTCCTGCTGTGCCAGTGTGGCATCATGGTTAGCGTGCTGAACTGGAACTCTGGAAATCCGAGTTCAAATCCAGCGGCCATGAAATTACCTGTGCTGGTTGCTGGCTCTCCGTCTCTCCTACCATGCAGGGTTGCTGTGAGGATAAAGTGGAGAGGAGGGGGTCATCGAAAGCCAGGGCAACCACTGTGGCATATTGATTTGGGTCAGGCTGGGAAGTGGGGGAACCTTGGTCCAGCCCCCCCCCCCCATGCAGGAAGCTCCCTGGGTGACTCGGGGCCAGTCACTGACTCACAGCCTGAGCTCCCTCACAGGATCCTTGTGAGGACAATGTGGAGAAGAGGAGGAGGGCCGTATAAGCTGCTTTGGGTCCCTTGCCAGACGAAAACATGTGGAACGCCCATGAAAAATAAATATATCCATTTATTGTGGCTCTGTATTTCCGATTGGCCAAAGCCCTGCATGCCGGTCACAAAACATTCAAATGTGACATCACCAAAACTTAATATAGGACTTTTCACATACAGATTTCGCAGCCAATTTAAAAGCGTTAAAAGGGGCTGGCCCAGCATCACCCAGCGAGCTTCCAGCGAGTGGGACTGGCGCCCGGTTCTCCATCCCAGCCCAGTGCTCTGACCACTGGCACCAAGCGGTGCCGGCTTTGCCTGTGCCGTAGCAAACGCTCCTTTCCTCCCCCCCCCCCACAGATGCACGCTCCCTCGGCGGACACTGCTGCACCGACTGTGTAAAGGGCTGGCTGAGCCATGTCGCAGATGCTGCACATAGAGATCCCCAACTTCGGGAACATGGTCTTGGGCTCCCTGAACGAGCAGCGGCTCCTCGGGCTGTACTGCGACGTCTCCATCGTGGTCAAGGGGCAGGCCTTCAAGGCCCACCGCGCCGTCCTGGCCGCCAGCAGCCTCTACTTCCGGGACTTGTTCAGCGGCAACAGCAAGAGCGCCTTCGAGCTGCCGGGCTCCGTGCCGCCAGCCTGCTTCCAGCAGATCCTCTCCTTCTGCTACACCGGCAAGCTGACCATGGCGGCCAGCGAGCAGCTGGTGGTGATGTACACGGCCGGCTTCCTGCAGATCCAGCACATCGTCGAGAAAGGCACGGACCTGATGTTCAAAGTCAGCTCGCCGCACTGTGACTCCCAGACAGCCACCGCGGAGGAGCCCAGCTCGGAGCCACAGAGCCCCTGCCACCCGCTGCCGCCGGCCACCGCCCCCTACGCCGCCTCCCCCTCCGTGCCCATCCCGCTGCTCGCGCGGGTCAAGCACGAGCACCTGGAGCTGCCGGCGGTGGCGGCAGGACTGGCCGCCAAGCGGTCGCTGGAGGGGGGCTTCCGGGAGGGGGCGGGGGGCTCCGGCTCCTCCTCCTCCAGCGGGGGCCCCCTCAAGCTCTCCCGCGTGTCCTACTACGGGGTGCCCAGCCTCGCCACGCTCGTGCCAAGCATGCCGCAGCCCCAGTACGCGCAGGGGGAGCGGACGAGCCCGGGGGCCAGCAGCATCCCGACCACCGACAGCCCCACGTCGTACCACAACGAGGAGGACGAGGAGGAGGACGAGGCCTACGACACCATGGCCGAGGAGCAGTACGGGCAGATGTACATCAAGTCGACCGGAGGCTATGCAGGTAACGCCCCCCCCCCCGCTCACCTCTGGCCCCCAGCACCAGGTCGCGGAAGCTTCACGCGCCTCCTCCTTGTTGTCTCCCCTCCCAAAGTGCCGCAGGAGAAGCCGGAGCAGGTGCCCCTGGAAAGCCGCTCCTGCGTCCTCATCCGGCGTGACTTAGTCGCCCTTCCGGCGAGTCTGATCAGCCAGATCGGCTATCGGTGCCATCCCAAACTCTACTCAGAAGGAGATCCTGGAGAAAAACTTGAACTTGTTGCAGGTAACGCGGCCATTGCATGCTTCTGCTTGCCCGCGAGTTGGGCTTGCCAGCCGCCCTTCCTCTTGCCTCCTGTGACTTACTTAGATCCACTAGCCTGGGCGTGTGCTTTGCTCCACGGTCACAAGCAAATTAATGTCCACAGTGAACTTATTCAGACTTGTATAATTCCACGATGGGGAGTTATTGATTTTTTTCTTTCAAAGAAAGCACAATTTACCATGTTAATTGATTTCCTCCAGCCTGTCTTTTGCTGGAGTCATTTTCTGCCTTACGAAAACGAGTGTAAGAGCAGCGCAGGGCCAGGGGGCGGCATCGGATGTCGCAAACCCAGGTTCAGGATGTCCTCCTGCGTGGCATCCCATGACTGCTCCCTCCTGGGCCCCGTCTGAGGCGTGTGCCCGCTGGAGGGAAGTCCCTGCCTAGCGTCAAAGGCTGGGTTCAAACCGCACCATAACCCACACTTGAGACTTGAGGGTGGGTTGTTCTTGAACTGTGGGTTATCCTTGAAATGGGGGCTACTGGGCTGCGGGAACCTAGCTGAGATAGCAAACACAGCAGGGTTGGAAGGGGCCGCGGAGGCCCTCGGGCCCACCCCCTGCTGCTGCACCATCCCACTGGGGGGCTGCCCAGTTTCGCCTCGAATGCCTCCAGCGCGGGAGAGCCCAGCGCCTCTCCATAGCGGGGAACCGTGGTGACGAGCCCGGCGACGAATCGCGGGTTCCCTCCATGGTTGCTCATGGGCTGGGCACAAACCACGGCTTGTTAGCACAGCTGGGCGCAGAGTGTTCAGCAGCCACCCTCATTCCACCCATATTCAGCCCACACGTGTGGGCTCTCGTGTTCCCTGAACCCGGGCAGGGGGTCTTCCCCTCTCCGAGCGAGCAGCTTTCCCATGGGCAGGGACTCGCCCTGAGGCGCCCTGGGGCGCTTGAGGCGCTGCTCTCCCTTGGCTCACTCTTGGGTTGCTGGTTGGGTCACCTGGCGGCGCCAGAAGCAGCACCCTCTCAGCCAGGTCCTGGATGGTGGACGCCAGGGGACGCGTGTCTGCTGCCCACTTGTCAAGCTCGCGCTAGCCCTGCCAGTGACTTGCCCGCCTCTCCGTGGCTCTGCTTTCCCCCTCCCAGGCTCTGGTGTTTACATCACCCGAGGGCAACTGATGAACTGCCATTTGTGTGCAGGTGTGAAACACAAAGTCCTCTTGCGGCGCCTTCTGGCAACGTTCTTTGACAGGTAAGGGCTGCGCCCCTTCCCCTTTGCTCAGCCAGGGGCCTGGGGAAGAGTGCCGGGCCCGCTTCCTGGGAGGAGAGGCTGCGGCGGCAGAGCCTTTTTCGCATAGGAGCTGCGCTCAAGCACACGGGACGTGCCCGTGGCTGCCGGGCCCCCGAGCAGCGGGGAGCCAGGGCACCCTGGGCTGGCCTGGGTGGGGCCAGGGACAGAGGGAGCAAGCGCAGCCAAGCGCAGCGGTATTTCGTGCCGGTCTGGACATTTCCCCACCCAACTCGCAAGCCTCGAGAGAACAGGCGCCGCTCCGTTCCACACAAGGTAAGGCTCCAGCGTTCTGAGAGTGGCGCTTGCTCATCCCTGGCTGGCGATTGGAAGCAGCCGCAGCAGCAGCGGAACGTGCGGGCGGCGTGGGGAGCCGCTCTCTGTCCTGCAGGCGGAGTCCCTCTCTGTGCCTTACCTGGCTCGAGTGGGCAGAAGCTGGGACTGCAGGTATTTTGGGCTTCGCTCCTGGAACGCCATGCTGCCAGGGCTTGTAGCCAGGAATGCCGGCTGCCCAGAGTGTCTGGAGACGGCTCCGCCTCCTTCGCCTGACCTCAGACATGCAGAGGGCCGTGCGCGCCATGACTCCCTTTCCCAGATAACCCGTGCAGCCCTGCGGGGCCTCCCGTGCGAACGGGCCCTTCCCTCGCCAGCCTCCCGGGTCCCCGTTGCCTGACGGGCGGCTGTCATTCTTCCCGAGTGCGCTCTTGTGAGCCTGCTTCCCGCTTGCCTCCTGGGACAGGAACACGCTGGCCAACAGCTGCGGAACAGGAATCCGGTCGTCCACCAGCGACCCCAGCAGGAAGCCCCTGGACAGTCGTGTGCTTAACGCTGTGAAGTGTAAGTGGTGTCTTTATGTGGTCGTTCAAGCGTCCAGAGCGTTGCTTCCACGGGATGTTGCCTCGGAGGCTCCCACTGGGGCCCAACGGTGGCACAAGGGTGGGCGGGCGGGTGGGTGAGGCCCACAGCCCAGCTGACCCCTGCGGGCCCCCGCCGTCGCTGCCCGGCGGCCGTGGCTGAAACGCCTTCCTGTCTTCCGCAGTATATTGTCAGAATTTTGCTCCAAGCTTCAAGGAGAGCGAGATGAACGTCATCGCGGCTGACATGTGCACGAACGCCCGCCGGGTTCGCAAGCGCTGGCTCCCAAAGATCAAGTCCATGCTGCCGGAAGGGGTGGAGATGTACCGCTCCGTCATGGGCTCTGCCGCCAGCGCCGTGCCCCTGGACCCCGAATTCCAGCCTTCCGCTGCTCAGATGTTTGAGCAGCGCATCTATGCAGAGCGGAGGAGCGATTCCGGGACAGTGGTGGCCCTGAGAACTAACACCATAACGGTTGAGCAGAGCAGTGGGTCCAGCCAGTTGTTTGACCCGAACGAGGAAGCCGAAGGGCCCGGCTCGGTCATCCAGGAGTCGGCTGGCCCGGAAGCACCGGCATCCAGTGGCCAGAGCCCTGCACAGCCCTTCGAAGAAGGCCCTGGCTCTGCCAGCCGGCCGGAAACGCCTGCGAGAGGGCAGGAGGGGACCTACGGGGGGACTTTGTGAAAAGGGATGGGGTGGCTTTGGCGCCGGCCAGCGAGGGATCCATAATACTAAAGCTGCTTGCATGCATTATTAATACAGAAAACGAAACGAAAATGTGATCAAACCATTTACCTACTGAACTGCTACTGTTGCCTGAGAAAAATGTGATTTTTATTCTGCTTGTGTGTTAAGATTTATGAAGGAAAATATCACATTCATTATACTGTAAGCAACCCGAGGTCTAAGGCAGCTGAGGCACCGTGACCGAGGGCCCCGGGCTCCCTTCCCTCCGTCGTCTTCCTTCCTTTCTTTTTTGAAGACAAATGAGGATTCCCAAGCGTAGTCTAGAAGATTATAGCGGAACGGCCGGCCAGTTCCCCCCTTGGCCGTCGCCCTCCGTCTGCCGAGCAGCCCAGTACTGTTTTTCTCCAGGGAAGCCGGATGGGAGGGCCCCAGCTCCTCTTGCTGAGGCGGCACCCGGGAGCCCGGAAGGTGCGAGAGTCGGCGTGAAGGCAGTGCGTTGTTGGGAACGGCGGCACCTCGGGGTCAGCCGTGGCATGGAGGTTGGTTTCGTTTCCTTTGCAGTTTTCCATCGCTTGGTTCTTTTTGTTCAACTTGTGAACAGGGAGCGCATGGCCGGGCCTCCGTCCCTGGGAAGCAGTTGGGCCGGATCCAGGATCTGCCCTCCGCCAGAGGAAGGCCCCACTGCCTGATTCGTGGGGATCCCTCTCTCAGCCCCGCACCGCAGCCCAGCCCACGGGGCCTTCGGACACTCCCTGGGGGCCCAGTGCTGGGGAGGCGGAAGCACAGGCCAGGCCCGTGTCCATCGGCGCAACAAACCCCTTGCGGCGCTGGATGCAGCCCCCCGCCATGTGCATGCGTGATTGCGGCAAGCGGGTCGTCTGTGCAGGACACCTGTCCGGGCGCTGGCCCAGCCCGGGCTGGGGGCACCCCCAGTGCTCCTTGGCTCTTCTCTTGCTCGGGAGGGTCTTTTCTCCCCCTCCTTTTGGGATGGTCGGCGGCCCACAGGTGCCACTCCGCCGCCTTCCCTTCCCGGTGTGAGGGCACCACCTTGACCCACAACGGCAGCTGCACCTCAGCCCCTCGCGACGTGCTCTGAACGGCCAGCGCAGGATCCTTCCTGACCACTGCAGAGAATCGCCTCGGCACGGCGCGCTGCTCGGGCGCGCGGCATCGCGGGCCGAGTTCCAAAGAAAATGCATTGTCTTCCACTTGTGTGTGACCACACAAAACGGTCCAAAATGACTCCCATGGAGGAAAGCATGGCGTTAGGCCAAGCCCGGAAGCTGCAGGTGTGGAACGTCCTCCCAGGGGCCAGCCCAGTTGCACCCCCCGGGGTTCCCTGGATGGCCACACCCCTTCCCCCAGTCAGCAGTCAGTGGTTTCCCAGCTTTTCTGCGTTTTTCCCTGTTCTGGAAAACTGAAGTGCTTCTCCTGAAGCCACATAGTTGCAGGAAGAGCTTCAATAGGCTGCTATCTTGGCCCCGCCCCTTCTGCCTTTGGCTCCTCCTACCACTGGAGTGTCGCCTGGGGAGCTTCTCTGAGGAAATCCTGAGCCCAGCTGCCCGTGCTGAGCATCCCGTGCAGGAATAGCCATTCTGGATCAGATCAAAGGCCTTTCCAGTCCAGGCTTCAGGTCTACCGTGACCAGTCAGCTGCCTCAAGGGGGAGCCCATGAGGAGAACAAGGGGGTAACGGCACCCCCTTTCCATGCTCCCCAGGTTGCCCCTGATCCTGGAGGCAGCAAGCAGCCACCAAGGCGAAAAGCCAGCGTGTGTGAAGTTGGGACTCTCTCTGCCCCAGTCTGCATTCCTTTACATCTGCTTGCACTAAACCGATTTCCCATTTTGATGCTTGTTCTCACACTTGGGAGAGGTCCTTTTGGGGTTTGTCGCAGCCCCTTCTTGTTTTAACCCCCTTAAGTAATTTGGTAGGACAAGCGAACTTGGTCATGCTGCTGCTGGCCCTACAAACTCCAAAACATTTCTGCACAGCTCAAGAAGCACTGGTCCCAGTGCAGAGCCTCAAAGGGCCCCAGCACCGCCTCCTTCCACTGGGAGGCTGCCATCTATGCCTTTCCTTTGCAGCAGGTTCTTCCACCATTTATGGATCCATCAGAACACCTCTCCTCTTATCGTGCAACCACTAAGCTTTCTCAGGAGTCTTGGCATGGGATTTTGTCAACAGCCTTTTGGGTGTCCAGCTAAACAGTGTCCACTAGTCCACATGTTTCTTGAAACTCTCGAAGAATTCCTAAAAGGCAAGTGAGAACTTAAGCTTTGTAGAAGCCATGCCTATTCTTCTTAAGCTTTGTAGAAGCCATGCAAGACTTATCCTTCTATATGCCTGATAGTTGTTCTTACAGATAAACTTAGAATCAGTTTATCTGGAACCAGCTGTTAAACAAACTAGCCTATAATTTCAAGAATCTCTTTTCTAAAAAGGCATTATTTCCGGTCCTCTGACACAGAGGTTGATTTTAGGGAGAAGTTAGATACTAGTTTGAAAGTTTTCGGTCTTACATTTGGCATTTTTCATAACTCTTTGATGTCCGAACCGGGTGATTTGTTTTCTTCTGTTTTGTTCTAAGATACAGAGCTTCACCTCTTGCCACTAATATTTAGACTGTCTTCCTTAAAATATCTGGATAGCTGTCCAGCGTCTTCTGCAGTGAAGACGGGCACAAAGAATCCTCCAGCTGCTCCTCAGAGCCCGTCTTGTCCTTTGGCACGTCTTCAACTGCCTTTGCGAGCCATCAGAAGGGAAAGGGGTCTTTAAATTGTTGATCTCAGTGTTATGAACAGTGTCTCCCTGCGTTTGAAAAGCGATCGCGGGGGGCAGCAGTCTCGCCATTCCTGAGGAAGGGCACGGGCTAGTGCTGCAGGGCTGGGTACTCTGGGATCCCGACTGGACTTCTCCCTCGCCCCCTCTTGAGTGCATGATTCACAAAGGGGCGGGTGCATTGAGGCCGGCCTTCGTTTTGGGACTGGCATTTTTCTGCTTGGCCTCTCCATTGTAGAGATGATGTAAAATAGGTGTTGATTTGGGGGGAGGGGGGCATTTGGGCGATTGGAGCAGCATCTGGTGCATGCAGTGGCAGCCGATTCCCGTGCAGGCGCCCGGGCCGAGAGGAGACCCGTCCGCTGCCTGCCCGCTTGGCAGCGCGGGGGCCCGTCTGGGTCCAGGAGGCGCAAGGTGCTAAGCCAGACTTGGAAGCCGCGTATGTCGAAGCTGAAGGGCAGCTGGTACGTGTGCGAGTGACAGCGCAAGTTGTGATGGGTCCGTGTGAGCCCCGGAATGGGGAAGCGGCACAGGTGGCGTGTTCCTGGGAGCTTCGGGTGAGGAAGCAGGCGCTGGCCGCCGGCGGAGTGAGGGGCGCAGGGAGCCTCCCGTTGCCTAACTGGCCTTTTTCTTCCTTTGTGCATAAAGCAAAGCAGGACGGGGCCCCTTCGGTCGGTCGGTCGTTCTCGGTGGCGCGCTTGAGGTGGCTATTCCACGCTGATCCGCTCTGTGGCCACCGCCAGAGTGCAGGCCCGCTGCTCAGCTAGCTGCCCACAGGCGTCCTTGGAAGCTTTTCTCCCAGGCTCGATTTCACAGGGTGGGGCACAGTGGCCCCGGGAGGGGGAGCAGGCGGCGGAAGAAGGAACCAGGAGAGAGCGCAACTTAAGTGTAATTGAAGAGGAATTAGGGACTTAATTGAGGAATTTATCTTCCTGGAGGTGATTTGGATGAGAGATGGGTTGGCTGGGTTTCACTTCTGTCAAATGTGAATCAACCCTGTAATGATTTCTCAATGTGCACAGAGGGAGGGGGAGAGAGAGGCCAATTAGCATAAGCAGAACGCATGCGCATTCGTGTCCTGTGGCCCAGGACCTCTGAGGTGCCTGGCAGTGCCCTGGTAGAATCCCTGAGAAGGGCGTGCGGGTCGCAGGCAGGCCTCGTGTGGGCAAAGGGGTGCAGGGAACCTCCAGTTTCCAGGCCAGGACTTCTCGGGGGCGGGGGGGGGGGCGCCAGCAGCTCTGCGCTCTGGATGCTCTTCTCTGTGCTGACCATCCAGCCCTTGCAGCCCAGCGGCCGCCACTTTGCCGCCCCTCAGCCCACCACCTGCAGCGGGATGCCGTCCCCCAGAGGCAGCCCAGAGGCTCGCGTGCCCCTGGCCCAGCCCCCAGGGCTCCTCAGCTGGCTCTGCGCTTCCCCACGGGCTTCAGCACCCCGGCCGGCCGCTGCACAGATGCTCCCGCATCCCCCAAGGCTGCACAGCGTCTCCTGGCCATGGCGAGCAGGAGGCTGAAGCTCCAGCACACTGCGCCTGGGGGCCGCTCCTCTCCCTTGCATCACTGGGCTCCTCCCGAGCCGTTTTCCCACAGCCCTGCTTGGAAGGAGTTCCAGCACTCCAGGGAACGGCACTTGGCTGCTTCCTGGCAAGCCGAGGAAGGATTCTGCAGGAGTCCCAGCTTAGCGCTCTGTGCGCGTCACCCGGTGGGCCTCCCTGCTTCATGCAGCCAGCAGGGGCTCCTTGTGGGACTTTTCCTCCCCGTGCTGCCTGTCCGTGTTGCGGGGACGGGAGATCAGCAGGGTGGCCCAGCTCCACCGCAGAGGGCTGCCCTTGCACCAGTGCGTGGCCTCCCCTGGCAGTGAGGGGACGTCCCCCCCAGTGCCACCCCGGGCGAGGCGTGTGCGCTGCACCGGGTGTCCTGCCGGCTCAGAACAATCCATGGGGCAAAAGAGAAAAATACTTGAATGGCTTAGAGAAGAAATCCGAAAAGTATCTCGTGTTGCACAGTTGAAATATATTTTTATATAGAGCACAGTTTCATGGACGTTTTCGTTTGGGGGTTTGTTTTGCTTTTCTTTTTACGTTCTCCTTAGTGGGGAGGGAAATAGGAGCTGTAGGTAAACTTGAAAAATGTGAATGGGTTGTTTTGGGGTGTGCGAGGGGGATTTCTTTATTTCCCAGATGAGGGCTAGTATTTTGCACTAAAACGATTCTGCGCATCGGGCGATTAGCAGCATGCTTCTAAGCTGTCTTTCAGTCATGATTGTATCTTTCCCAAATGGGAAAGAAGATTTTTGTGTTTATTTTTTTCACGTCAATCCTTGGGAAAATAAAAGAATGTAAAAGTGAGAATGAAACCCATAATAATCAGGCTTTCCTGAGTGCCTTAGCCTTTTCAGATCATTTGTTTTCCTTGGGGAGAAAAGAGCAGAATATCTGATCGGAAGGAAGTCTTCTCTCCTGTTGTCCTTTAGTTTACAATATTGTTAGAAATGTCACCAGAGTCTGAGAGCTGCTTTCTGACTGTAATAATACATAATGTGAAATGAGATCCCTCTAGACCTAAAATAGAAAAGAAGAAAGAAACAGAAGCCTAAGTATTTATGGTATGTCTGCACCTTTATTCTTAATGCTTGACTGTTAGCAATATTACATGTGTATATTATATAAATATATATATATTAAAAAGTTATATCAAGCACCTTTTTAAAGAAGAAAACAATTGTAAATCAAAAATTGAATGGACTTCAGTGTTTGCCACATTATAATGTAGGAGCCGACTCCTTCCTTCCCGGAATGGATGCTCCCCACCTTCACCATGTTCTGTACAGCAACGTGGCTTTTTTAAGGCCAATTATGTGATCCATATTTGATACTGTGCAATTCCAGGATGCCCCCTCCCCACCTAAACCACAGTCTGGAGCACAAAACAGGAAATCCCCAGATTCTAATCTCAGTGCGTGGATGAGACCATGCAAGTCACGTTTTCATCCAGTCCCCTGTGCCGAGATCCTTTCGCACAGGTGCAGGCAACGTGCAAGGGTGTGGGATCCTGTGACCCAGATGCCCATGAGCCCCAGCAAGCACAGCCGGTGGTGGGAAATGGTGGCGTTTCTTGGCCGAAGCATCTGGAGTCCTGCAGCGCCCAGTGCTCCCTTCGCTTCCTTGCGGTATTGAGGAGACCCGAGGCAAAGGAGAAAAGCCGTTCCTCATGCGCAGGACTACTTTTCGAAGGGCGCTTGGTTCGGTTTGTTAAAACCTTTGCTGCGAGACGACATGGAAATCCAGTGGATGAGTTGGTCCGTCGTTACGTAAGGAGCTGCCTGTCAGTGGCGCCCACGAACCCAAAGGAGCCCAGCCCTTAAATGGCTGTCAAGCATTGGCCCAGGCTGCACGTGCTGCTAAGCCATGTCGTGGTTTGTGGAAACCCATGGTTGGTTGTTGGGTGGTTTCTAGTTAACCTGGAATTAAACTTGAATTTGTTACAGGGGCGGGGGGGGGGGGGGCAGGATATAAATGTAATAAGTAAGTAAATGTGGCACAAGGTTTGCGTGTAACAGTAACCCGCCATTCAATAGCTCATGATTCAGTGACAGCCATACTTTGGGTTGTCATCACATGCACACCAGGTTGGTCTGTGTGAATCCATCCCCACAGGAAACTGTCATATCTTGATTCACTGTAAGCCGGAAATAGGAGCCATGATTCATTGTTGGCTTACAATTTCTGTCTTGTTGGAACTGTGGCATGTCATGATCTCTGTACCCAGAACTGTGGTTTCTCTCTGACTTGTCCCACTGCTAGCAAGAGCCTGAAAACAAAACTACTTCCAGCAGTTGGCAGAACAGGCCAGAAAGAGACAGGCCAGAAATAGGGAAAACAAGCTGTGGTTTACATGCTCATCTTCCATCCCATTCACAGTGAAAGCAACCAACCGTGGTTAGCATGGCATGTGCATGCAGCCCATCTTGAGCCGTCCTGTTACAGTATCCCGCAGAAAAAGGCCAACCATTAGTGGTCTCCAGGTGTCTTGCCCCACAGTTCTTATCAACATTAACCAGTATAGCCAGTGGTGAGGGATCATGGGAGTTGTAGGCCCAAACAGACCAGAAGCTGCCCTTTGATTGTTTGCAGGATTATTCATGGTAAATGCAACATATCGGGGTCAAGACAGACCGTGGCTTAATGTTATGCGTGAACACTGCCTCCTTTCCCTTTCCCTCTCGTTCTAATTGTGAGTTTCCTGGCTAGAAGCCGTAAGAATTGACCGGAGGACAAAAGGCGACTCTCTCCCTGCCTGGCACAGCCAGCAGCCTGCAGACCCTTCCCCACCCTGCACTGGCATCCCGTCACAGAATGACCAGCTAATGTGGACTTCAGAAGGGGGGAGGGCTCAGCGATGCAAGTTCCCAGCTTCAGCGCTCCCCTGAAAAGAGCCACACGCTTCTGATCATGCAGCGCTGCGAGGGGCTCAGTGCTCCCCCCGCCCCCCCCCCACCAGTGTGCTGCAATGGGGCTCCCTGGACAGGCCTCAGACGAGTCTCGGTGGGGCTTTCGCTCACGCCTGGTTTTTTTCCCAGGGCTGGGAATTCTAAAACCAGGATGCATGTGCCCTGTTGCCAGCCAATTGCTTTGGGCTCCGGTGCCTATCAGCCCCGGACAGCTTGGCCAGTGGTCCAGAGGCCTGGAAGCTGTCATCCAAAACTGGGAGGGTGCTCTTGACCTGCTCTTCCGATGCGCTGTTGGTTTTCGGGGCCTGCCTGACAGGGCAGTTCAGGGCTGCTTTGAGGGCCACCCCGCCCCGAGGAGAGGGAGTGGGGCAGACAGAGCCGCAGGGAAATCCTGTTAGCTCCAGTGACAGGGTGGGGAGAGCAAGAGGATTCCTCTCCTGCCTCTGCAGAGACCCTGGTAGCCTCCAGGTCGGGGCAGAGGCTTGGAAGGGGTTGACCCACAGGGGACCCTGGTCTTCTGTGGGTCCAACCGGCCTCTTCCATGATGCGGGGATTGCGCGCTTGGTCTGAGCTCCTCTGCAGCTGCAGCTTCAATGGCTGCCCAACAGCATGACCCTCCATCGGCTTGCCTCGTTTGCTGGCCAGGACTGCTGCTAAGCGGGATGCACAGCCACCTGCCTTACCCTTGCCATTTGGGGGGGGGGTGGCAGGGCCCCCATGACCCCAGGGGTGAATGTGCATTCGCATAACCAAAGAAGTTCCGTGCTGGGAGAGGGGAGGGAGATGCCTCATCCTTAAGACACACTCGGCTAAAGTGCTTCAGGTGTTCCTATCGGTTTCTTCCACCATTCTCCTTTTTGCACTTTTGTGACTTTTATGTATGAGATTAGAGGGAGGGAAGGGGAGCCAAAACTTGCAATACTATTTTTAAGAGACAAAAAACTAGAATGACACCATGCAAGGGCCTAGTCTGAGCATAAATGTATAAATATTTTTAACTTGAAGCTTGAGGCTAGCTCTTGATTCCAAGAAGTGTTGATCCTTGGAATGTTCTGAGAAAAGTCTTAAGAAAACCAGGTTCTTTAAAGCCTCCACTGCAGGATCCGGTAGTAAACTCATGACTGTTAAAATAATAACTAGAATAACTGTGCTAACAATAATCGTGCTAAAGGAGTGATTCTGCAGGGCCGTGGCATTTGGGTTCAGCCATGCCGATTTACTTCTCTCTCTCGTTCTCTCCGTGCTATTTCTCAGACATGGCTCAAGCATGTTAGTTTACAGCATGGATGAAGGGTGGCGGGGGGAGCAGGGGCACAGGGAATATTTAAGGGTTTCCCTTCTGGCCCCCACTTCCCAAGAGCCCCAACTGTGGGCAGAGCTGTTTTCATAGAGTGGAAAAGGAAATCATGACGGATCAGAATGCTTTGTAAAGTTCACATTTACAAAATAATAAATGTCAGCAAGCAGTCCTGTCTCCTGTCTTTTGCCCACCTCGCTTCTCCTCCGCAGAAATAGGTGCTTGCTTGCTTTAGGTTGACTTTATCCCACCTTCTTCCTACGAGGAGCCCTCTGCACGCTCCTCCTCTCCACTCTCTCCTCACAGCAGCCTTTTGAGGTGGGATAGGCTGAGAGTCAGTGTCCAGTGCCAAGTCGCCCCAGCCCAGCCTCTGACCGCTGCACCACACGGGAGAGCAGGGCGTCGAAGGGCCAGCATCGCTCTGGGTTCCTCCTGGTACTGGCTTTGGCGTGGGAAGCCACCAGCTGGACTGCAGGCATGTGGCGGCTGTCAAGGCAGTACAAGCCGCTGTACCAAATGGCTAAGCCAGAAGACCTCTGCCCCGAGGGGTCTACAGCAGCCTGGCCCCACCTGGGGTCACTGGGAATGTTCAAAGCTGCCAACCAACACACCTGCAACAGCAGGGGGTGGACCGGATGGCCTTCTTCGTGGCCTCTTCCAACTCTGCATTTCTAGGATTCTTTGACCCCTTGGGCAGGGCAGTTGAGGTGTTGCTCCCTGCAGGGGGTGCCTGGCGGAAACCTGCAGGACTGGAGGGAGGAGCAGCAGAGGTTTGCTTGCTTGGCCTTGCCTTGCCTCCTCTTCCTCATCCCATTCAAAGGGAACGAGATCTGCTGCCAGCGCTGCATGCGTGCGTGCAGATAACGCACATGTTAAAAAGCGACTGCTGCTTGGAGGTGGCCGAGCACCGAAGAACCTGAACTGCCCCCAGCTCCCTGCTGCCCAGCAGGCCAAACCTCTCGGGGCAGCACACGGCCTTTCATAGCATTGGAAACCACAACGCAGCATAAAATGCAGCATGAACACTGAGTGTGTGGCATTTAAAACAGTTCAGACAGTGGAGCCTCATTTCAATTACAATGCCGGGCATTTGAAAAGACTCCGGAGTGACGCCCCGTCCTGTGCCATTAAGGGAGCGGGCAACGCCACCTGGCACCCAAAATAGGACCCCCCCCATCTGGCTGTTGCATGTGTATGCTGCCCCATAGCTGGAGGTCCCTGGGCAGCTCACAGAAGCAACACTCAGTGACCCTAGGCAGGCCACTGTGAGGAGGTGCCACTTGGGGGCCAGTGCTGAGGAGGCCCTGCCAGAGCTGCCTCGGAGGGGGCTGTTGTGGGGAGGACTCACTGATGTTCCGTAATGTTGGTGTGTATCACGAATCCTGCCCATGCACTGAAGTGCCTTCACTTGCTGCCTGTTTCCCAGAGTAAAAATAGCTGCAAGGGAACGTCACTGTCTTGCGGAATTATTTGCCAGAGCGGCCATTCGAGCGGCATCCCCTGGCCAGTGAACGGAGGGCGGCCCAGTCCAGGATGCTCCAGGCACTGGAAGCAGAGCTGCCCGCGTGGCCCGTGCTCTGGAGGAGCTGCTTCTGCCGGTGGCCGAGGCTGCAGCACCGAGCGTGTCTCCATGTGCCCGGGGTCAGGCCCCGGGGTGCCCTTCCGGGCTTGACGCTCTGGGGTGCACCGGAGTAGCAGCTCTTCACCCACAACCATTTGCTGTGTTGGCTGCAGCCCCGATCTCCTGCATGGGCAGGGTTGGTGCAGAAGGCTTGGCATGAGGGTGAACTGGTGCAAATCCTCAAATTTTCTGCAATGCTCCAGAAAAGCCAGTCCATTGCAAAATCCGCAGTGTAGATACATGGAAATTTGAACTTGGGACCCACTGCAGATTCCTCCATCGACCCTCCTCAGAAGTCTGTGGGAGACGGTGCTCAGAAGTAAGCCGGACCACCCCAGCCCTCCTCTCAGCCCCCAGCCATACTTACTCTCCCCCGGCAAAATACGTTGCTCGGGATGTTTGCAGCCACTGGGTTTTTCCCACCAGGGCATTTAAAGGGTCATCACTTTTGCCCTTGAAGGTATTAATGAACCTCTCAGGCCAGATGGGAGAGAGAGAGCTCCAGAGGCCGCATCCTGCCTGCAGGCCAGGGGCTCCCAAGGCCAACCTAGATCGGGTCTGACCTGGTGAGAGACAGTTCGTGTGTCCCCAGGAACACAGCTGGTCACCATTCAGAGTTGAGGGATTTGCATCTGGTGGATTTTGGAGTCTCTTCCATTCTATCATCTGCTCGCCATCAGAATCTGATTTTTTTTGTTTGAAAATGTTGTTTGTTTGTGCGAAATGAATGAAGTTGTCTAAATCCCAACAAGAAATGAAGTAAGAAAAAGAAAGAACAAGGAAGGAGCCAACAAGTTAAAGCCAGTCAGTTGCCAACCTGCCGTCGGATCCATGCAAGTAGGAAGAGACATGAATCAGCTGCAGCTCCTTCAGCATCCGTAGCCACGATTCCTTGCACAATGATGCCTTGAGGAGCCGAACTGAGCGGGCTGTTGGGACCCCGGGAGAGGAGGGCCTGATGGGTGAGCTGCCGCCTGCGACAGCCGGAAACTTGCTTGGGCTTGAGCGCCTCTTTGCATCAAAGCCGATTCGGAACGGGTGTTTCCATCATGCGGGGTGATAAGCAAGTACAGCTGCGGATGCCGTAAAAGTGCCAGCCGAGGGATAAATGGCTGGCCGGGCTCACGTTGCGCCTGCTCGCCGGGACCAGCATTAGCCATCAAACACGAAGCCTGCAGTTACTGTCAGTTTACGGCCTGTTTACCCAACCAAATGGACCGTTAAAATGCTGCAAAGTTGCGTTTTCCTCTAGCTACCCAAAATAAAAATAAAAGAAATTGCCCCAGACCATATAGCTATTTCATCTCAACCCTATGAATAGAAGGAAGGGAAGCGTCTGTGAGCGTGTGCCTCCAGCCCCCGCCACATCGAATCCCTGCGTAATACAACTTATAGCAACCATTTCCAAGGTGATTTATCCTAAATGAGTTGTTATAATCAGAATTTCCCTTTTCTTGCAGGCATCAGTGTTTTAGAGAAGCTATTGCCCAAATGCTTCAATATTTCACACTGATTACATATCAACACCATTTCCAAAATTAGGTCTTTGGCGATGTAAGGAGGGTGGGTGGGGGGGGGAGGCGTGATGCTCCGTGGCAGGCGTGAGAAGAGAAATTAACCATTTCCTTGCCAGGCGAAGGAGAGCGGGCTCCCAAAAGTGGTGTGGGAAGGGTGGGGGCGGTCGAGGGCAGAGAAGCAGAACGGGCTGGTTTTCGCCTCGCTGTTGAAGCTCCAGCAAGCGCAGGCCACAGCTCTGGTGCCAGAGGAAAGCGCACAGCGGAAAGGCGGAAACGTACCACCAGCTTATCATCATCCTCGCTCGGTCACCTTTCAGGCATCACGGCAGGCATGACAGAGCACCCGCCGAGCCCCGCATCCCAGCGGTGCCCGCTGATACAAGCCCCCCTGGAGCCTCTCCCCCTTCAGGTCTTAGACCAAATCCCACCTTTGTCTCTTCGAAGCACTCAGAGCAGCTTGCATCGTCCTCTTGCTGCCGCCGTCGGTCTCATCCCCACACCGACAACCCTGTGGGGCAGGCTGGCATGAGCGTCTGCGCCTGGCCCAGCGCCGCCCGGGGGGCTCCCGGCTGAGCGGGGACTCGGACCCGGGGCGCCTGGGTCCCCGCTCCGCGCGCTTCGCCCCCGCGCCGCCCCTTCCCCCGCCGCGGCTGCCCCTTCCCCGGCTCTTGCTCCGGCCCAGGGAAAGGGGGGGAGGGAAGGGGAGGGGAGGGGGAGGGGGAGGGGCAGCCGCGCCGCCGCCGCCGCCGAGGAGGGCGCCCCTAGCGGCGCGCTCCCGCTCGGGGGCACGTGCCGGAAGGCGTCCCGCGCGGATTGCGCAGAGCGGCGCCGGCAGGAGCGGCGGCGCGGGCCAAGGAGCGCAGGCCCCGGCCGGCTTGGGCGCCCCGGGCAGGGCTGCCCTCGTGGCGGCCCCCCGCCTGCCACACCCCGCGCGGCCCCTCTGGGTCCGAGAGGCCGCCTGGAAAGCCGGGAGCCGCTCCGGGAAGGCAGCGCCCCTTCCCCCTCGGACGTCGCCTCTCCTGTTCGCGGGAGGGGAGAGGGGCCAGGGTGCCGCGCTGAACAATCGCCCCCCCCCCCGCGAAAGGCGCAGCGAAGGATTCGGGAGCAACTGGACTCAGAATCGGGCTTGCAGGGCCGTGGGGAGGAAAACCGAGAGCATCAAGGGCTGGAATGAAGGGCAGCCCCAGAATAAGCCCAGGTGCATCGCTCATGGGGGAAATGCAGCTTTGCCGAGCGCCCTTTCAGTACGATCCCCTTTCTAAGGCTTCCTCTGTGCTTAATTTATTCATGGGAATCGTTTTAGTGCCACTTCATACATATTCATAGAGATGCGGACTGCTGGGCTAGCAATCTCTTCAAAAATGTACAGCCGGCACAAGGTGCTCTCGGAAACACCCTTGGAGTCCAAATGGGCCTTGAGGCACCGAACGAGGGACTTGGGACAAGATCATGCGCCCTCTGGACCGTTGTGCTCCAGCCACAAAAAGGTGGAGAGTCCGAACCTTACAGAGGGGTCACCGTGGGATTGGGGTCTCCCTGCTCAGTTTTCCTCTGAAGTTTGGGTGCATGGAATGGGGGGGGATGGGGGGGTTGCCACCTGCACAGCCTTTGCTTTTCTAGGTTCACTGCCCTCTTGCTCATGAGCTCAGAGTCTCCCTGCACTTTTCCTCCAAAATGGATTTCCCAACAGACAGGGTGACTACATCCACAGTTCCCGCTTGCCCGAGGACTAGTAACTTGCAGAGGGCTTTTGAACTAAGGGCCATCAGTGGGCTAACGTAGCACCATGTGCTTCAGCAAAATAGAGGGCAAAGGAAGACACGGATTTGCACAACAGGTTCCTCCTCCAGAAATCGGTCCAGTCCCCCTTTAAGGTAAAGGTTTCCCCTTGACGTGAAGTCCAGTCATGCCTGACTCCAGGGGGCGGTGCTCATCTCCGTTTCCTGGCCAAGGGAGCCAGCGTTTGTCCGCAGACGGTCTCCGTGGTCATGTGGCCGGCATGGCTAAACACCGAAGTGCACGGAACGCTGTGACCTGCCCACCGAGGTGGTACCTTCCTATCTACTTGCATTTGCATGCTTTCGAACTGCAAGGTTGGCAGGAGCTGGGACGGAGCAATGGGAGCTCACCCCGTTGTGCAGATTCAAACCAGCAATCTTTCGATCAACCAGCCCAGCAGCACAGCGGTTTAAACCACTGCGCCACCTGCAGTCCCCCAGTCCCCCTTTAAAGCTGCCCAAATGGGGGGGGGGGGCTTCTGACATCTTCTAAGAGTCTGGACAGGCATGCAAATGTTTAATGGCTTGACTGCTTCCTTATCAGTCTCCAGAGGTCTGTCCTCTGTAAAGGAGGACATGCAGGCCCTCCTCCAGCAAGTCTCGGGTCAAGAGGAGGAGAGGTGGGGAAGGCTGCACGGCGCGACTCAGAACGGCTCCCGGGTTCTGGGGAACGCTGCTTGCGCGCAGCGGCTGCCTCCAAGGTCGTATTGTACAACACACAGTTGTGGGGGAGCTTTATTCGTTCTGGGACATTGCTAAATGCTTCAGCCTTCTTTACAGACGGAGAAGACTAGCAGGTTCATTTGTGGTAACTAATGAGCCCTGATTTGATATTTAAATGCAACAGCAGTAGAATTTGTATCTCATGCAATCCACCGCTTGCCACGCTGAGGATGAGCTGCCGCAACAAAAAGCTGACGCAGATTCCTACCAAATCAGTTGAAATGGGTCTGTTCACTGGGAGACTGGCAGGCAGGTTAGAGCTCCGGGTTTTGTCATTTTTACAGTCGGTGGTACCACTTCATTCCTTCCCTACTCCGCATTTTAGCCATGAAAATACAGGGGTTGTGACTTACATTACAGAGAAACTGCTTTGATTTGTTATTAAATTGTTTTTATTAATCTAAAGCACTACAGAGAGGCCAAACCGCTAAATCAAGTACTCAATTGTAATTTTCCCTCTCTTACGAGCTCAATAAAAGCAGATTCGTGTATGAGCACGGAATACCCGATGAAGAGGGATCCCTGCTGTTGCGAACTCCCTCCCCGTCGGCTCTTGGCTCTTTCTGGGTTCCTGTGCGGCTGCACTGGAGGTAAAGTGAGGAAGTCGTCCTCTTGCTCCTCCAAATAAAACACGCCGTGTGTCCCGCTGCCCCTCCCCGTTTTCTTGCGTGCCTCCTGCCCCCTTCCATCATGAAGCTCCGGGCCTCTGCTTTGTGCGATACAGCCATCCTGATAATTTTGCTGCCCATGTCCTTTTGAAGGCCTCTGTACTGGTGTGGGAAATCTACACCGGATTAAAATGTGCTTGTATTTCTGTGAATCAGGCCCATGGATTCTGTGGTGGACCAGCTTTTCCCAAGTCATAACACACTGCGTGGCTGCATGGCCCGTTTCTTTTAACCACCTGTAATTTTACAGCCCTAAAGGATTGCCACACAGAAGGGGGCTGAAGTTCCAGGAAGGTGGAGTTTGGTGATCACCAGAAAAAAACTTCCTAGTGGGCAGAAGGAACCTGCTGGACAGCTGGAGATTTTCAAGCAGAGACTGGAGGGCCACCTATCTGGGTTGCTTTGAACTGAATTCCTGCACTAAGCAGGAATTGGAGTTGATGACTTCAAAGGCCCTTCCAGTTCTGTAATCAGTGTTGGGAAAGGAATCTACTGAACCCACCACCCCTCCACGGATGTTGTCTTGGGTTCCGGGATGGAAGGCAGAAGGGTTGTGGGAAGCATGTTGAACAAGTACATTCACAATTTCTTCACCTTCTGGGTGTTGGTACTTAGAAATTCCATGCATTTTAAAGTCACAAAGAGAGGGGCTGGAAGACCAAATAGCAGCCTGGCCCATTAAGGTTCCCAAGGCGGAGGATGGAGACGGAGTGGCCACGCAGGAAAATGGGGAGCAGTCTGCAGAAATGCTCCCAGCTGCATTACAGCAGCTGCCCACAAAATGGAGGCCTTTTGAGAGTAAGCGGCGGAGCAATTGGAATTTATGAATATTCCCAGCCAAAACAAGAAAAGGGAAAACAGAAGACTTTTGGCTATTTATAGCAAACCATCCAGATTGTTCAGAGCACAGTTGAGGGAAGGCGCCCAGGATGCGCAAGGCTCCTGCAGCAAAGCATCAAGAGGACTGCACAGGCCTGACAGCCCATCAGGAAGAAGAAAAGCAAAACTGGCTAATTCCCAGCACATATCGGAGGAAAGCCTGGCTGGGGTAGAACGCCACATGCCGGAGCCATACATATTTTGACTGGGGCAGCACAGGAGTGTTGCAAACCTTCAAGTTACACAGAGCTCTTTAGCAGCTGCTTTCAAGCTGAAGCCAGGAAATGTGACATATATGCAAGGATAAACATATGACTCTCGGTCCTACTGTTAACTACTCATGAAAGGAAACGAAATAAACAGCTGATGTTGCCGCTACGGGCTGGTGAATCCCCCTTCTCAGGGTCGGAATACAGCCATACAGAGCACGTACATTTGGAGGGCATGCCAAACTCGCCCAATTTCAAGCCAGCCTTTCTTCATTTCAGCTCCATAGAATCGTCCCAGCCAGATGCTGAAATAGGGTCTTGGGCTGAAGAGGAGCCCTGAGAAATAGCTGAAATAGCTCCCGGGGCTCTGCTTCTTCCAAGAGCCTTTGCTCCCCCTTTGTAGCCCACAATTGACTAGTGAGTGGGGCAGGGAGAGACGTTAAAACATTTTGCCATTCACACGACGGTCTGCAGAGAAGGAAGGACTCCCTGGAGAAGCGCCTAATGCTGGGAACAATAGACGGCAAAAGAAGAAGGGGACGGCAGAGGATGAGGTGGCCGGATGGAGTCACTGGGGTGGTTAGTGTGGGCTTGGGTGTACTCAAGGGGATGGTGGAGGACAGGAAGGCCTGGAGGAGTGCTGTCCATGGGGTCGCGATGGGTCGGACGCGACTTCGCGACTAACAACCATAAATTTAATGGTTTGGCGGTTTCCCCGCTTTCACTCCCTTTCCCAAACTACCCCTCTCCAAAACTGGATGGGCAGCTCCCTCGAGGTCAGGCTAAAACTCCGCCTGGACGACCGTCCCGCTGCTTACGGCCTGCGCCATGCAAGCGGGCGAGGCATTCCAGCGGAGCCCTGCCCAGCGGCTGCCGCGGGCGCGTCCGGTAGAACCATCGAAATAAATTAGAAATTCCAAATTAAATGTGGAAGTACCTCCACGTCGGTTATGGAGGGGTGGGGGAGCTGCAGTGGGAGTTGTATTCTCCCCGCGCCCTGCTGTTTCAGGAAGGTGCCACGAAATTCTGCCATCGCGACGCCGCAGCGCTTGCTTTCGCACCGCGGGCCGCTCCGGCCAGGCTGCAGCTCCGCCCCCGCCGGGGAATCCGCCTCGCTGAACCCGGTGCCCTTCCCGGGTACATGGGGGGGGGGGGCGGGCGGCGCGTGTCTGCCTGCACCGCTGTGCCAGAACCCGAGACGCCCGACG
The DNA here is from genome assembly GCF_004798865.1 of Varanus komodoensis. Classification (NCBI taxonomy): domain Eukaryota; kingdom Metazoa; phylum Chordata; class Lepidosauria; order Squamata; family Varanidae; genus Varanus; species Varanus komodoensis. Next base: position 1,567,159 of record NW_025336442.1, read on the forward strand.
CGCTGCACCCACGCCAAGGAGGTTGGGATCTTCATTTTAGGGTTGCCTCCTTTCAAAAACTGATTCATTCATTCTTTCATGCATTGGGGTTAATTTAAATGTGTCCACGTGCTTGCAACCGGGCACCCTCGAGGTCTGCAGATACGGGACAACTCCCATCATCCCCTAGCGGGCAGCTGAAGACGAACGCAAACGCCTCCCGCAACCTGGAGCCCTGGATATGTGCGATCATCCCCATGTAGCTGTATGGACGGGCGGGAGTTCCCCGCAGAAGAACTCGGAATTCAACCTCAGGCGGCCCGCTCCGCATTCTTTGTAGCTCTCTGGAAAGGGCTGTGTCAGGCCGCGCTTCTCCCCGCCCATCCGCGGTGGCAGCTGCTCGGACTGCGAGTCCCGGCAGGCCGCGCGGCGCCTTCCACTTCCTGCGCGCGCGGTGCGCGGCTCTCGTCACCTCGCGCGCGCCCGCCTGACCTCCTGCCTGCACTTCCGGTCTCTGCCGCCAGTCTCCCTCGGGTCGGCGGGGCGTGCGGACCGGGAGCGCCGGCCGGGCAGGGCAAGGCGGCCCCCGCGGGGAGCGGCGCGGCCTGCGATGCGACCATGTTTGTGCAGGAGGAGAAGATCTTCGCGGCCAGGGTGCTGCGGCTCCGCATCTGCGCCTTGGACGGCGCCGAGTGGCTGGAGGAGGTGGCCGAAGACACGGCCGTGGAGCGCCTCAAGGAGCGCTGCCTCAAGCACGTAAGTCTCCGGGGCGGACTGGGGCGCGCGCGGCCACGTCCCGCTTGCGCAGCGTTCACGCGGCTCGTCGACGGGCTCCTCCCGCCTCGCTCCTCCGCCGTGGGGCCCGGGAGGCCCCACCGTGTCACGTTGCCAGGTAGGCCAGGCCGAGGGCCAGCGATGGGCCAAGGGAGCTTGCATTCCCCCCCCCCCATTAAGTCTTGTCAACAGCCTTGCAGGGTAGGCTAAGCCAGGTGCCAGTGACTGGCCAGGGCAGCTCAGACGGTCCTCCTCTCTGTCTCTCTGCAATGACTTTGGGTGCTAGGGAGCAGCAGTCCAGCATACCTGGTGCATCCACCTGGAGAAGGTTGGCGTAGGGTGAATTTGGCTCGCTCTGTTTCTATGTTTCTATTTTGAGTGTCATTATTTGGCTTTCTGTTTAGCACCTCCACTTTTTAGACTCCTGAGTGAATGAGTATCTTAGCCAGGCACGATGTCAAAGCCTTTGACAGCTGTCTCGCTGGAATAGACTATTTTGTGGCCTTGACGTTTGTTTTGGCTGTGTATGCGTATTCTGTCACAAGCTTTTCTGCTGGGGCTTTTTCTGTGGCTTACAAGTGGTCGGTCATGCCAGGGAAATGTAAAAATAAACCTGTCCCAGTGCTACCACAGTAATACAGAAGAAACTTGTGGAGGGCAATGAAGGATCTCAAGTGTGTATCAAAACTGCACAAGAAGGAAACACGGGGAACCCCTGGGATGGATGCCTTTCTTCTGGGTTAATGTAACTGAGGAAAAAAGATAGTTTGCATTTTGAAGCACGCAGACTGTGGCTTGTTTGCAGTGGTGTCTTGCATGGGATTCTCACTCTGAATCTACACACTCTTTCCCCACAGTGCGTGTGGTTGCTATTGTTGCGTTCTATTCTCCTCTTGCAAGGGACCCAAGGCAGTTTGCATAGTTCGCCTCCTTTCCAATTGATCCTCACAATAAGCCAGTGAGGTAGATTAAGCTGAGGGTGAGTGCCTGGCCCAGAGTAGCTCAGTGGGAAGTAGAACTCGGCTCCCCTGAGCTCTGGTCTGGAACTGCCACCGTGCACCTCACCCGCTGTTGCGTTTTGCCGATGCCAAGCAGACCACCCTTCAGTCAGGGTTGGTGCCCAGGGCCAGCCTGGTGAAGCCTTGCCGAGGGCCCTCACCCCAGCGGGGGCCCACTGGCAAGACCCCTGGAGTGGCTCCTCTTCTGCTCCATCGCAGCCTGCACTGTCACTTGTCTTGCCAGACGATGGTGATGCTGAGAGCAGGAGCAGGAGACGCTGTCGCTGCTTCTCTCTCTGGCCGTCTGCCTGCCTAGGCAGCAAGGTGGAGTCACGGGGAGGAAGGGGAGGAGCAGCCAATGGCACGGGCAGTTGGGCTTAAAGGTGCTTTGCCAAGGGCCTTCCAGAATCCAAAGCTGGCGCTGTGTGGGCCACTCTGAAGGCCGGGAGCCACATGTGGCTCTTTGAATTTATTTCGTGTCCCACTACGTGTCACCTGGGGTGTCTGTGGACACCCGCTTGCCACCCGCCACCTGTGGGTGCCCTGGTGCCGCCGTGTGTGGGCACCCGTTTGTGGCTCTCAGACATCCGACAGTGTATGCGGCTCGTCTGCCTATAAGGAGCCAGTCAGTCAGGAAAAGCTTGTTTCTTCCCCATGCAAGTGTGTGTGTGCTGGAGCCAGGGGGGCGCAGTTGGAATGTCGAGATCTCAGGAATGGCTGCTGGACTGGTGGGTAGGGGGGGTTGCTGATTCATAAAATAGCGGGTGTGACTAATCATAGAATACTGATTTCTCAGACGGCTAAAATTGGGCAGCGAAAAGAAAAGTCACCTGTGGATTAAAGTCTGAGGCAGAGTTGGGGACTTCAGCTCCAGTATGCAAAGGTGTTTTGTTTGTTTCCCCCTTTCCTTTAGTAATCCCACTCTTTCTCCCTCCCCACCTCCATCTCCAGCTTGTACCTGGGAGCCTAGAAGATCCAAAAACTATGACGCATCATAAATTGATACATGCTGCTTCCGAAAAAGTCCTTACTGACACAAAGACAGTCTTGGAGGAAAATATTCAGGACAGAGGTAAGGGAGACCTGCTTGACAGAATTGTGCTTAGCTTGCTAACTATGAGCTACCTTGCTCCCACTTCGTGGCTTTTTTGCAGGCCAGGTCCTAGCAGACACAACGGGGTGCTGTGGGCAGCCAAGTCATGCGCCCCCAAAAGCTCCCTTCCACCCCCACCAGTCCTCACAAAAAGCCTCCGCAGCATTGCAGGCTGGGTGCCCATGGCCTTGTTCTGACGGCTTGCGTGAACTGGGGTGCCTGGAAGGTGTTCTCTCGGTACGGAATGCCACCAGGGCAAAGGTGGGACCAGTGGTCAGAAGGGCTGGCGAAGCTTTCCCACCTTTGCCAGCTGCTGCCAGGAATTATGGGGGCCCCATAGAGGCTTCTCATGTGAGAAGCTCACAGCAGGTGTAATGCTTAGACACAGCCTGGTTTTCTTAGATTATTTCCCACATCAGATCAGAAATTTTGTTGTGAGAAATGCCTGCACACATCTTTCCAAGCTGATATTATAAATGTGCAATCTCCCTCCCTGGGGGCCAAATGTGCCACCCCCAGGAGTCCCCAGAAGGCCCCACTCCCTTTAGTGTTTTTCTGGCTAATCATAAAGTTGCGCTTTTAGCTAAGAGTACCGAGCTAAAACAAACGAGCATGTATTCTTTTCTTCACCACCTGGCCTTCACCCTCGGCCCTGCATTTTTTGCCTGCAGCCCTGCCTTCCACTGGAATGTGGTCCCCAAGCCCTCCCTGGATGGGACGTGGCTCTCAGGGTGGAAGAGGCTCTGGCCTCCACCCTATGCAGAATCGTCCTCCCTGTGGTGGTTCAGCCTATTTGCCCTGCTCAGGAAGAGTGCTGCTCCCTTGTCCTTTTCCAATCTCTCTCTCTCTCTCTCTCTCTCTCTCTCTAGATGTGTTGGTGCTGGTGAAGAAAAGAGCCCCCTCTGCCCCTCCCAAAATGGCCGATGTTTCAGCGGAGGAAAAAGTGAGCTCAGGTGGCTTGTGGTGTAGCTACCGCTAATTTTTCCGTCTGTGCGTGCTCAGAGTTCCAAGCCCCGGAAGCAGGCCTGGCTGCCTGTGACGTAGCTCATGAGGAAGGTGGGCGTGGGCTCTTGAGCATCTGCTCAGGGGCGACCTTCAGGGGCACGGGGCTCTGGCGGAACACTCCCCCCGCCAGACCCAGGCGGTCAGGAGCGAAGCGGGATTGCCTTTGCAGTGGCGTGTGGAGCGGTTGGGTTGCTTGGTTGTTGACTGGTCCGGCCTGCTGTCTCTGCAACCTGGCAAAACAAGCCTTGGTTCTGCGTTCACGAATTCTGTGCAGCAATAACCAATGGTTTAAACAACCCAGAGTTCACAGCACAACAACAAACTGTGGGTTTTACAGGTTTGCATGCAGCAGCAACCCAGAGTCTGAGTTGTCAGGAGTAATGGTTATATGTGTGAACCCTGCACTGTGGCTTAAGTCTGGGTTGCTAACCATCAACAGCATTGTGCTTGCAACCCAACAACAAACCATGGATTCTCTTCCTGGGGTGTTTGTGATGAACAACCTGTGGTTAGATCATAGTGCAGGGTTCTCACATAATGACAAACCATGATTCAAGAACTCATGACCTAGCAATACTCAACCCATACTTGGGTTGTTGTTCCATGGAAGCCAATTTTTCTGTGTGGTTCATGGTTAACAAATCATTGTCTGTTACCACAGCCGGTTTTGTAGACCACAGCAGCTGAAAATTCATCGTCCCACAGGGTAAATAACCAAACCATGGGTGAGCATTATGTGCGAACCTAGCTGAAAAGCAGGGCTTGAGCGTCTTCAGCTGTGCTGCAGGAGTGTGCACGCATGCAGATTGGAGGCAGGGGAAGCTCGCGGGGCTCTTGAGCGAGCAGGTGGGAAGCAGCTGCTCCCAGGCGGCCCCTGTGGTGGATGTCATACCTATTTCAGGAGCCGTGCTTTGGGTCACACCAACCCTCCTGGGTTCTATGTTTAGCTAATAGCTGGCGGTCTTTCCATCCCCCTTGCCTGGCGGGTAGGGGTTGCTTGTCCCCGGGAGGCTGGCTGGCCATGGGTTAGTCTCCTGGTGCAATTTTGACAAAAGTTTCACATTTGAGGCGTTCTAGTGGTTCTAATCAACAGGAATTTGGCAGAGGCAGAAGTAATATGCAGGGAGGAACTGGGAATCCAGACTCTCCTTTGACTTCTCAGGCGATGTCTAAGGCCTGTCGGATCACTCCCTGGATGGCTGCAGTGATCTCCTTTTAACATTGCTTTTAAAGGGGCATTTTGCAAGAGAAAATAGTCCTAGGGTGGTTTTTGTCAAACTGCCCAGTGCTGGTTTCAGCCTGGGGAGTGCTCACAGCTCGTGAGTGATCCCAAATGGCCCGGTGCCTGCCTGCGGCCTCTTTCCAGGCGAACTGCATTTTCTTGAAGGTGGGGTAAAGAAGCCGCCACATTCTGAGCAGACTTCTTTTCTCCGTCAGCGGAAGCAGGATCAGAAAGCGCCGGACAGGGAGGCCATTCTGAAGGCAACGACGAGCCTCCCCTCCCACAGCGTGGACCGCAGCGTGGCACACCACAACATGCGGGATGTGAGTCTTTGCGTCCTGCTCGGGGGGGGGGCATGGCGGTCCGGGGTTGCCCCCCAGAGTGGTCTGTGGAATTGTGGAGTCGGAAGGGGCCTGACTCTTCTGCAAGCGCCTCTCGAGAAGACACAGGAGTGATGCTCAGTCCTGCAGGGAGGGGGAGACGTTGCGGAGCATTGGGGGCGTGGCAGCTGGGGGCCAGCGAGAAGCAGGAACGCCTGCTGGGGACCCGGCTGGTGGCCAGTCTGGGGAGGAGAGCCAAGAAGAGGAGAGGCGGGCCTCCGATGAAGAGGGAGGGGCGGGCAAGGCTGTGTGGCTCTGAAGGGACTCGCAGCCGGGCAAAGACACCGTGCCTCGTGGATGCAGGCCGTTCTCCCCCTGGGGCTCTAGCCCAGGGAACCGACAGGAGCTTACGGTGTGCTGCGATAGGCGAAGCCCGCCTGGGCCTGGGTCTGCTTTGGCTGCACGAGGCCGCAGCGGCCTGTGGGCTAAGGCAAGCCGCCTTGTTCGCAGCTTGCCTGAGAAACAGCATGGACTAGAAGCCCGCTGGCAGCGTGAGCGCAGGAGAGGGGGGCTGGGCACCCGATGCCAGGAGACCGTCGAGCTGAGCCCCGGCTCAGTGCAGGCTCCGCAGCGCAGGAGGGTGATTGGGCCTCAGCTCTCTGGGCAGGGGGTTCTGGGAGCTGTAGCCTAACATCTCTGCGGAGAGCCCCGGGCAGTGGAAAGCTGGCCCAGAAAAAGACCGTGGTGGTCTCCTTTCTCCTGCAGTTCCAAACAGAACTTCGGAAGATCTTGGTCTCGCTCATCGAAGTCGCCCAGAAACTCTTGGCACTGAACCCTGATGCGGTCGAGCTCTTTAAGAAAGCGAATGGTATGAAGGAGTCTCCTCCCGCTTCCTGAAACGGCCCTTCCGCGCTGCGCTCGCTCGCCAGGACACGCAGAGACTGCGTCTCTCAGGGCCGGGGGCTTCTCGTAGGCTGTGGCTGCGGCTGGGGCAGGGGGGCGGCCATGGCGCCCCATTCCCCCATGGTGGAGAGTGCAGGGTGGGGGCAGTGGCTCAGGTATTCCTGGGTGGCTCTTTGCACAGGCGGCAGCCGTGACATGAGCTGCCAAGTCTTCTGTCCCTGAGTTGGCTCTCTCGAGGCAAACTGGGGGCGCTCGATTTTCCCGCCACAGATGCCAGGTCCATGGTCTGTGCAGTGACCACCAGCTGCAGCGGGAGCAGCTGGGCACCCGTTTGTCTGTGGGTTCAGCGCAAGCCAGGATTTCCTAGGGCCTGGTTGACTGTGAGGTGTTAGCTTGGTCATACTCGGTAGAGCCTGGGATCCCAGGAGTTTTTGAAAGGCTCTTATTCCAAACCTGCTAAATCCAGGTGCAGAATTTAAGGCCTAATCCGGCCCTATCTTAGTCTTAGTCTACCCCTCTAGAGTTCCAAGAAGACTCCTCCCTCTAGTTCCTTTCCTCAGACCAATCTGTTTCCCCAGAAATATTTTCTAGTTTCTGTGCAGTTTTTTCCTCCTCTGAACACCCACATGTTGGGGATTACATGAGTGGAGCCAGCTGGAGCCAGGGGTCAGACTAGATGGCCCGGGAGACCCCTTCTGACTTGCTTTTTTTCCTGTGTTTCTAATGGCTGGAATGCATTGCCTAAGGCAGTGAGCTTCTTCAGCTGCTGTTCTGGGTCCTTGGATTTAGCCCCCCTTGCCTTGGCAGTGCAGCCCCCCAGGAGCTTCCCTAACCTCCAGCCAAAAGACGCTCTCCCCACCCCATGCTGCATCCGTTCGGCACCCTCTTATCTGGCCCTTTTTGTCCCCAGCCATGTTGGATGAGGACGAAGACGACCGTGTGGATGAAATCGCCTTGCGGCAGCTGACAGAAATGGGCTTTCCCGAGACCAGAGCCAACAAAGCCCTTCGTTTAAATCAGTAGGTACCCCGACGTGCCCCTTGGGGAGAAATGCTGTCTGTCTCTCACACAGCTGAGGCAGGTCATGACAGACGGGCTCTGTTGCGTCCCTTCCCTTGGAGGGACACTGGTGTCTGTTTCTGATGCTGCATGATCGTGGGCAGGCCTCCCGTCTGCACCGCGAGCTGCTGGTCTCTGTTCAATCACCTGCAGGACGCCTGGCCACCTTGCCCTGCTCTCCAGCATCATCTTCTCTTGCCTTGCGGGGCGAGGCTGCTGCTCCGCCCCGCTCTTGCCCAGGCCAAGGTGGGAAGCCCCTTGGCCCGAGAGCTGGGTTCCGCTTTGGAGAGGCTCCGGGGAGCTGCTTTGCCTGGGAGGGCAGGGCCAGCAGCAAAAGGGCTGGGACCGTTTTTGTTAAACCTGCCAGCATGTTGTAGCTAAAAGGTCTTGCTGTGAGTAGATGAGCTCTGGGAGAGGCACTCAGCTTTGTGGGGTCGGGGATGCTGCACAAAAGCCAGGAAGGCGACTCCTGCTGCTGGGTGGACAGAGGGAACGGGGCCCGGGGAGTGGGCTGAGGCCGTGTGGTGGACTCAGAGGCCCAGGACCCACAGGGGCAGACGGGGCCCAGACTGGCTGGGCTCCCGTCTGGCTGCCCCTGGAGGAGAGGGGCCTCCTCAGTGACGTGTGGGCCCTTCGCCACGCAGCATGTCCGTGACTCAGGCCATGGAGTGGCTGATCGAACACGCGGATGACCCAGCTGTGGATGCCCCCCTGCCGGGCCAGTCCTCAGTGGACAGCGGGGCAGAAGCAGGGACCTCCGCGGCTGCCCCTGCCCAGCCCGCCAACGGAGCTGACCCGGAGGAAAGCCAGGAAGAGCCCAAGGACGAGTTGACCGAGATATTCAAGAAGATACGGCGGAAAAGAGAATTTCGTCCTGATCCACGGGTACTGTGTGTGCATATGCACGTGTGTGTGAGCACACGCGTGTGTGCGTGCATGCATCTAGCATCTTGATGATAGCGCAGACTTTTGAGTGTCCCTGATGCAGCTAGAAACTTTCCTAGAAGCAGGGAAGGGAAGGTCTGAGGGACTCTTTTGCCCTCAGTGGCTGCATCTCCCCCCCCCCCATGAGGTGCCTCCCATATATAGATTTTTAAATGGCTCCCAGAACGACTTCGGAGTGCTAAACTAACCTGTTTTCAAATGAATGTTGACCCTTTTGTAGTAGCTGCAGAGCATGGAAAGTGTCACAGCATCTTCAAATCAACCGCTCCGATTTCCTTTTCACATTTCTGGGGGTTCCTGCCCTTTGACGTTCAGGCTTTGGGGGGAAGTGGGAGGAGGGGGCTTGCCCCACTGCTTGCCCTCCAAGGCCAGTGAGAGGGTGTGCGGTCTTGGTTTCAGGCTGTCATCGCTTTGATGGAGATGGGCTTTGACGAGCGGGAGGTGGTGGACGCGCTCCGAGTGAACAGCAACCAGCAGAACGCTGCGGTGAGTTGTCAAACAGCCTATGAAAAAATCACAAGATAACTGTTACAGCTGCAAGCAATGCATAGTAATAAGACACACGATAAAACCAAATCACACCATGCCAACGATTAGCAAGATAAAACCAATATAAAATCCATGCATGTGACAATTTAACAGTTTGTTAACAGTTAAAATGCCGGGAAAATAAAAAGGGGTTAACCTGGCACTGAAATAAGTACAAAGTCAGCCCGAAGCACACGTCCCTGGAAGCTGATTCCAGAATTGGGGCAGCACAGCAGAGGAGGCCCTTCCCCTCATGGCCCCTCCCTCGCTCCTAGAGGTGGCTCTGAGGGAAGGATCTCGGTCTGAGGAGGCGTATATGGGAAGAGGGGCTCCCTGAGATATCCAGGCCTTAGACCATTTAGGACTTTGCAAGTTGATCTTGAAGTGGGCCTGGATTTCAACTGGGAACCTCTGTAATTGATAGAGAACAGGGCTCGCCTGCTCCTGCTTGCCTCTCCCTGCCAGCAGGTGGGCTGCCCTATTTTGCTGCCGGCCAGCCCTGAGGCTTAAGTGGCACCAAGTGTTGGCGTGTCTGTTGAGACGACGTCTTCGCAAGTCCCGCCTTCTCTCAAAAGTGGTCGGTGCTGGGCGGTCTTCAGCCCAGGGCGCGATCGAAGGGGAACGATACTGACTGACGATTGGTGATTCATGTATCTGCCCGGCGGGGTTCTCTTCACGGGTGGCTTGTGAACAAGCCACGGCTTGCTAGCACTGCTGGGTTCAGACAGCACAGCAGCACACGATGCAACAGTCACCTGTGGCTTAGCGACAACCTCCCCCTCTTGAGTGTGGGCTATTCCATTGTCCTTCCGTCCTTGTCTGACAAGGCTCGCTCTAAAGTGCTTCCATGGGGAAGCAGTTTCCGGGTCCCTTCATACCTCCTCTGCGGGGGCGTTCAGCCCACAGGTAGGAAGGGGCTTGGGCAACCCCATGCGTCGGGTTGAACATGGAAGGGAAGGGCGCGGAGAGAGCAGAGTTTTCCCTCTTCTGGCCCCCTGAGCCGTGCAGTGAAGGTGGGCTGGCAGTTCAACTGACAGTGGACAATAATGCGATTCATTCCCACAGAACAGGGTGCCAAAACAGGAGGGCCCCCCCAGGAGGGCCCCCCAAACCTCTTCAGCTTCCCCTGGGGAGCCCACATCTGCTGCTGCTGCTGCTGCTGAAATGGGAGGGAGGCCTGCTGTAGGGATAGGCAGGGCGGTTTCTGCCGCAGGGGCTTCATTGTGTCGGAGGAAGCAGTGCTGGATGTACCTGGGCCGAATGGCGCTCTCCTTACCACACGCAGAGTTGCAGCTCCCCTAGGGATTCACTCCCTTAATATTTTGTGTTTCCTCCTGACTTGCTTCAGTGTGAATGGCTCCTGGGGGACCGGAAGCCCACCCCGGAGGACCTTGACAAGGGAATTGACCCCAGCAGCCCTCTTTTCCAAGCCATCTTAGAAAACCCAGTGGTACAGTTAGGACTAACCAATCCTAAAACACTGCTCGGTAAGTTTTGGTCTGCACGAGAAGCCTCGCATGGTAGAGGCATCGACCCGTACACCTCCCTGCGGTCCCATCCCGCCCTCCACGCTTTCACCCGACGGGCCCCTTTTCTCCCAACCTCCAGTGACTTGGGGATTCCCTGGCTTGTGCCTAGTTCTAGCGGTTCTGGGAGGTGGAAAGGCATCTCCCAAGGTGTACAAGTGAAAAGATGCTGAGTTATCGTGTTTCCGCTGTTGCCTTTGGCCCCACTTTGGCATTTGTAGCATATTCCCCATGGGGGGGGCGTAAAGGACAGGAGATGCTCTAATATTTCTCTTTAAAAAGAAACCTAGCCTGCATCTCCCCTCAGGAGCTTTGCTTTGCGCTGGCCATGTCCACCTGAGCTTCAACACTGAGGAAATGCCCATGGGTTGCACATGAGAAGACGCCAAAGCCAAGCAGGAATGGGCTCTGCATTTGGGATTCGGAGTGGATTCCTTTACAGTTAAAATCTGCCCCTCCCCACCCAGCCAGGGACAGGTGATGTCCCTATAAAATACAGTTGCTGATACTAAGTTTTGAATGAGAACACTTTAAAAAATCTGCAGTGTATATGATGAATTGTCTATGAGAAATAGACAGTTTGTGGGGAAATGTTAAATTTGTTCCCTGGATCCAGTTGGATTGTGGTCAGCAGCTTAACTGGAGCTTTGTCTGTCAGCTGGAAACGCAGACACTGAGAGAGGAAGATCAAGCCCTGGGGTCCCTGCAAGAGGCCGAGACAGAAATGCCTCATCACAGTAACAGCCCTGTGGGAATCTGGCTGCATTCCTTGATCCAGGAGCAAAGCCCCGTGTGCAGAGTCAGGCGTCCACGCAGGCAGATACGCCCTGCTCTGGATCCCCTGGAACCAGCCGGGTGTGTCATCCCTGGATGCCATCCAGGGCTGCTTGCTGCAGCTAGAGCACAACATGATGAGTTTTGAAAAGTATCTGCGCCCTGTTTCTCAGCTAAAAAGCCCCCGAAGGCTGTTCACAAACATTCAGTGAAACAAGGGCGTCCCAGTCTAAAGCAGCACCACACACGAGGGAGGGGAGAGGGGGAAGCCCTTGGCAGGGTGGGTGAAACGGGCCTGCGGGCAGCTGCTGGGGGGGGGGGGGGGGAAAGGGGGGGCGCTGCCCGGCATGCTGCGTGATCCTTGATTGGCTGTTTTCCACACACTTTTTCCTGGCAGCCTTTGAAGATATGCTTGAAAACCCTTTAAACAGCACTCAGTGGATGAACGATCCAGAAACTGGGCCTGTGATGCTGCAGATTTCCCGGATCTTCCAGACGCTGAACCGCACATAGGAGGGGATGGACCTCTCCGCTGTGCCAGTTTGGACTGTTCTTTCGCTGTGTGTCTTGTAAAGAACCAGAGACACCTTCTGCCAAGAGAGAAATTACGTGAGGGGTGCTTTGCTTTTCTCTGCATTTTTGGGTAGATGTTCCAAACTTCTTGTTTCGTTTTGCAGTTTGCAAATACAGGCTGTGTGACTTGATTATAATTATTTTTAGTGTTAGAGAAAGAGGATTTGAAGACATAGGCGTGTTTTTCTTTTCTTTCAAGTGTTTTGAGAGAAGCACTAGTGCATCCAAATACAGGAAAGACTTCCAGAATTATTTAAGGAACTGATCATTGGTGGAATGACGGCGTAATCCCCACTTGTGCTGTTTGGGCTAACTACAGAGGTTCCCACTAGCAATCGACGTGCCCACAACAGAAACCCCAAGAGAAGAGTTACCTGCAGTCACTGACAAACGAGTAATGAGCATGTCGGCTTCTCTTGCCTCAGTTATGTCTGTTGTGAAATACAGAGGACTTTTTCAGCTGATAGTTTGGGAGTTCTGTTTTGATTGTGCACTGACTGAAACCTGGACAGATAAAGGGCCCCTGCTTCACCTCGGCGGATCCCTTTGTCAGTGAGATGTTGTTTTCCCAGCGCTTTTGTGTGAGTGAGCTCACTTGGAATTTTGAGTGTCATGGTTGCCCCCACAAAATGACTGTTATGGAGCGCAGCTTGCAGATTCATTAAATCGTTCCTATGTGGGTGTGTCTCCTCACAAAATGCAGGTTTTGAAGACAAGCTGGTGAGGCTAAAACAAAATGCAGTTGGATGAAAACCAGAGTTCAAGGTAGTGGTTGGCTCTGAGCTCCAAAACACGAAACCATTCATTTGAAACCAGATAAGGTGGATGCATTTGGAATCATGGCGGCATCAGGAGCTCTCTTGCAAAGTGTCTACCATGGGAGGTTCTGATTACTTCCCCTTAAGGGTTTAGCTAGGAGTGATATATAGAAACATTGGAAGCTTGGGTTCTCTGGATCATACCTGGACCTATCTAGCCCACTGTAGCCATCCTGGCTAAGAGTAAGGCAAGATTCTAGTCCCCATGTTTCTGATAAGGGAGTTACTTAAAAGTGGATCACAGGAAGCTGCCTTAGACTGATCTAGACCCTTGATTTACCTAGCCCCATTTTGCTGACCCTGACTGGTAGCGGTGGCTTGCCAGGGTTTCATGCATAAGTTTTTCCAGCCCTATCTAGAGATGCTGCAGGAGATAAAAAATGCAACCTTCTGCACATGAAGCAGAGGTGTGCCTTCAGGTAGCTGGGGCTGCAGCTCCTTCCTTCCCTTGGTATTTCTATTCATGTATTTTTGTTTGTGATACTTTTATACCACTTAGTATGGCAAAATTTCCAAGTGGCAGTAAGACAGTTCTTTGTCCTAAAGGGGCTTACTATTCTAAAAGACATGACAGCAAAGAAAAGGAGATTGGGGGGGAAGAGGAAAACAGCAGTTCTTAGTTTTGACGTTATTAGGCATGCTCTTTCTGACAGAGAAGGTCCACATCGCTCCCTGCAGCTGCTCCTTGGCCAGGTGGTGCACTGGGGCTAGGCTCGTCTCCCCTTTGCAGTGGTGCAGCCCCACAGGGACCCCTCGTTTCTTTACACGGGAGGCACCGAAGAATGAATGGGCAGAAGAGCCGCTGCTTCGCATCCGCTGCGTGGGCGTTTCTCCACCTGCCGTGCGCGAACCCTTGGCGCGGTGGCACGGGAAGCTCGTATGAAACATGCCTTCGCGTGCACGCCGCCCCAGACGGCGGAGGGAGGCCGCGCTGCACGCAGCAAGGCGCCGCCCGAAGAGCGTCCTTGCGCGGGATCGGGGCCCGCTTCGCTCAGCTGGCGGCGCTTGCGCGGAGGGGCCGGGGAAGGCGTAGGCCACGCCCTCTCTTAGCCGCCGGTCCCCTCGCACGTGTCCGCCCGGCCCCAAGATGGCGGCCACAGCGCCGGAAGCGCTCGCGGCGCGGGCGGAAGTGCCGCGCTGAGGTGGCGGGCGGGCGGCGGCGGCGGCGATGAGGCTGCGGCGGGGGAGCCGCGCGGCCGCGCTGGGCCTGGCGCTGGCGCTGTGTCAGCTGGGCCCGGCGGCGCAGGCGGTGGAGCCCATCAGCCTGGGCCTGGCACTGGCCGGCGCCGCCGCCTCGGCCCTCACGGGCATCATCTACTCGCCGCGGCTCTACTGCTACTTCGCGGGCTGCTGCCGCGAGAGGCCCGGAGCCTACACCGGCGTCGGTAAGCGGCGGCTGCGCGGGGCCCCGGCATGGAGGGGTGGCCGTGCCTGCGGGGGGCCTCCTGGGGCCCGACTCCCGTCATCCCCAGCCGACACGTATGACGCATGCCGGTTGGGGATGGCAGGCGCTGGGACCTCCCTCTGTCTTTGGGCAGCAGTGCCTATCCTCCCCACTGTTGGCTGGGGATGATAGAAGCTAAGAAGTTGAGGTGAGAGGCGTCGCTTCAGCTGGCATCCTCCCCTCTTTTTGGACTGCAGCGCTTGACATCTCCGCCTAACCTCTCACAGTAAGTCTTGGCTGGGGATGATGGGAGTCGGATGTTCAAGGCATATGGGTCAAATATAGAAACAGGGCCAAAACCGAGACCCACATTAGCCCACGCGGTGCCTGAACTAGACCACAGCTGCTTTTAGCTCTCAGCATTCCTGTCCTTGGCTGCTCAGGTTGGCGAATGATGGGTGTTGGAGTCCTGCACTTTCTGGAGGGCGCCTACATGGGGAAGAATAGCTTGGAAGGTGTTGTCCTTCCCTTCCTGCTTCCGTAACTATGAAGCTTGCTCTCCCCACCCTGTGTGGCCAGCCCCCCTCCCCGCCAGCGACCAAAGTCCATCCAGGTCCTCAGCGCGTTCCCTGGTACGCTGGACTCCTTTTATCTCTGCCCAGGGAGAAGATGCAGCCACCAGGAGCAGCGGTGCAGCGCATGGGCTCTCCTCGCAGCTCTTGCTCCGCTGACACCCAGGGCTAGGGGGCGGAGGCCCCCCCGCCATAGCAGGGCCCCCAGTTCGGCCCCGTTTTCCTCCTCCTGTATGTGAGCTGCTTTGCATTCGGGGAAGTGAGGGAGGCACATGCAAGGCGCCTTTGGGTGGGGGCGGATTCTGCCGCTTCGCCTGTTGCTGAGAACCAGGGCCGCTTCTTCATCTGCATAGGCTGGTTGCTGTCTCTGGGCCATTTGGCCAAAGTTTGTGGCCTTGCGCTTCTGACATTTAGCTAGCAAAATACCTCCTGCTCTGCTGAAATGGGCTGTGGAACAACTGTACCTTCTGCACATAGAAAGATACTTGGTGCTTTTTAGAGCCCGGCACTTCCAAGCACTCTTATCTGGAGCCATGTCAATCAGGCACCAGGCCTGGTTTGGGAATGGCAACTCCCTGGCGATCTCGGCCATCTCAATCGCATCCGTCTCCCTCCCCAGCGCGCCGGGATGACAGGCGTGTGTGGCGACAGTGACACACGCGCTGGTGACTTCCCGCCTAGACTTCTGTAACGCGCTTTACGTGGGGCTTCCCCTGAAGACAGTCCGAACACTTCAATTGGTGCAAAATAGAGCTGC
Source organism: Varanus komodoensis (assembly GCF_004798865.1). NCBI lineage: Eukaryota > Metazoa > Chordata > Lepidosauria > Squamata > Varanidae > Varanus > Varanus komodoensis. The sequence continues at coordinate 1,582,389 of NW_025336442.1, forward strand.
CAGGTTGCTGACGGGGACGGGGCGTTATGCTCACATGACTCCAGTCCTCCGTCAGCTTCACTGGCTTCCCATTGAAGCCCGGGCCCAATTCAAGGTGTTGGTGATGACCTACAAAGCCCTAAACGGCTTGGGTCCTGGCTACCTGAACGAGCGCTTACGTCCGTATATGCCCGACCGCCCTTTGAGATCTGCGGGAGAGTCCCTTCTCCGGGAACCCTCCATGAAAGAAATTAGGAGAGTAAGTACCCGGAGGAGGGCTTTCTCTGCGGTGGCGCCCAACCTATGGAATTCACTCCCCAAAGAGGTCCGCCTGGCACCGTCGTTACTGGTTTTTCGGCGCCAGGTAAAGACCTTTTTATTTAAACATCATTTCAATTGTTAAAACATATGATCTGGCCTGGGCAACTTCTTCTTCCTTCTCTTTCTCATCCTATATTTTACACTGATAATTTTAATTTTGTATTTGTAAATCAATGTATTTTTTGTATTTTTATATTTAATGGTAATTTATTATGTACTATTGTATTTCAATGTATTTTATCATGTTGTAAGCCGCCCCGAGGTTTCGGCAAGGGGCGGCATAGAAATGTTATAGTAGTAGTAGTAGTAGTAGTAATAATAATAATAATAATAATAATAATAATAATGAGGGGCACGATCGCAGTCGTGCTGGGGGGGCGGGGAGATGGCCACACTTGTACTCAGGGGGGGCGGGGGGAGATGGCCGCAATCTTTGTTGTTCTATGTCACTTTGCTTCACATTTTTCTGATTTAAAAATAGTTATAGAACGGATTAACCTTATTTACATTGAACCTTATGGGGAAATTTAACTTGGCTCACAACCAATTTGGGTCACGACCAGAGTCCTGGAACGGATTAAGTTTGTGAGCCAAGGTACCACTGTATTTTGCATAATGCAGCTGATGACTGCAACTGGCATCTAGAAAGACTGAAGCAAAAATACTAAGGATGAATACTGTTAATGCCACGCTTAGTATTTGAAGCAAGTCAGCCCAGAACAATTCCCACAATACACAATGGCTGCAGAGCTAATGACTACCATATTTAAGTGCAACCTTGCCGAAACGTACTGTCCAGATGAGTTGGACTACAGCTTCCGTTGGCCATGCTGGTTGGGCATGATGGAGATTATAGTCCTCGCTGCCGCCCCGGTTCCAAGGGAGCAGGAGCAGGAGGCCGTAGAGGCGAGCGCGGGGTGGCTCCCCCGGCCGGGAGAGGGCAGCGGGGAGGGTGGTAAGGGCTGCTTTCTGAGGCGAGGGATGGGGCCGCAGCAGGCCGAGTGGGCTTCTCCCGCCACGGGGGGGAAGAAGCATGGCGGCCACTCCACGGCAGCGACTTGCCCACAGAAGGCCGCGGCTCCTGCACCTCTGCCACGGCCTTCTTTGGGCAAGCCGCCACCACCGTCGAGCGGCTGCCCCCTGGCTTGGCAAGGTGGCCACGGCTTGGCCCGCAGCTCAGGGATGTGGCTCACATACTTAAAAATGGATGTTAAAAGTTATATTTTTCTTAACTTCAATCCTTTTTTAGCATCTTCGTCTCTCTCCCTCTTTCGCCCTCCTCTCTTCTGTTTCCCGCTCCGTATTCCCACTCTGTATATGCATGCAATAGGAGGGTGGGGGGAAGATCTAGCACATGCGCAGTTGAGGTGTTACAACTTGCCGCATGCGCCAGCTCTGCTCAGTTTCAGAGAACACCTGCGCTGACTCAGAGCTTTTGGACTTGCTTGGAGATCGTTTTCTCCAAGCGAGTCCAAAAGCTCTCAGGCGGGCCGGATAAATGAGCGTGGTGGGCCGTAGTTTGAGGACCCATGAGCTAGAGCAATTGATAGGAGTTGGTATTTTTATTTGAGGGGAAGAACGCAAGGACTGGGATCAGTTGAGCAGCAGTGCTGAATGTGTGAATTCCAGGAGCTGATTGGGCACAGGATAGATGAAATGAATGGGGTGCTGTGAAGGGGAATGCAGACCTGAGGCTTCTTAAGTGTGCTGGAGGGTGGAAGAAATTCACACGGAGGGTGCCAGGCATTGTTTTAAACAGGATGTATTGCAAGCTTACCTGGGCCTTCTTTCTTCTCTGTCCTGTGCTGGTCTTCAGTGGACCTGGCGGTTTGGGTGAGGAAGGGGCCCCTGCCAGTATCTGGGGATGGACAGCTGCCACATCACAAAGTGTGGATGCTGCATAGCCGAATCTTCTCTTGTAGACTCCTCCTCCAGTTCTAGTGTTGGTTTTGTCTATTGATTTGGTTTGTGCCCCACCTTTGATCAACAGAAATGACAGTCCGGGATACTCACTGTTTTTATTTGCGTATGGCTACTTCCTCTGGAATCAGTAAGCTAAAAATATACATCGGGCTGGATCCAGAATCTGTCTTCAATGAGATGAAGGGTTATGCTTTCAGGAAGCCCCTCCTCCCAAATTCCGGAGTCCTGTCTTTAGGTTACCCCGTTTTGCAGGGCCTGCTAACTCTCTCTAGCTGTTTCAGGGTCTTCAGGGACTTTCACGGGAAGCAGAGGGCAGGGAATTCTCCTTCCACCAGGGCAGGTGAGCCAGAGCAAGTGTGGGACCAGCTTCAGTCTTTCCTACTGATCCAGCTGTTGCACTTCTCATCCTCCCCATCCCCGCCACCCCACCACAGCTCTTCAGGAGGATTTGGAAAAAAAACTCTTTGGGCAGCACCTGGTGACAAAGGTGATCGTGAAGGCCGTGGCTGGGTTTTTGAACAATTCCAAGCCCAAGAAGCCCCTGACTCTCTCTCTGCATGGCTGGACTGGCACTGGCAAAAACTTTGTCAGTAAGATTGTCGCAGAGAGCGTCTACAAAGAGGGCCTCCACAGTAAATACGTCCACCAGTTTGTGTCCACGTTGCATTTTCCTCATCAGCAGAACGTTACGCAGTACAAGGTAAAAGGATATATTGCAACTTGGAAATATGGTACAGTCGGAAGACTGAACAGTTCTCTTATATCGGGGGTGCAGATGTGGGCACGGGGGCAAATCCTTAACCTAACCGCCTAAAATACTAACAGACAGCAGCGTTCAGGCAGGAACACTATGTACGTTAAGACAGACAAGCCATGCAGCTGCCAGCATCCCCAGCTGGGCCGCCTGAGGAAGCCGGTGGTGTGTAGGATTTGTTCAGTCTGAGCATGCACAGAAATGGCTCCTCAGCCCTTCCTGCCAGTAACTTCAGTTTAGGAGACATTTCAGCCTTTTGGAATGGTGGATGAAACTGAAACAAACACCAGTGGGGGAATGTAGGTGGGGCTGGGGGAGTGGGACCCCCGGGAGCCTGATTTACCCCCGCCCCCCACCTCAGGCTTCTTACCCCGGCTCTGACTGAAGACACTGAGCTTCTGAAGCAGAGTGATGGGGGTTTCCAGGTTCCCGGTGGAACTAGAAAGGTCTGAAGCTCTTTGTTAACAGAATGCCGAAGTGAGCATTCACGGGAGAGATCAGCCTTTCAGATCCTTGCATCTCCTGTACGACCTTCCCCCGTCTGGTGTTCTCCAGCAAGGCCAAGGGGAGTGGCAGTCATCGTCCTACCCACCTGGAGAGGCCAGTTCCGGGGCACAGGGAACTGCACTTCGAACATCCGCGTGCTTGTTCTCCAAAGGGACCGGCCCTTGCTTTTGGTCGTTGGACAACGGCAGCTCTGCTGCGGCAGCGGCAGCCCAAGCTACTTCCTCAGCAAAGACATTCAACTTCCCCAAAAGTGACTGCTGGCAACAGGCGCCTTCCACAACCTGCCACCCTCCAGATGTGCTAGACTGCAACAGCTGTCCTTCTGGGAGCAGTGGGGGCTGTGGGGCAACACTTCTGGGGGATGCCAGTGGCCCTCGGTCCCGTGTGGAGCTCCAGCTGGCAAGCTGATCCTGCTTCTCTTCCACCAGAGCGCAGCCTGCAGTTGTGTTTATCCAGAAGTGGTGCTCACATGGAGAGCATTGCGCAGACAGTTCCGGAGAGGCCCCCCAGATTCCCCAGTCCACTTCCCAGCAGCAACGAGAAGCTTGAGGGAGGAGCGGTGCCCCTCCTCCCTGTGTCAGCTCAGGGGCAGAAGGGTCGGGTTGGTGGGTTCTCAGCCGTATGCTCTGCCCATATTAGGACCAGTTGCAGCAGTGGATCCGTGGAAATGTGAGCAATTGCGCAAGGTCCATTTTCATATTCGACGAGATGGATAAAATGCATGCCGGGCTCATCGACTCCATCAAACCTTACCTGGATTACTATGAAACGCTGGATGGCGTGTCTTATCAGAAAGCTATCTTCATCTTCCTCAGGTGAGGAGAAGTGGTGAAGGCTGGAGTCAGAGCACGGCACAGCTGCCAGTGATGCCTAGCCAAAGGCCGGAATGTTTGGCTCCGGGGTCATTAGGTGGCCGGGGGCGGTTTCTTCCAGTCTCGCTTGTTGTCATTGCTGTCTTCCCTAAAGTTACCTAGAGTTGAAAATAGAGAGATGTGAGGCAGCCATTGCCAGGCCTGAACAGTTTGCAGTCAGAAACCCATCCATTTCTGAGCTGAAATTGCCTGTCTTTCTTTACCCAGCAACGCAGGGGCTGAAAAGATCACCGAAGTGGCCCTGGACTTCTGGAGGCGTGGAAAGAGAAGGGAAGATTTGGGACTCAGGGACGTGGAGGCGTCCGTCTCCGTCTCTGTTTTCAACAACAAAAACAGTGAGCAAAGCCGGCTTTAACTGGGGACTGAGGGTGGCAGCTGTCTGCGGAATTATCTAGCCGGGGTGGGTTGTGGCAGCTACCCTCTTGGGGACCAGAAGACGCCGCTGCATTGCCCCAGTCGGACGGTGTCTCCACCTGATTTGGTATCGCCTGCACTGAATGGCAGCAGTCTCCAGCATCCAACTATCTTCCTCTTGCTTTATTTTGCGGTTCATTTATTTGCTGATTATATTTGCATCATAGTATATTTTTGGCCTTGTGGCCAAGTGGAGACTAGGTTGCCCAAGCCCCCGTCCAGCACTCTTACCATGGGCCACACTGCCTCTCACCGCACTGGCACCCCGGTCCTTAGAAGGGGGAGAGCAGGGCACGTGAGCCTGGGGCCTCTGCATGCACTCCATGGACCCCCGTCCTCAGTGGGACTCTGTCGGCGTGCGCCTTGCCCAGCAGCTGCCCGGGCGTCTGCATGCTTCCTCAAGTGGGATTCGGCATGGAGGTTCAGCGGTGCTCGTATCCCCGTGGTCAGTCATGTGGTGGGATTCTTCTCTCCCTCCCAAAGCATGGCTCCTCTTGGGACACATGGCAAGGAGTGGGGTGTTTCTCGGGTGTAATCCCGCACGGGTGTGCTGGGCTGCCGGCACGGCCCCTGCGGGGTAGGGAGCTGCAGCCCCTCCAGAGTGGGAACGACTGCAGGTGGCCGGACGGATGCACAGCGGTGTCATTAGGGTCCCTTCCTCCCGTTCTCGAGTGCAGTGGTTCAGTGGATGCAAGGAGCCAGCCTGGATCCCGCCCTCAGCCCTGGCCATCGCCTCCCCATGGCAGTTAGCCAAGCCTCCGTTGAGCCACGGAAGAGGCGGCTTCCTGCAGACCCGGTCGCCCACCGTGCAGGCTTCTGCTGCGATCTGCGCCCCACCTAACAGTGTCTCCCTTTCTCCCCCTGCAGGTGGCTTTTGGCACAGCAGCCTGATTGACCGGAACCTCATTGATTATTTTATCCCCTTCCTGCCTCTGGAGTACAAGCACGTGAAAATGTGCATCAGGGCTGAGCTTGAATTCCGCGGCTATGTAGTGGACGAGGAAGTCGTGACTCGAGTGGCGGATGAGATGACCTACTTCCCAAAGGAAGAGAGAATCTATTCGGACAAAGGATGCAAGACTGTGTACACTAAATTGGATTTCTACTATGACTTGTAGTGATGTCTCCTGATCTCATCTTCCAAGGAAATGAATCACAGAACATGGAGAAACTGATTTTTAATCCATCGGGGCTGGGAGCTTATTCAAAACAAGACGAAATTGGGGCATTTTCTTAGGAGAGCTGCTGCGTGTCAGCCGGGTCCAGCGAGCTGCTGAACGATTCTGGTTACTGTGAAAAATGACGTGTCGCGACTTTGATGGACCAGGAAGAGAGAGGGCTGGTCCGTGTGATTCAACCTGCTTCTAATCGGAATTCTGATCAAGACCACGTTCTGCTGCTTTGAGAACTGTGCTGCTTCTCAAGGAATGAAGGAATGTGCTGGCAATGCCTATAGAAAAAGGAACTCGGCCTTCCGGGCCGGGGCCCTCCAGATGCGTTGGGCTACGACGCCCGCCATGCTGGCTGTGGGATCCTGGGAGTACGTTGGCAAGGGGTGGAGCCAAACCTTTCCTTTTCTCAGACGATTAGCCTGATTGCAAGTGGTTCCAGTATTACTGGGAGCATAAATCTATGCAGCAATGTTTAAACCATGTGCCGGGGTGCCCAGCTGTTCCCTGAAAGCTTCTGGAGGCACTTCCCTGAGGTAGGAGCTGAAGAATTATGAAAAGCCCCCGCTTGTTTTCCATCTCTTTCCTGCAGTTCTTTCCATTCCTCTGCCCTCTGCCCCAGCAAGCGCAGCAGTTCCTGACTCAATGCAGAGCGTGGCCGAAGGTGCGTTACGCCAGCGGGTGGATGCCAGCCCCGGATATGGCTCGGGGGGTGCCTGAGCCGGCGCACGGGCCACGGGGTCCTCCCCTCTGGAGCAGCGTCTTCCCCAGCCTGGTGCCATTTGGGAGGCATCTGCCAGCGTTGGAGGGGCACCTTCTTTGGGGAAAGGGGCTTTAGAGGTGGCTGCACCATGGAAATGTGAGGCAGTGCAGAAACCAAGCGGAGAACCCTCTGCAGCGCAGTGCTTGTTCGGAAGCTGCAGGAACGACTTAGGTGTGAAAGTGTGCTCAGAGATCTTAAGTTGGGATGATACCCAGATGGGGTGCCTTCGGTTCGACCCAGAAAAGGCTGGACCGCTAATTGCAGCAGGACCTGCACCACTCCTTTGCCCAGGCTGTTCGGTGGCATGAAATGAAAGCTCACCCTTTGCTCAGGATCCCGTGCATGCTTCCTTGGGCATTCCATGGGACACGTCTAGGACCGCATCTAAACAAAACTGGACTAAATTAGTTTCAGACTGATGGCAAAGCATAGCTTTCAGAAGGGTAGCACTCACTTAGACTGTGCCCAAGGGTTTTTTTTCCAGAGATTTTAAAAATAATAATTTGTGAATAAACTTTTGTTGAATGTCTCTGTGTGGTTACCTCTGCTGACTGAAAAGCTCCCATTTTCTGCAAATTAACGATGTTGGGCACATTTGGAATGCTCCACAAGTGACTCCTTCCGTCTGTGCGTTCTCAGAAGGAAGCCTGAGCTGTGTGCGTCAGTCCGATCTCTGTGCCGCAATTCGCCTGTCCCTGACTGAGCGCACGTGGGGTGGTCTTGCTCCTTTCCCCTTGGCAGCTTTGGACTTGGCTCTGTGCATCCTGCTTGGGCTTCCCCCTTCTGCCTTTCCCATGGTTCCTTGGGGCTCCTGAGTCTCATCACCATGTGAATAGTGTACCAAAAACCCACCCAGCAAAGAGACGCATTCCATGGTACGGCATTTTTGATTCAAGTCGCAAAATTACTATCGCCTTCACAACGCAGTGTCTTGCAGACACGCAGGTCCTTTGAAAAGCGGCAACAGCGTCCTTGAGTTGCCTTTTTCCTGAACTAAAAGGCCTTGGGAGCTGGAGAAATGGGATCTTCCCCACAATGTGCGGAACTACAACTTCCAGCATCCCCCAGTTAGCTAGGAACGGTCAGCAGGGGTCTCTTGATTCTGTAAAGTGTTTGTGAGGGGAGGGGGGTGCAGTGTGTCCTGGCAGCTGGCTTGAAATGCTTTTGAAATGCATCAACAGACAAACCTTCCGGCTGGTCACCGGGCAGGGTTGTTTTTGTATGCGCTGCTGAATCGTGGCCAAAACGCTGCATTAGAGGAGCTGAAAATGTTTTGAAATCAAGTCAGAATGGCAAGAAGAGGACTTGCATAAAAACCTTTTACTGCAGTTCTTTGTGAGCATGAAGTTTAGTCCACAAAATTCCCCAGCATTGAAAACATCAGTACTAGTAAGTATACAACTTTAGGCTGCATAGGAAGCGGAAAGTGAAGAACGAGGCGGAGATGGAATACGATACAGTGCAATCAATCACAGCAGCTATAAAGGGCCTTTTGTTGTTCTGAAACGCTTCCAAAATTAGAGCAGTTAACAAAACAACTCGCATCTAGCATTGATTAATTAAAAAGTTCCAAATCTGCCACTCAATGCAGATCTGGCTTCTCCACCACACAGCAAGCACGCAGCAATTCTCAATGTTAGGAGGCTTCCAGATATTGCTGAACTATTAATTCCCACAATGTGCCAGCACTGGCAGTGCTGCCTGTGGCTGATGGGAGTCCAAAAACATGGTGGGGGGCACACATTCCCTGCCCACCCTAGACCAGGGAGTGACCTGCCTGTTCTGGCCTACAGCTCCCATCAGCCCTTTCCAGCAGCCAGTGGAGAAGGACCGCAAAAATGGAGACCAACACCTTGAGTGCGCAGAGTTGCCCACTCTGCTCTGGACTCTTAAGGGATACAGAATGGCATCAAATCCTAAGGTCTGACTTCTTCTCATGGCTGGCTTATCCAGTGCTCAAGAGCTCTTTGCTATCCATTTTCACTGCCACTGTGCTATGGTGCCACTTGGGAGGAGCAAACCTCATGGCAGCTCTGAGAGAGAGACTGGGAGGAAGAGAACACACACGCACGCGCCAGTAACGCACCTGTTCCACATAAAGGCACTTCTCATTTCCTGGCACATCTGCCATGTGTCACGTTTGCAGAAGAGCTGCTCTGCCCATCTCTGGCCTCTTGGAATAGCCTGAGTGCTGGAAGCCACCGCGGCCCCGTGCTCCTCCCCGGCTGCATCCCAGAGAGGGACCAAAGTCAGGCCAAACTCACCCGTACTTTGACTTCCACACCAGTGGTCGCCCACCCCACCCCACCCCACACACAAAGTGCAAGAACTGGTTCTGTTTGATTTGGAACAAGCCATGAGGTCATAAGGAAAACAACAAACTGTGTGTGGCCTTCCAGACCGAGGCCACGTCCGAGGCACAGGTGAGGCCTGCGGAGATTTCAGTGGGAATGCCAGAATGGCAGTTCCGGGGTGACGGCACACGGATCTGCGGGGGGTGGGGGCGACCATGAGACCCGGCAGCCTGAAAGTCGCAGACGTGAGAAGGCGCGCTCTGGAGGTGGTGGGGCTGCTTTTGGAGCACCTGAAAGTGCTTCCGCAAGGCAACCCGTTTGGAGGGACACGTCACAACGGGCCTCCCCGTCTGGTGCTGCTCAGCAAGGACACACCAAGTGGCCCTCAGTAGACGTCTATCTTGCTCTGCACAGTCTTGCAGCCCTTGTCCGAGTAAATCCGCTCGTCTCGCGGGAAAAAGGTCATCTCAGCAGCCACTTTCTCGACCACCGCCTCGTCAGGCTGGAGCCCACGGGACTGCATCTCCGTGTGAATGCACATTTTCACGTGCTTGTACTCCAGTGGAAGGAAAGGCACAAAGTAATCGATGAGGTTTCGGTCGATCAGCCTGCTGCGCCAGAAGCCACCTGGGGAGCAGCGAGAATGGAGGGCTCAGAGGAGACGAGCTGTCATTTCGCAAGAGTCCGTGCATTTGTGCCCTGGCTTTCTTCCTCCTGCAACCCAGAGTGACTCACAGGGGCTCCCTCCCCTTCATTTGTATCCTCACAACAAGCCTGCTAGTGATTGCCCCAAGGTGGCCAGTTTTATGGCCGGGGGGGCGGCAGGAATCCAAGTCCCAGTTCAGCCCCCTCATCTCTGTGCCACGCTGGCTTTGCCGCTGGCCTGATGCCACGGGCTGAGGGCTCTCCCGAGTCAAGGAGGTGCTGCGCCTCCGCTCACGCAGTCAGCCGCGGCCCCGCTGCGAGGTGGGTCTGGCCCTCAGGCTCCCGGACGACCCCTGCCCCTGCCCACGGCTTGCCTGGCCAAGTGGTTTTCCTGTTTCCGTGCAACGCCGAGGGCACAAGCCCAGCAGAGGGCACGGAACAGAGGCAGGCGCTGGAGGGGCCCACACAGCGAAGCCGCAGGGAGTCCGTCTGGTAAGCGATCAGGACAAGCTGAGCTCCCGGCAGCTGCGACTCGATTGTGTCCCAAAGCTCAGTTTACAGCCTCTGCTGAGCCCAGCCTTTTGCACGGGGTTGGGCCTTAAGCCACAAATGCTTTTGTGCTGTTTCAGAATGCTTTCTGATCTACCTATTTCCATTCGTGTTTCAAGCAGAGGATCCTCCCACCCCGGTATCGAAATAGAAACGCTCTCACTGTTCTTGTTGTTGTAAACGGCCAAGGACAAGGCGCTGTCCAGGTCTTTCAGCTGGATGTCTTCCCTGGCCCGTCCACTCCTCCAGAAGTCCAGGGCCACCTGGGTGATCAGGTCGCCCCCAGCATTGCTGTGAGGAGGAGGACACGACAGCCACCCGCCTCAGCTGCACGATGTGGTACAGACACCGTGCTGCCCCCTCCTTCCAGCGTCCCCTCACCGCCAGTCCCCCATCTTTCGCCTCACGGCGCCCAGACAGGTCTCCTCTCCCTCTCGGGATCCCACAGAGCCTCCTGCTTGCTCCGACACAGGGCTCTTTCAGATGCTCCTGGGGTAGAGGTCTACTATTTTTTCTCAGGGGCTGGGGCGGAGGTAGCCTTGGGTGCCACCTGAGCGGTTGCCGAGGAGAGGGCAATGGGAAGCATCTGCCCCCATTCTGACCCAGCCGGCCGGAGAGGTGCCTCATCTCGGGGAGAGCACAGAGGGGGTGCAGAATCCGCATTCTGGCCTGCAGAGGCGCCCAGTCGGAGCACCGTGGAGGACACCCCTGCTTTAAGCTCGGGTCTGTTATCAACCGGGACAGAAAGCCAGATGAAGCCTCCCAGGGGGCAGCGGTGCTTGTCCAGCCCACAGAAGGGTCCAGGTCACCCCCTGGATTGCAACGGCTTTGCCCCTGGTTTAGGGAAATAAGCCGAATTAACCAGCAACAGCAGCAGCCAGAGTGGCTTCCAGAAGGCTGTGAAGACCCACCAACCTGAGGAAGATGAAGATGGCCCTTTGGTAGGATATGCCGTCAATCTGCTCATAGTAATCAAGGAATGGCTTGATGGCGTCAATCAGTCCCGGGTGCAGTTTGTCCATTTCATCAAATATGAAGACTGACCTTGCACAGGCACTGACGTTGCCCCGGATCCAGCTCTGCAGCTGGTCCTGGAACAAAGCGAGGTGAAGGTGTGAGACGAGTTCAAGGCCCCATCATGATTCAGTCCGTGCTGGCTGGTCCCACCATATTTATTGCATTAATTGCATTTTCTTGCTGCCCCCCGCAAAAAAAATCAAAAGCGCTCCCAGCAGGGTTTGCAATCCTAGAAAAAACAATGCTCTCTGGGCTGCATGTTTACAATCTGGAAAAGACGTCGTGAACCAAGAAGTGGGCGGGGAGGAAAAGGTTAAGACTTGGAGCAGGTCTGTTTGCCCTCCCATTTCCTAGACGGGCGTGGAGGGCAGTCCAGTCCAGTCCAGTCCGAAGCCCCAGATGCTTTGCCACAACCCAAACAGTGACTCTGATTTAAAAGAATGGATCTCCCCTTAGATCCTAGAATAAAAGAACTTATCTTGAAAGGCGGTACCAACAGATAAAGAGAGGTGCTCCGTTTTCCTAAGAGGCAGGAAAACAATCTGAAAAATCTTGGGAAGGGAAAAGGAGGCTCTCTAGCTTGAACAGAGGATTTATTTAACTTCAGGAAACTTGCCAAAAGCGGCAAGCCTAAGTTTTGCTTTCCATTTCTCTCCTCCTGACTTGTTCCCAGCTGGCTTGCTTTTTATGCAAAGCTGGTTCCTCCAGAGCTGTGCTGGGTGAAGGCTTAAAAGAACCATGCTGGTTCCAGCAGCGAAAGAGGCGGGGGTGGGGGGTCAGAGTGTTGGAATGGGTCTCGGGAGATCCTGGGTTCAAATCCCCCTCAGTCCTGAAGCTCACAGGGTGACTTTGCAGCAGCCAATGACTCTCAGCCTAAGCGGCTTCAGGAGGCTGTCGTGAAGATCCAACAGGGAAGAGGGCCACGTGAGCTTCTCTGGGCTCACTCCCAGAGCCAACAGGCGGAGCTAAAGCTGAACCCTCCTGATGTGTTGGACTACAACTCTCAGCATCCCCAGGGGCTGGCGGATACTGGCAGTTCTACCCCAACACATCTGCTGGGGACCAGGCTGGAGAGCCAGGGTGGCGCAATGGTTAAGAGCCTGGGACCGGGACTCAGGCGATCCGGGTTCGAGTCCCCGCTCGGCCATGGAGCCAACCGGGTGACTTTGGATCAGTCACAGACTCTCAGCCCAACCTACCTCACAGGGTTGTTGTTGTGGGGATAAGATGGAGGAGGAGATGTAAGCTGCCTTGAGCCCTTTGTAGGAAAAAGGCAGGATATAAATCAAAAGAAAGAAAGAAGAAACAGGCCTGGGCCTCGGGTTCGAGTCTCTGGTTTGGCCATGAAGGACCGCGGGGGACGTTAGGGCCAGTCGCTGACTCTCCGCCGCACCCACCTCACAGGGTTGTTGTGAGGATGACGGAAAAGAAGAGGACAGCCGAGCACGCCTTGCAAGAGGAAAATCGGTCCCAGCGCTCAAAACTAGCCCCTCACCGTGTACAGCGGGATCTGGTCGCTGCGCAGAAAATGCAGCGTGGAAACGAACAGGTGCACGAATTTGCTCCGGAGGCCTCCCTTGTGCACGTTCTCGGCCAGGATCTGGCTGACGAAGTTCTTGCCCGTGCCGGTCCAGCCGTGCAGGGAGAGGACGAGCGGCTTCTTCGGGCTGGGGTTGTTGAAGAAGCCCGCCACGGCCTTCAGGATCACGTCCCTGGCCAGGTGCTGCCCGAAGAGCCTCGCGTCCAGCTCGGCCCGGAGCGCTGCGGCGAAACGCAGAGAGCCCGAGCTGCAGGGCGCGTGGCCCCGCCGGGCGACCCCGACGCCGCCGGGCGCCCCGGTCCCAGGCGCCCCAGCCGGCCCGGCCGCCCCGCCCGCCCCGGGCGCCCCGCCTGCCTCCCTCC
>NW_025336442.1:1595597-1613993 GCF_004798865.1 Varanus komodoensis
GGGCTCCCCCGGCGTGGCGCCCCGGGGCCCCCGGCCGCAGCGCCCGCCAGCCCACGCGGCCGCCGGGGGGCCCCCCGCGGGAGCAGTTTGGATACCCGGCGCCGCCCCTGCGCCTGGAGGGTGCAGCGCCCTGAATGCCCGCCGAGAAGTCCTAAGCAGGCAGAGGAGTGGGCACGTTTAGGCTGGGAAGAGCCCTACAATTCCCAGCATGCCTCAGCCAGCCTGTCTTCCAGGAGGGATGCTGGGAGTTGCAGGGCTTTTGTTTTTTTTCCCTGTCGGCGCATGCTCGGAGTTGCAGCCGCCGGGAGCCCTGGAGTGGAAGGGGAGCGTCGGGCGGGCGGGCCCGGGAGCCGTCGGGCCTCTCCCGCCGCCTCTCCCGCCGCCACAGCTCAGCTGGCAAACCCAGCGGGAGCAGCGCTCAGGGGGAAGCGTTTCCCCTGCGACCTTTGTGCTGAGCAGGCCGCCCCAAGGGCATCAAACGCTGCAGCTGCCTAAAGAAGCGCTGTGCGGGCGACGTAAAGCAAGCCCCAGAAGTTGCTCCCAAAGGGCTGCGAAGGGGCCGCAGTCGGGGCCACCTGGCGAAGCCCGGGCCCCGTATGGTGCTGCCTTTCCCCGAGCGAAGGGCACTGGGCTGGCCTGGGAAGGTGCGGATGGGCCCTGGCTCGATTCTCGGCGTCCGCAGGCAGGGCTGGGAACGATTCCTGAGGACCGGCGCGGAGTTGTCGAGAGCCCCGGGCTGAGGTTCCGGAGACCAGGGCCTTGTACCTGCTCAGCTGATTTTGGGTAACTCACAGACACTCAGCCCCGCCTACCTCACAGGGTTGTGGTTGTGAGCGTTAGATAACATGCAGCCTGGCAATTATCAGGATAAAGTGAGCACAAGCTCTATGCAACACAGCACATAAAATGGCTAGGAGGCTGAGATAGACTACTTGTTGACCATATCAGGAAGACTTAACCGACTGACAGCTTCGGATAGGTTCCCATCTGCACATTTTGGACGCTCAGGCGCTCTGGAGACGGACACCAAGAGCACCCATTGCTTCCAGTTTTACCACGATACCAGAGCTCACACGCAGAGGCTGATTTTCCTGAAGGATCACGGTCCGTGTGATGGGGAGGGCAGAGAAGTGGTTCTTGTGAGGTTCCAGTCCACAAAGGAGACGAGAGAGACCTTGCTCTGTGATCTGCAGCCCTTTCTGCAGTGCCCAAAGCCTGCCAGGGGGTCCCCTGGGAGCAAGCGTGGTGTGACCTCTCCCAGTCCAAGGGCCAAATGCCATTTTGCGGGGGATTTGGGGGGGGGGGGGTGCACCAAAGTGCTGAATTTTCATAACATCCAAAAAATGACGCAAGGACAAAAGAAGTTTAAAACATAACAAAGGAACAAATACCTGCTCTTGCTTCTTTTGTCATTTCATGCTACTTCTTGCTTTTCCGTCACTTCCTTCTCACTCTTCCAAAGAAATTTGAGAGGGATCAGTGGACAAAGGCGTTTCGTTTTGCAAGGGAACCAGATACGGAGCATCTCGTGGAATCGGGTAGCATCGCCTGAGCCGAGCTGGGATGCAAATCGGTGAGACGGGGCCTCTGGTCCATGCAAAACCATTCCAGAGAAGTACAAAGCGGCATTTGTCCATGTGCAGAAGAGAAGCCGGATCAAAAAGCCAGGTAAGGCGGGAGGGGAAGGGACAGTCAAGGAGCTGAGACATGTCGGACAGAGCCCCACAGTGAAAGCCCTAACCTGGACGGGATGATTGCAGGCATAATTGGGCTCACCAGATCTTGAACAATAATGCTCTTTTGAGCATCTGAGTGGATCTGGTGACAAACTGCAGATGATGGACTTGCCCTAAAAAAAGTTATATGTTCTGTACGTTAAAATGTGGAGAGCCTCACCTGTCGTCTCCCTCCCCCACATCTGCAGGGCTTTTCCTTTCCAGTTCCTTCCCTGGGAAATGGAAAAACATCCCCACGTTATGTAAACAATCAGGCAAGCTCCTAGCTGTGCTTCCTTTGCAGTGTAAAACTACTGAACCAGCTCATCATTGGCTTAAGGAGTTCTGTATCTCTGATGGAAGAAAGCGCATTTTAAACCTGTTAGATTTCTGTAGCTCCTGATTACTCAAGTCTTCAGTGGGTCATGATGGTTTTCCTGATGTCTATAATGATTTCTCATTGTTTCTTATGATTTCCCATTCTCCTCGCCTTCTCATTCATTCAGAATCTCATCACAGCCCTGAAACTGTGTACGTGACCCAGAACTTATAAAAAACTCAGCCTATGCTCTGGAACCTTGTCTGTCTGGAGCTGAAGAGGGGTGTAGGGTGCCTGAGTGTCCTCATTTTTTCTACGAGAGACCATCCCCTGTCGGAAGGCATCCCCATTTCCCAGCTCATCGCACGCTGTTCCTGAAATTTCCCACGGCTGCTGCGCATAGAGACAGCCACCTGCCTGAGTGCAGAAGAGCTCTGTGCGCTGGAAAGGGCCAGTTGTGCGAGGACTGGCCCCTTGCAAGTGTTCCAAGCACAGCTCCGCTGAAGGGGCTTTTAAACAGCAAACGTGCTCTTACAGGGAATGTTCCCCACACGGTTATTCCTGCCATGGCGTACTCCTCCTCTTCCTCATGCCCTTCTTCCCATGGCCGATCAACAGCCTGAGTTGCCGGCATTCCCAGCTGGCACTGGTCTTTTGCACGCCTTTTTTTATTCATTTATTTTTTATTTATTAAAACATTTTTATGCTGCCCCATTTGCCAAAGCCTCGGGGCGGCTTACAACAATACATCAGTTCATCATAAGTAAAAATTAAAATATATACATTAAAATAAAATACAACTATACAATATAAAATAGGCCGCCCTGGTGCGGCTTTCCACCCTGGAAGCCCGCAGACCACAGGCTTTGACCCAAGTGGGGGCAGGAAGCAAGCCAGCCAAGCTGAGGCTGTCACAGTCTCCTTACCGATGGTGGGAATGAATACTCATACCCGCAGGGAAGGCTGAATCGCCTTGAACCCCGGCGTTTTTATGGGTGAGATCACCCAGGCCCCTGCAGCGACCTATGGCAGCGTGCTCCTGGGTAGAGCTCTCCACCACCAACTGCAAAATCATAGCCTGTGTACAGATATTTTTATAACCTTCCAATCATGTACAGAGTATGAGGTTTCCAGATAATGTAAACATGGTAGCATCTCTGTCTTCGTACACAGAACAATACCTTAAACTGATCAGAACTGCCTGTGACAACAGAATAGAGAATTTCCCTGGTTGAGCCTTATTGCCAAGTCAATTAAGTGAATTCTGGGCAGTTTGGATCAGCCTGTGTGTCTGCTTAATGTGCAAATGTGTCTGATTGAGGAACCGTTCAGGAAAACTGGTTTGATAACTACACTGCGCAAGCACTTGCCTCTGTTGAACTGGATGATAAAATGGGTCCATTCAGAAACAAATGGACACTTTTGTCTCAATTCTCTGCAACTGATGGGAACACTGGTATTTCCCCACAGATATGGTTAGCTTCCAGCAGCTTCTCAGTCCAGCTAGGAATTCCATCTTCTTAAAGGAACAGCAATGCTAAGCTGTAACCTGGCTTGAAATTCTGCTGCTTTCTGAGAAAGGGGCGCAGGTTTGATTTTATAACACCAAGGCCCTTATAAGCACCTTTTTCTGGCAGCATTTATTCCGGATTTCCCCAACAAGGCACAACCAGAACAGCCCCTTTATCAAAAGCACTCACTCGCTTTCTTTCCCCCTGCAGTTTGCGATGGGCAGTGCCGTGTGCTCCCCGCTGGTGGAAATATGGGATGTGAGCTGCGGACCCGCTGCCCCGGATGCCTTGGAGCTCTCCAGCCTTTCCAAAGCCACACCCCACGGTCGCCTACCCGCCTCTGGGGCACCCTCTCCTCCTCCGCCACTCTCGGATTCCGGCAGCCACGGCAGCGGAGGAGCCCCTCCCGCAGCTCTGTCCCTCCTGGAGACCGGCTCCGGCATGGCCCTGGCGAAGGGCCACTAGCCCGCCCAGCGGGCAAGGCAGACGGTGTGTGAGCGCTCCTGGCAAGGGGCTGGGCTCTCGGACCGTGCGCTGAAGGAAAGCCTTGCCCCACTGGGCGGGCGGGCGGGCGGGCGGGCCTCCAGTGCCAGGATTCCTCCCCAGTGGCACTGCGGGCCGGGGATTACGGGAGCTGCAGGCCAGCGGACTTGGGGCTTGGGAAAGGCAGCTGCAGAGGAGGGGCTCCACAATGTCTAGTTAGTGAAGCTCCCGAGATCATGTCTCTCCGGGGTGGTGTGTCCTTTTGGCTGGACACTGTGGGAGTTCTGCTGGGCCAGGAGAGAGGCGGGGGGCTCCCCCACACTGGAGCCCTTCAGCGGAAACCGGGCAGCCCTCTGAGTGGGACGGTGCAACGCTGTGTCCTGCCACAGCAGGGGGGTGGACTTCATGGCCCCTTCCAGCTCCGCTCTTCTATGACTCTCTGATCCCAGGGCTTTGTTCCTTCAAAGTGCATTCAAAGCAGTGTTCGCTTCTAAATATTGCAGGCTGCCCCACATAGGATTCCTCTCTGAAGGAGTCAAATTTACGTTTTCATTGATGCTTTTATGCCTTCTGTGTAGTTCTTCTGTATATTGCTTCCACCTTCTCTATTTCTTCCCCTCATGAGAGAGTATGGTCCCTGTATGTTTTTAGCATCCCTAATTTAGGTTTGAATTTCCCTTTAATTGCTTGGAACTTCTGGAGGAGGCCTCTTGCGTTCCCCTTTTCTTGTTCTGCCTCTTTCTTTGTGCTGGCCGTGATAACCATGGTCACTCTTGCCCTCTACTCCGGGTCGAATTTTGGCAGTGAGAATACAGATTCTTCCTGGCTGCCTTACAATTATGAAGCCGATGACGATGATGACAGCGACGACAATTTATTTGGCACTTTCCTCTGCAGAAAGCAATCACAAAGTGACTCCAACCTACACATAGAAACATAGAAACAGAGCGAGTCAGAAGGGGTCTCCAGGGCCATCTAGTCAGACCCCCGGCTCCAGCCGGCTCCGCTCATGAGATGCCCACCATGTGCATGTCCAGCCTATCCTTGAACACGCGCACCGATGGGGCCTCAACCACCTTCCGGGGAAGCCCATTCCACACCCTCGGGGTCCTGACTGTCAGGAAGTGCTTCCTGGCATCCAAATTGAGCCTTGGTTCCCTGAGCTTGGCTCCGTTGGAGCGTGTCCTGCCTTCCTCTGCAGGGGAGAACAGGTCTCTACCCATCTCCATGTGACATCCCCTCACATACCTGTATGTTGCCAACAGATTCCCTTTGAGTCTCCTCTTCTCCAGGCTGAAGAGACCCAGTTCCCTCAGTCTCACCTCATACGGCTTCCCCTGCAAACCGGCCACCAACCTTGTGGCCCTTCGCTGCATGGACTTCAACCTGGCTATATCCTTTCTGTAACGGGCCCAAAACTGAGCACAATACTCCAATTGCGGGCGCACCAGAGTCATATAGAGTGGTAGTAATCCCTCTCTTGATCTAGAAGCCACACTTCTGGCTATGCAACCAAGGTTGGCGTTTGCCCCCTTGACCACCGCATCACACGGCTGACTCATGTTTAGCCTGCAGTCGCCCAGCACCCCGAGGTCCCTTTCACAAGGGCTGCTCTCCAGCCACTTGTCCCCTAACCTGCACTTATGACACCCATTCCTATGCCCCAAGTGCAAGACCTTGCACTTATCCACATTGAACGCCATCCTGTTGTCTCTTGCCCACTTCCATAGTCTGTCCAGATCCTTTTGGATCTGGAGTACCTGCTCCTCAGTTGTGGTCACTGCTCCAGTTTTAGTGTTGTCTGCGAATTTGATCAGCAGACTGTTCACCCCTTCTTCCTTGTCATTGATGAAAAGATTAAACAGGATCGGCCCCAGGACAGAGCCCTGGGGGACCCCACTTATCACTGGCCGCCATCCCGATGATTCCCCACCAATGGTTACCCTCTGCTTTCGGTCAGTCAACCATGCCCTAATCCACCGGACAGTGCTTTGGTGTATCCCAAAACTCCTCAGTTTCTCCACCAGGATATCATGGGGCACTTTTTCAAGGGCCTTGCTGAAATCCAGGTATAGCACATCCACTGCATCCCCTCCATCTAGCCATCTCAAAACCTTGTCGTAGAATTCCACAAGGTTTGTCTGGCAGGACCTGTTTTTACGGAAGCCGTGTTGTGTGGCTGCCAGCCTCCCTTCCCTATCTAGCATCACTAGATTTCTCTCTATTATGAGCCTTTCCATTGTTTTTCCTACAATGGACATAAGGCTAACCGGTCCATAATTCCTCGTGTCCTTTCTACTACCCTTTTTGAAAATTGGGACCACTGATGCCACTCTCCAGTCCTCTGCAACTTCATCCATTCTCCACGAGGCCTCAAAAATGGAGGCCAGCGGGTGTGAGAGAACCCCTGCCAACTCTTGAAGTACTCTCGGATGTAACCCATCGGGGCCCGGCGCCTTTGTAACATCCAGTGCCCTGAGGAGCCCCTCGACTTCTAGGGGGTGACTCTGATCCATACCCCTAGGTTCCCGGCCTCATCCAATTTCAAACTCATCACATGTCAACCTCCACGATGGTAAGGATCATTGTCATCCTTTACAACAGCCTGGTATGGGAGGTCATTATCCCTGCCCGCCATGGTGTGGATGGTGGACTGGAGGGGAGCTGTGGCTGAGAAGGGTGACTTGGTGGCATTCAGACTGGGGACTTCCTGACCTGGGGCTGAGTCTGTCTTTTGCCGCATAGTGCTGGCTTTGCCCAGGGCTGGTTTTGGTTGATGCTGTCTTTGCCTTGCAAGGCTGTGGCCAGGACAACCCCGACTGGGCTTCCTTGAGCCCTGGAATACAGGGGGATTCTGGTCGATATGCCAGGGAAATCAAAGCGGGTGCAACGGTCAAATCGCCCGGCAGTCACCAGTAGGTGGCAGCATGAGCAAAACGCAGTTTGGGAGAAAATGCAAGATAAATTTCCTGCAGGGCAGGATCAGCTGCTCGGAGGTCGCAGCGGCCCCAAGAGCTGGCGAGGCTGATCGGAGGTCTGGAGGGAAGCTGGCCTGGGCGCGGTGGTCTGAGCCAGAGCAGGCGGCCTCTGCGATGGGGAGAGGAGGGCCACGCGGGGCTCCGGGCAGGTGAGGGGCGTGAGCGCTCCCCGGCTCCTGGTGCCAGCTCGAACTGCCTCCTGTTAAAGCCCCTGCACGAACTGACCCGGGAGCCCCACTTCCTCCCCAGTTACGCGCTGGTTACGGCAGCTGCCTCTGGCTCCCTGGCACTTATTAGCTCTCCAATAGCCTGGCCTTCCCGGTCTTGAACACCCGGAGGGTGATTGTTCTTTTGGTTAAAGATATACCAGGACAGCCGTGTTCCCTAAGAGGTTATGCAGAGTCCAGCATAGCTCTCACTGGCCCCACAGGACTGGGGGAAGAAATTTTCGTGCACCAGGTAGGCCCGGGTCTTTCCAGGAGCACTAATTAGCCTGCAGGGAGGCACCATTCGCGCCCTCTCTCGCTTCCTTTCTTCTGTATGTTTCTGCCCCGCCTTTTCCCAGCAAGGAACCCAGGGCAGCTTGCATGCGCCTCCTCGCCATCTTTCCTTCACAGCAGCCCTGGGAGGGAGGGAGGGAGCCACTGAGCAGCCCAGGGCTGTCCAAGGGGCTCTGCAGCCGAGACCAGGCCCCATCCCGCACGCGAGCTGCCATGCCATCCTGGCTCTCTGCTCTCGAGCAACTGCTGGGACCTTTGGGTCCCAGGCCAAAGTCTCCAGGGGCCATGCCCCTGTCCTGAGCGCCACCCCTCTTCCTGAGCCGTGACGCCCAGCTTCGTTCCCCGACTGCCTCTTCCAGAAGGCTAGGACGCCCCTCCGCGGCTTTATGCTCCCGCCAGGAAGAGCTGGGAGCTTTGCCATGCTGGGCACTCTTGTATTTCGGGGACTGCTTTTGGCTTTGGCCTGCTGAATGCTGGAACCGGGACCCCGAGAGCTTCTCCAGAGGAGGGTCCCGCCCTCGGGATGAAAGGCATTCCACGCCCCCGCTGTGTCACATGGTCAACAGAGGGCACCGGGTGCGGGAAGGCTTGGGTCAGTGTGACTGGGTTTGATTACCCGGCGGTCTGGTTTGGAAGGAGGCAGCTTCCTCTAACAGCAGTGCCACCCAAATTCTAATCAGAGCTTACAATTAAGAACGGGTGTTGCTTTTCATGTGGCACCATCTGTGTGGGATCAGCTGGGTTTGTAGATGGGAAGGAAGGGGAGGGTTTGGAGAGGAGACTTTGGCGGGCCTGGGATGGCATCTCCCGGAAGGCAGACCCGGCATCAGGGGCTTGTGCACCACAAGCTTCATGGGGGGCCTGCAGAGTTATGTCACGGGGAGCAGGAGGGCTGAGCTGGCTGTGATGTGGATCTGAAACGAGGCGCTGCCCTGCCACTGGGGGCCGCATGGCCAGACTGCCGGGTGGGGGCCCCTCTGCGGAGGCCATTCTGTGTGCCGCGAGGCCGTGCCCTTGCTGGCAGCACCTTCCGTCTCGCTGGAAAGGAGCATCCTGCCAGAGGGCTTCCTGGCGCCTGGGGCCGGCCGGCCTGACAGCTCCCTGGCTGTGTGTAAGTGCTTCCCAGCCAGCTCTCCAGCACCCAGCTGGCCTGCTGCACTTCCTGGCGGAGGGTCCCTGTGCCCAGTCGCCCGGCTCCCCCCGTGCAGCCTGCTCTGCTCCTTTCCCTACCTGTCCCTGTGGTCCAGACGGTGGAGGGGCTGGGGAAGGGCGGCAGATGCCCCAGCTGGCTCACTCCCACACTCTCTGGCCCTCTGGGAGCCACGGGGAGGAGGAAGAGGAGGTGGCGGCGCAAGAGCAGCTGGTGGGAAAATGGGGTCGGAGGGAGGGGAATGGTGGAGCTCGGCCTCGGGGCCACCAGAGCCCACTTAACTGAACAGGTAGGAGTTCAGGTCACCTGGTGCTCCCTCTGTTGTGGCAAGACAGCTTATAGTTTTCGTATCGCTCCTAAATTTGCATATATGCGCACACGAACACACGCACACTTCCACAGGCAAATGTTACACAAATCGGCATCCTCGGGTGTCCTGGGCTCCCTCCCACTGCGGCTCGGAGAAGCTGAGGACGCAGCCTGCAAGCCACGGCCCCCGCCAGGCGTACAGGCACTCTGCTGTGGCCTGGCCTGTGGAGGGAGAGGCCTTCCTGGGCAGCCTGCCCTTGCCGTCCCCACAGAGCCAGCCAGACCATCCAAGGGCTTCTGGGGCGTGTCCTGCGACGACACGGGAGCACGGGGGCACAAGCGAGGGCCTGGTGCGGAGGGGCTCTGTGCCGCCACCGCGTTGCTCCCCCATGAGCAGGCAGAGCCTGCCAGCGCCCCCCACTTGCCAGCAGCCCCCTTGCTCTGTCGCGGCCCTGCCCACCGCCGGGCGCATGGGAACAGAACCCCTCTGTCCCGGGAGGGCGTCTTGGGCCCCACCGGCAGGATGGCGCCCACCGCTGGCGGTAGCCAGGCGGAGGACGCTCCTCGGGGACTCCCGCAAGGGGCTTGCCGGCATCGTGGGCTCAATGCCCATGATGGCCAGGTCTGCGGGAGCTGCATCGGTGCCTGGGGACGAGGCAGGGCAGCCGTGGAACTGCTCCTGCCGGGAGCTTCTCCTGAGACACATCCAGGCAACTGCCAAATGGGGTGGTCTTGGGAAAGGGGGTGGGGCGAGGCCAAGGGGGCATGCCCCTCTGGGAACCCCGGCAGGCCAGCTGGGGCCCCGAATTTCCCGCGCTGGCTCCAGGCTGCGATTCGATCCCTGCTTCCTGGGAGCAGCCGGTCAGCCAGCCGAGCACGGCTGCCGAGGACACGTGCAGCGCAAACTGCCGGAGGTTGGAGCAGATGCTTCGTGCGCTTAATCACTGATGGAGCCTTGCCTTTCGCTGCCAGATTCTATCACAGACCCGTTTCAGAACTCTGAAGGAAGCAGAGCTGCTGCTGGTTGCAGGAAGCGCAGCACCCCTCCTCTGCCGCTCGCTCGCAAAGATGATGGGGAATGATGCTTTTTCTTCTTTCGTATTCTTTGGCACCCTTTTAGTCCTGAAGATGTACGCTGTGGCCATCATTACCGGACAAGTCAGACTTCGTAAAAAGGTAGGCCCTTCCCCCACCCCCTTGCCGTTTGCAGCCCAAGTTTAAAGACATTCTTTCTGGCTTGCAAATACTTGGAAGGATTAGACTCCAGGCCTCAGAGCTGCAGCGCTTCTTTTTCAGGCCCTGCAGCAGTTTGGGGTCCAGGTCGCTGTTCTGCAGGGACACAGTTGCTTATTCTGTTGTTCTTCCTCCGGCATTTTGACGTTCTGCGCCCTTTTTGCATTTGCTGCCTGCTCTTAAGTTGCCCTTTAAATACTTCCCAAGCTTTGCAGAAATTCCAGCTTCATCCGAGAGGGATGAAAACAGCCAGTGGAATTGAATAAGTGCTAGACAAGCTTTTGCAAGAAAAACAACTCCCACTAAATGTACAGATGTAGTCATGAAAAGCAAACAAACCCTGGCCAATCAGGACCTTAGGTGTGGATGGAAGAAATAAAAATGTCAGACAATAAAAAGCATTTTTCATATAGGAGCATGTGCAGCTGAGCAAAGACCTCTGTTCCCCAGAACAGAAAGATGGGATGTTGCTATGGCTCTCTCTGTGTCATTAAAAATTGAGCTTTTTATGTTGTTGTTTTTATTTCCAAATGAAAGTCTCAAAGAAAAGAATGCATTCTCTAGTTTGCTGAAAAGCCCTCCGGATCTGTTTTTTAAATGAATGTTAGCTTGAGTTGCACTCTGTAGTTTAGGATACAAACAAACTGAGCAATGGTCCTTTTTAAATTTTTGGATTGGATCAACTTCGGATAGTGTGTGCATTGCAAGTTTTTTGAGTCGCACAGTATTTTTCCATGCAATGGATCTTGGCAAGCTTACGCATGGCTGAGAGTTGGAATTGTTTGGTCTTCCCAAAAAAAAAAAAGGACATCTCACCAGAGGACGCTTGTTTTTCTGAACAGAAATGGGCGGACTTGTGCTGGGATGGCTTTTCTGATACAACAGCCCAAGAGCATGCATGCACTCTTGGGCCAGGGAACTTGCACCAGTCGCTGGGGAACATGGGTGGGCGGACAGGCAGAGTCCTTCCTTTGCACTGGCTGTCCTAACAGGAATACTGTCATGGGAGTACTGCCTTGAAGGCTCAGCGGGGGATTCTGTGTGGCAAAGCGCCCTGTTCAGTGGACGGGGGGGTCTGACATGCTGCATGGAGGGACATCCTTGCACAATTTTGACCTTTTCGCAGTCCGTCTCATGGTCCGCTTGTGCAGGATCAAGTGCGGCACAGGAGTGTTTCAAGCGGAGAGTAAATTCTGGGAACGGCGGCGTTGCCAAGTATGTCAGCTGGAAGGGCTCCGCCAACGTGCAGATCAATGACCTGGAGTGCAGTGTGGAGCCCCAGAGATGCAGGGAATAAACGGCCAAGCCGCATCCGGAGATGCTCACGATCTTCTGGAAGGGGGAGGGAGAGGGACTTGAGAAAGGAAAAACCCATCTTGGGACATGGGAGCCCACTGAGGCATCCAAACCGTGTGCGCTCTCCAAATTTATGGAGGAGGGATGGTGAGCGTCCAGCTGATGGACCCATCTGGGGCCTCTGTCCCGCCCTCTGGGGTTGCTTGGAGGGCCACGCCGCCTTTCCTCCGACCAAGCTTTCGCCACACTCGCTGAACGGCTGAGCGGCATCGCCTAAGGCCGTCTGGAAGCCCTTCACAAGCTCCAATCGGCTGGTGTCTTGGGGCCGGCTGGCCACCTTCTGCTTCACTCCCCACTGGAATTTGGTCCCCACGCGGGCTGCTGTGATTGGGGTGCCCCCAAAGAGAGGTTGGCACCCTGCCATGCGGACTGGCCTCTGCCTTCGTTGGGCTATGTGCGGGAGGGAGGGCCTCCTCTGTCTGTGGGGCTCTTTATCTAGCATGGCCGCCACTCTGGGCAGCCTGGGGGCTGTCCGTGGTGCTGAACTGCTCTCGGCCGCCACCTGCAGGGCTCCTGGAGGCCTGGCCGGCCGGTGCAGGAGCAGCGCTCTGGACTGGACCTCCCAACCTTGCCTTCGGGCTCCCCAAGTGCCCTCCGATGCCCTCGGCGCCCTGACACTGGATGGGGCATCCCTGAGCCCATGCTGAGACGCAGCAGGCCTTGCCTCTGGGAAGCCCCATGAGGGACACAGACGTATGCCCCAGAGCCCCGCCCCAGTGGCGCCATCATGCCCTCCATGCTCAGGAAGGGGGCTGGAAGGTGCTTCTGATTCAGCCAGGCCCTTCTGACGTAGCCCATGTCCTGCCCGCTGGCTGACCCTTGTCTCCCTCCAGGCGTTTGCCAACCCCGAGGACGCGATGAGGCATGGCGGACTCCAGTTCCACAGGGAAGACCCTGACGTGGAGCGCTGCCTCAGGTGAGTCTCGTGACGGCCTCTTTTTCTCACAAAATTCTTCCAGCCCAGCACCGAAGAAGCCTTAGTGCTGCCTCCCCTGTGCCCACGAACAGATCGGGGCACGGCTCCCGCCAGTCTGGCCTCCCCTCCAGGGACCAGTCCAGCCACCTGCGAAAGTCCTCGTGACCTCTCGCAGGCGTGAATGCCGTAGCTTAACCCTGTGCCGTGGGGAGAAGGCCTTGCTTGGATCCCTCCCCCCACTCCGCTTGAGAGGATGACCCCCCCACCCCCGGGTTCCAGCAGGAGGAAAAGGACAGTGAGAAGAGGGCTCTGTTGCAAGCATAATTTGGGAGCCCCGCCAGGCCGTTCTGCTTGCCCTTCCGCAGGTTGAGCAGTCCCAGTGGTGCCGGGGAGCCGGGCCGACCCCGGCCCGTCTGCCTGCCCTTCCAGCTCCGCAGCACACACCACCTCCAAGGTGCTAGTCCTCAATGCTGTGTCCTCTGAGCGTGAAGAGAGTTCTGCAGGAATTCTCACCGGCAGGGGTTGGGTTGCTTGTGTCGACCTTACTCTGCCTGGGGGTGAGTGAGCTGTTCTTGACTGGGCACTCGTCTCTCTGGCAGCCTGTGGCCTCCCGGGCTGCCCACATCGCATTGCATCATGACTGGAGCCCAGGGAAGACATCCCAATTGTCCCACGGGGCTTCTCCAGGCCAAGAAGCGGAGGCAGTCTGAAAGCAGCGGAGAAACGCGGGGCAAAAGGAGCCCCCCCCCCCACGTGCCCTGCGGGGATTAGAAACAGCGCAAAGGTGAAGCACCAAACGCTCCCGGAGAGTCGGAGCAGGGCAGGCCCTCGCCCGGAGGGAGGAAAGAGAGCCGGTGTGGCGCAGAGGTCAGGGCGTGGGACCGGGACTCAGGCGATCCGGGTTCGAGTCCCCGCTCGGCCATGGAGCCAGCTGGGTGACTCTGGGCCAGTCACAGGCTCTCAGCCCACCCACCTCACAGGGCTGTTGTTGTGGGGATAAGATGGAGGAGGAGAATGATGTCAGCTGCCTTGAGCCCTTTGTAGGGAAAAGGCAGGACATAAATTGGAAAAAAAAAGAAGAGGAGGACAGGTTTGGGCATGGTGCAAGCCCCATGGCCTCCCTGCTGAGTTGTGGCGGAAGGGAGGCGTGGGCCAGGTGGCCAACGCACACGATGCTTCGGCCCCTCGCCATGGTCATGCGGCCCCCTCACAGCAGGGGGGAAGCAGCACTGCCCCCTACCCACGGTGAGCACCCCTGGTGAAACACTGTTGTAGAGACTTTCTGGAGAAATTTGGTGAACTTACCCCCTCCTCCAATTTTTTGCACAAAGACGGTAGAGAATTGCAAGAGGTTCTTCTGACTTCCACAGAATATTGCCCCAAGAAGACATCCGCTTCTCAGAAATACTGAGTCCCGTACTTCTTTCTTTAAAAGAGAGTCTTCCTTCCCTGAGAAGGGTGTGATTAATTGGGTAATTAATCCAAGCAAGTCTGCTCATTTCTGTCTGTTGAAGTTGCAGCTGATTGTTGTCAAAGCAAAACCAGAGAGCAGGAAGGCTAATCCCACAAGGTCAGAAGTTTCAGTGTTGTGCAACCATTGCCTGGAGGGAGCTGTTTCTAAGCTGAGCTCCTTTCGCAGGAATCTCATCTTCATAGGAATCTCATCTGGGAATCTACCAGGGCCATGTCCAGGATCCCTTCTAGAGGGAAGGATACATAAAGTGGGTCTTTGGTAACACAGTGGGTTTTTAACTTTTTACCTTTTTTTAAAACTTTTAAAACTTTTTACCATTCTAAAAGACATTGGCATGACAACCATGTTTTAAACCAGACATGAGTGCAATCCAAGGACTGCAACTTTTTCCCTAAAGATAAAGCAAGATTCTAGTCCTCGTGGTTCGAAGCAGTGGTTTTAATGGGGACATAGGAAAGTAACACACGAACCTCGATGCCTTCAGCTTGATGTTGCTTTCGCTGATTGACGGCTGCAGCTCTCCAGGCTCTCAGGCAAGCCTTTCTCCCGTGTAGCCATGAGATGCTGCTCGGGACCAGGCCTGGGGTCGTCTGTGTGCAAAGCAGGGCCCCTCACACTGAGCCATGGCTGTGCCTTTTCTTTTCAGGTGTAATTCCATGCAAGGAGAGGCCAGGCAGGCTGGGGAGGGAGCGGGTGCAGCTGGAAGGGCTGGGTTTCCAGACCAGAACCACCAAGAGGGAACACAGTCCTGATCCGTTCAGGCAGGCGGGACTGGTCTGAACGGACAAATGCTGCCTCCCCCTCCTCTTTTTCTTTCTCCTGGCAATGGAGGCATTTCCCCTTGCACTCTTTGAGGTTCTCTGGCCTGGAAGGAAGGCGAGTGGGTGTTGGGAGCGGCAGCGAAAGTGGCCGCTGGCGTGGGGAGATTTACAGCTCGTTGTTTGCTTCAGGGAGTGGAGCTGAGCCCTGGAATGTAAGCACAGGCCTGCCGGCTGGCTCCTTCGGGAGAG
The DNA here is from genome assembly GCF_004798865.1 of Varanus komodoensis. NCBI lineage: Eukaryota > Metazoa > Chordata > Lepidosauria > Squamata > Varanidae > Varanus > Varanus komodoensis. The sequence goes on from NW_025336442.1 coordinate 1,610,552, forward strand.
GCCAGGCCGGGGGGGGGCCGTGGCCCCCGCCTGCCTTCCACGCCTCCGGGGAGCGGGCGCGCTCCCGGACTCTGCCTTTGCACCTTCCCGGACCCTACGGGGTGCTGGAGAAGCCTGCAAGCGACCCGTGCGAGATCAGCCCCGCAACACTCCGGCCCACAGACTCTGCAGCAGGCCAGCCTGTCCCAAGCTGCACGGATTCTGGGCTCTTCATCCTGGCTTGCTTTTATTTTTCCTGGGAGGAGCTTTGGCACATCCGCAGTGGTGCATCACCATAAACAGAATGCAGTTGCCCTGGGACAGATACCAGGCGGTGTACGAGCACAGACGGAGAGGACTGAATCCAGCCTATTCCTCTCTGTCCCCCAGCAAGGTTTATTTTGAGTCCATCTTGTTTCAAGTACAGTTTTAAAAACCTGGCTGGGGTGGGAGTCGCAGGGCTTCTTTCAGCCCGCAGGCTCGATAGGGCCATGGGTCAGATCTGTGTTCCAGACCCCGCTCGGCCCTGCGGGTCCTGGGTGCCTTTGGGCCTCCCTGCCTACCTCACAGGGCTGGAAGGTGGAAACAGAGAGGAGGAGCGCCTAGCCGACCTTGCCGGGTCCCTTGTTAGATCGGTGCCTTGCCCCCCCCCCGCCCCGTGCGGGGGCTCGCAGGCAACGGCTCCGGTGGCCTCTTCTTTTTTTCACAAAGCTGGCCGTTCGCCAACAGGGCGGCTCTCCGCGAACGAGGGCGCGTGGCCGCCCCGCGGGTCTCCAAGGTGACCCCGGCCGGGACCAGGGCCTGCGGGCTCGGAGCCGCACGCCCCCAGCTCCGCAGCCTTGCGGGGCCACCGCGCGCGAGGGGGGCCGGGGGCGCTTCCCGCTCCTGCGCCGGCTCGGCGAGGGGCGAGTCCCGGGCGCCGCTGCGTCGGCGGCCGGAAACGCGCGCTCCCTGCGTCACCCCGCGGCGGCGCTGGGCGCGGGCCAAGGCCGAGGCGCCGCGCACGCAGGCGGGCGGGCGAGCGAGGGAGGGAGGGAGGAGCGCGGGGGCGCGCCGGCCCCTCCCGGATGGGCCTCGGGGCGCTCTTCGCCCAAGCCCCGGCCCTTCCCAGCCACCCACCCACCCACCCCTTGCAGGGGGTGCCCGGCCAGCGCGACCGCGGGCTTAGTTCCCGCCGCGCTGGGCTGGACGGCACCGGGGGCGGGGCGGGGCGGGGCGGGCGCCCAGGCCCCGCGCCCTCCAGGCCCGCCGGGCTGCTCCTGCGCTCTCGCCTGCTCTGCTCGCACGCCCGGGCGCTGCGGCAGCGGGAAGTGCCGGCTGGCCGGCCGCCCTGCCCGCCAGCGCCCACCTGCCCAGCCAGCGAGGGGCCGCCCGGAGGAGGGGCACGGCGGGGGCGCGCGGAGGAGGGGTTCCCACGGTCGCAGCCCTCCGGGCAGGGGAGGCTCTGGCCAGCGGGTCCCTTGCTGGCCCGTGCTCAGACCGCGCCTGCCCCTAGCATCTGCCAGGACCAGGAGCAAGGCCACATCCAGGGCATTGTGGGTAAACAGTGGCCTCAGGGAAGCCCCCAGCCGCCACCACGGGGCAGGGCAGGGAAGCAGAACCAAATCGGCCCGAGGGCACGTGGCAGAGCCCGCTGGGGTCCCTCTTCTCCTGGGCGAGCACACAGCTTGCCAGCATGGGGCGGACTCTCCGGCCCCTCAGTGCTGGTGTCCTTGCCCTCCGCCACCCGCAGCGGCCTCATGGCTCAGTGGGGTTTTTCCGAGCCTGGGAGGCGGAAGTTTCAGCTTGCAAATATCCCAAGGAGCGGCCAGGCGCTGGCGGGGGTGGGGGGCCTCCCCAAACTGCTGGGGGCTTGTGTGATGAATCAGCTGGGACAAGTTGATCCTGTCGCTCTGGTGGGGGGGGGGGGGGCCTGCCGCCCAGCCTTCTTCCCACAGAGTCACTTGGGAGGGGACTTTTAACGATGAGGAATGCTATTAAACCCTGTCTCTTGCCTCCTGGACGGGCAACCAGATAGAGGCTGTCGCAGGAACATGTGCCTGGACTTGTCGCAGAATTACTTACTTGTCTGGCTGGGGAAACCGCTGACTTCTGCAACAAACTGTTGCAACTTACGTCTTGGGAAGGGTGTCTGATGCCTTTTCCTCCCTTCAGCTGCAGGCATTTAGGGCTTGGACGGCAGAGTGGCCCACTCTCCCCCTTTACAAAGACCTTCCCTCTGTTCTAGCGGTGTTGGGTCATACGTCTGTGGGCCAGAGCAAGCCTTCCGAGGCTCCCGGCCTGCCCAGCCAGCGATTCCTTGGTGCCTTCGGGGCTTTTGCCTGTTTCCGCCTCCCAGCCATTCAGAAAGGCCCGTGTGTCTCCCCTAAGATTTCATTACAAGCAGTCGGACTGGCATTTTTGGCCTCCGCTCTTGCCTGCAGCGCATCTGTGCTGCCTTTCAAGAGCAGCCCAAGGGCAGTTTGCTAGTTGAGTGTGTCCTCTCAGATGGGGTGTCCAAGCTTGGTTTCCAGGAGAGGATCAAGCCCATGAAGCCGTCCTCCAGCAGTTCGCACTGTTGGAATGGGGAAAGTGCTCAAAATCCTGGGAAAGCCGGTCGGCGGCCGGGGGAGGGTGGGGTCCACCTGGGCCGGGCCGGCCTGCAGGTCTGAGGTGGAATTCGTCTTGGAGAATAGGCGTGGGTTGTATGCTGGCTTCCCAAACCCAGGGCTTGCTGGCAACTTCTGAGTGACAGGAGCGAGCCCACAATGCCCTGGGCCGGCGCCGCTGCAGGGCATTATGGGAGCGCGTCAACAAGGCTGCAGCAGAGCCTGATGCTGCGTCTGCCGCTGCGTGGTGGCCTCCCGGGCCGGCACTTGAGGCCGAAGCTGGCTTTGAGCACGCTGGATTCAATTTTGCGTTTGACCCCAGGGCTCATCGAAATGACATGGAGAACATCTACCCGTTCCTCTTCCTCGGAGCAGCCTACTCCCTCCTGGAGCCCAACCTGACTGTGGCCCGGATACACTTCCTGGTCTTCTTCTCCGGCCGGATGGTCCACACCGCTGCCTACCTGCTGAAGCTGAGGGCCCCCACGCGGTCCGTGGCCTACAGCGTGGCCCAGCTCCCCTGCGTCTCCATGGCCCTGCAGATCCTGCTTGCACTGCTTTTCACAGACTAGCCACTGCGCCTCGGCCACCCGGCAGCGACTGGGCAGTGACCGAGGCTGGAAGGAGAGGCGCGATCTTTGTCCCTGGCCAGGGCGCAAGCCCGGGGCGCTTCTTGCTGCCGTGTTGGCTCTCTGATCCCCCCCCGCCTCCTCCGCCTGGGGGAGCCCTGGGATTCTCCTTCGCCCGGATCGCACTCCTTGGAAGGCTGCCTCCCTCCCTCTGGGCGCGTGTTCGGTGGGGCCGGACGTTGGAGGATGCACTGGAAGCACAGCCCCATCCGTGCTCAATAAAACGGTCCCTTGAAGAGAGGAAAG
>NW_025336442.1:1614093-1662174 GCF_004798865.1 Varanus komodoensis
GGGGGGGGGGGGCGGGGGCTAAGGAGGGGGCAGATGCCACAAGCCCTGAAAGGTTTAATTGGAGGGAACGCTTTTCCTTTTGCTGGCTCCATTGCGCTCTCGGTGTCGCGGCAGCGGGCAGGGTCACTGGCAGGACCCTTGCCTTCCTTTGGTGACCAGCTGGCACCTGTGGCCCAGGCCCAGCAGGCAGCAGAGAGCAGTGGCTCCCGCTGCCCAGAGGCGAGACGGCGGTGTGAGGGGGCTTCTCATTCAGAAGCCCCCCGCTCCAGTTCCCGTCTAGAGAGAGCTGGGGAAGAACCCTGCCCGGATCCCAGGAGAACTGCTGTCGCCTGGTGGTGCTGTCGCCACGGAGTAGACATGTTCCCTTATAACCAGCTGTCCATTCAGAACCCTGAGGACTAGAGTCCTGCGTTACTTGTAGGAATGGACCGTAGCTCCAAGATAAAGCTCCAGCTTGTCATGAAGAAGCCCCCAGCCTGATCCCTGACCGCCTTCCTGAGGAGAGCTAGGAAAGAGCCATGCCTGAACCACTGGAGAGCTGCTGCTGCTGCCCGTCAGTGCTGACCATACTGGGCTAGATGGGCAGAGGCACTGACTCACTGGGCCGCCACTTTCCCCGGCCTGCTCTCTGCCGTCAGATCTGCTCTCGGACTGAGGCCGGGGTGCTCGCCTTCCCGCTCTCGTCCAACACCCTTGTCCCCCGCTCAGCCGGGTGGGGGGGGCGTCGGCGACCCCGCTCGCGGCCGCGTTCCAACCGTCAGTGCGCAGAGCCACACCGAACGAGGAACGCCGGAGGCCAGGGCAGCAGAGCGGACCCGCTGAAGGCACAGACCGGAGGGTGCCTTGCCCGGGGAGCCCTCGGCCACCGGAGCCCGGAGACGTTCGCTTAATGCCACACCCCCAGCCAGGCTCTTGGTCTCCCAGCTCCTCTGTGGGGAAGCGGGCGGATCGGGTGGACGGCATGCCCCGGAGCGCTGCTGTGGCGGGCCTGGGCCTCGCGCAGTTTGCTTTCCACCCAGCGATAACAAAAGAAAAGGAAGCCCTTGCAGATTAAGATTAAGGCCGCGGAGGGCTGAGTCAACGGAAGGCGATGGTAGCAGATAAGTTCTGGGGCCGGGCCCTGTGCATCACGAGGAGCCCGTGCCCCTCGGTGGCAGCCGTGACCCCACAAGAAGCCCAGGAAAGAGGCCCGAGCCGGTGCCCTGAGTCATGCGGCGAGCCTCCCCGACCGAGCCGCCCCCTCTCCGTCCTTTCCACGTTCGTTTCCTTTGCAAGCGAGTCCTCTCTTCCTCGCAAAGGAGGTTCAGCATGAGATTGGATTTTCCTTCACCAACATGACAGGCTCACTAATCACTAATCAGCCAGAGAGAGGGTTCTGCTTGGGTTGGCTGGGGTAAGGGGGGTATCCCAGGCCAGTTTCCACAGGGCTACGGACGCCCCCGGAACCAGGCGCTGGAAGGGCCCGAGGCTGCAGGGCTTCCCAAGGACGGGCTCCAGGGGGCCGGGCGGGCAGGCGGTCTGTCTTAGCTGCCTCGGGCTGCACTGGATGTTTTCCGCCCGTCTTCTGGGCCTGCTGCTCCAGTCGGGGCTGTGGTGCTGGTCTGAGCACCATGTGGGGCAGAGTTCTTCTGCCGAGCCCCTTGGAAGGAGAGCTCAGCTGGGGGCACGCCGAGTGCTGGCGCCTGCTTGCCTGGGCGAGCAGCTGTCCCGGCCTCGTGCCTGAGCGGCAAGCGAGTGGGGGCCTGGGGCGCCACAGCTGTCCTAGGGGGAGGCAGGAGACCCCTGAACCCCTGAGACGGGATCCAGGGCAGTGGCTTGCACCACTGCTTCTGGCCTCCCTCTAGACCAGAATGAATCTGTTTCAGTGGTTGCTGTGATGGCGGTTTTTGCTGTTGCAATAAAGAAGCCCAACCACTTCTCCCCACAGTCCCCACAAGAGAATCCCTGCATTTGTCTAAGAAATATTGTGGCCTCTGTTTCCCAGATTGCTCAGCCAGGCAGTCCCTTGAAATTGCAGGCCGTCATTTGTGTGTGAGGTCAGTGTATTAGGAAAACAAACACCGACGGTTTCCTAAGCAGGAAAGAGTTTTCATGGGGAATTTGCAGCGTGGCTTTGGCGGCTTTGGCTGTATGCTTTGAGACTGATATTGCAAAATACAGAACTTTTTATTCTCACCAAACAGGAGAAAATCCAGAAAAATGGGCAAATCTTGTACTTTCCTTGCATGAGCAAAAATGCTTTCTCACCTAGAAAGAATCTGTGGCTTAAAACATTTGCAGAAATGAATTGATTCAATGTCTTGCTGAGTTACCATTTAATGCGGACTTGGATCTTTTCTGCTGAAGGAAGTGCGAGGGCTCTGCGTAGCCGGGTGCCTGTCTTTGACATCACCGTTTTTTCCTCCCTTTGCCATACGAAGGAGAAAAGGAAGGCAGAAGTTGGCGGAATGTGCAGAGGCACCTGCCGCATCCGAGCTGCTGCCCTGAGCCCTCCAGACCCACGGTGGCCGTCTTCCTACATGCCTTCCCCCTCTCCGTGGGGAGGCGTCCTCAGAGGGCTCTGCTGCTTGCCTCCTGCCCTGTGTTTCTGGGTCGCCCTCGTCCCGGCTCTGGTGAGGGCCTTCCAGTCTTGTAGCCATGCCGGCAGCGAGGGCGATGGAGACCCTCCCTGGCCCAAGCCCCAGCTCTGCCCTGGTCTTGCTTTTCCAAGGCTGCAGCCGGGGCGCCGATCCTTCCGACAGTCCCCAGACAATGCTGGGGCCATCCGACTCGCCCTGCAAGATGAGGCGTGGCGTGGCGGTGCGTCCCTGTCCCTGCTCTCCCGTCTCTGAAAATTGATTTGAAGCCCATAAGCAGCAGGACGGAAACGCTCTGCTTGGCCATGCGCCATTAAACTATGTTTATTTAACCAATGAAATCTGCGCCCTCGCAATGCAATGATGGGGTAGCCAAATTCATGTCAAGGTAGCCATGGCTGCGGGTTCTAACAGCCGCTGGTTACCAGGACTGGCAATACTGTGACGGGTGGCTGGTGCCTTCCAGAGCCAAACGCCATTTCTGAGGAGCCTCGAGGGGCTGCAGTCCCCACAGCCAGGGAGCAAGGGCAGGGCTGCACCTTTCCATGGACCGGCCTTCGGGTTCTGAGGACCTCGGAAAAGTTCGTGCAGGATCCAACCAGGGGCAGCAGCCCCTCGAGCCCGTGGAATGGGAGGTGTGGATCGGGCGGATGAGAACAACATCTTTGACTTGACGCTGTGCTGTGGAATGGCTTTGCAACATGGCTGTACAGGCGCATCGATTCCCAGAAAGTTGGGTGTTCCAAGCCAGACACAAGTCAAAAATGCAACTTCTTAACCTCACTGTAGAAACATATTGCAATATATTGAAACCTCAGGAGCAAGAAAGGGCAGACACGGAAGACTGCTTTAAGACAAGGCCGAGAGCGGTGCCACCATCCACCCGAAGCCTGGCAAAACAGTCGTTTCCAACGGCCCTTCCAGCAGATCGGTAAAAAGGAAGGAGGATGCAGGGCGTTCGCCTGTTCCTAGAGAGCACCCTCGTCAGACAGGAGCTGGAAAAGGCTTCGCCGGCTGCTGTCAGCCAGGGGGTCACATCCTGTTCGGGCTAGAATGGGGAAGCTTTGCTCCTGCGCTGGGGCGCCCACGCGTGGCGAGTGGGTAGAGATGCAGCTCCGGTGCCTCCTGATTAGGTTTAAATCCGTAACCAGAGAGTTGAATTGGGGGAATGGACTTTCATGCCACAGCTGTTTAGCGATATCAGAAGTCCTCAAGGGATTCAGATGATTTTCGCTTTCTAGGCGTCTGGCCTGCAGATTCTTCAGCAAACTGTTTTTTCCCAAAGCATATGGATCCCATGGACTTGTGAACATTTTTTCTTTAACTTTCCAGAATTTTGAGCAAATTTTGTCACAGAAGAATATGGGGCATTAAAAGGGACTGACCAAAATGCATATTTTCTTTACCTCCAATGGGTAAAATGGGCTTCAGCACAAGTACATATTAGTGTAAATAAACTTTGATGCCAGTGCGCATTAATAATAATGCATAGGAAAACAAGTCTGCCTCCAGCAGAAGTGTAAATTTGAACGCATATGAAAACATCAGCCGAAGTGTGAATTACCATTAATCAGCATTACCAGTTCTGCATTCATGCCAGAAAGCCCAGAGGAAGTTCCTCAATTTGAAACGCTAGAATAAAAACAGTGCTGCATTTCCTCTCCGTGCCATGGTAATAATATGCACATATTCATCTGTTAGGGTCCAGTTCTTTGCAGAAAAAGTATTACAACGCCCAGCATGAGTCAACCAGGCGTGAAGCTTGCAGAAATAGCTCCTCGCCGCCCCCCCTCGCCCGCCATGTCCTTTAAGCTGGGAAGGGAGTGGGAATTAGCCAGTCTAAGCATGGGGAGGAGGGAGAGCGTATTTCCAGAACGGCACGCCTCCCACTTGCAAGCTCACGCATCCTTTTCTCCCCAGTCGGACCTTAAAAAGTCTTTCGAAGGTTTTCCGTGCATTGCAGGCTGCTGCCATCTAGTGGTACTTCATGGCCATGGCAGCCAAAGCCCTCCTTCCCGCGGAAGGCAAGCTCCCGGAGAGCGGGCGATGAGGCGGACAAAACGCCCTGCCTCCCAGGCAGGAAAAGTCCCGCAACTGCCAACATTTTTGGAGTGGTAGGACTGTTTTTCCTGTCTAAACACACACGCGGTTGCACCCTAAATTGGTAAGGCTTGTGTCAGGATCCTGTCGCCTCGGCACAGTCGGTGCCTCGCACGATGGAATTCTGCCCTCGGGCTGCAGAAGGGATTTCTTTACATGGAAAACTGGCAAGTGATGGAGAGAGATCAGCTCAGACTCTCTCTGACGAGCCAAGATTTTTAAATAAAGTTTTTATGCAGAGGGTTATTTATAAAGCTTGATGAGAAAATGTGAGTATCTGCAGCATAAAAAGCTAGCAAGGCAGGAACGGGCCCAGTTCAGCCCCTTGCCGCTGCTTTTCTGGCTGCAGGGTCCCACTTGCCACGCAGTGAGCGGCTCCCTCAAGGGCTCCCCTGGGCAGCCACAGAGTGCCAGGCCAGGGGCTGTCTGAACGTGTGTGGTTCCTGCCACGAGATGCCCACGCACTGGGATGGCCTGAGAAGGGGAGCTGAAGGAAAGATATTCAGTGTGCCTAGAATCACATGCTGCTTGGGAAGGGCATTTTGGTCAATTCTGGGAGAGCTGGGGTTGGCAGTCTCTTTTCAGAAAGCCAGAATTCTCTGGGGTACCTTCAAGACGGGATGCTCAACTCTGTCTGCATCTGGTCCGTGCAAGCCTCAGCGATATTCGGTGCTACATTTGTCCAGTTTCTGCAAATTGTGCCGTGTATGTTTTTAAAAAAAGCTGCAAACATTAGTAATAGTAATCATTCTACTGTACCTAACAGACAAAATCCTCTGAGAAGTTCATTAAAACAATTCTGTTCTAAATTTTCCCCACTATTCTTCTGAGGAATCCCATGTCCTCCCCACCCCGCTGGCCCAGTGGCCTTCTCCCCCCCACCCCCAAATTCGGCACATGTTCCACAGCACAGCGCTACAAATTACTGAGACGATTTAAACAATACATGTAGAAACTATATTTATTTTGTCAGCATAAGGCATTTCTTTCAAATCAATGGAACTACACACCACAGGCCACCATTAGCACCCCTTCATCACTGGAAGCCATTCTGAAACGGAGGGACCACCTTGACCTCAGCAGGTTCCACAACCCACTGGAATCGTGTCCTCCAGTGGCAAGGAAGGTGTGGCCGGCGGAGCAGGGCCTCTCCCGCCCGGCCCCGCTCTGTCTTGGAGGAGAGCGAGGGTGGTGGGGGAGCCATCCGTTCAGCCTGTCAGCCGGGGGCTTCCCAGTCTCTTCCGACACAGACCCCCGAGCGCCCTCGGGCAGGAGGGGCAGTGGCCGCAGGACCCACGAGCGGAGTGGCCTGGAAGAGGCCTCCACGGGGCGCAGAGGTGCGCGCCGGCCACCCAGGCCTGTCCAGGGTCCTGACGGAAGCTGCTTGCTCAGACGGTGCTTCGCCGTCCCCGAGCCAGGCCTGGCGCTGCTGCCGCGCTTGGCCCCTGTGAGCACTTCAGTTTTCCTGCCCTTGGTACCTTCAGCTGGGCTGGGAAGGACAGACTCACTCTCGTCTGGACCGGGGTTTCTTTTGTGTGCGTGCAGCTGGGCGTCTGGCCCACCCAGTTTCCATGTTCATGCAAACGGATCACTTTTTAAAAAATGATATTCATCTGAATGTGAATTCACCTTTCGATTTGTGTTCGTAGGAGGCACTTCCTCTCAATATGTACATTTAAAGCAGCAGGACCTGCTTCTGTTTAAAGCCCATCCTCTGAATTTAGGGAGATGTCAGAGATGAAGATTTGCTTGGTGCTGCCAAAGAGGGCTTGAGAAAATTTATGAGTCCTTCGACGTGGGCAAAGCGGACCAGCCTGCTGACTACATTCGCAGATGATACCAAAGTGGCGTCAGTGGCCACAACTGGGGAGCAGGTACTCCAGATACAAAAGGAAGTGGGTGGGAGACAACAGGATGGCGTTCAGTGCGGGTAAGTCTTGCCCTCGGAACACAGGAATACGCGTAGGTGTCACGGGCACAGGATGGGGGACAAGCGGCTGAAGAGCAGCACTTGTGGAAGGGATTTTGGGGTACTTGTTGACAACAGACTGAACACGAGCCAGCAGTGTGACTTGACGGTCAAGAGGGCAAACACCAACCTTGGTTGCATAGCCAGAAGCATGGCTTCCAGATCAAGGGAGGTGTTGATACCGCTCTACACAACTCTGGTGCGCCCTCAACTGGAGTACTGTGTCCAGTTCTGGGCTCCACATGGCAAGTGGGGCAGAGCAAGGCTGGAATCCGTCCAGTGCGGGATCACAAGCGTGGCAGCCAGGTTGGGGTGGATGCCAAATGAGACGAGACTGAGGGAGCTGGGGCTTTCCAGCTTGGAGAAGAGAGACTCCGAGGGGTCTTATAGTGACGCACAGGTGTGTGAAGGTAGAGGGTTGCGGTGTGGTTCCCCCTGCGGTGGAGGGCAGGACGCAGTCCAGTGGGGCAAAGCTCAAGGAACCGGGTTTCAGCTGGGATGGCAGGAAGTACCTCCTGATGGTTAGGACCCCTAGGAGATGGAATGGGCTTCCACGGGGGGGGGGGGTGGAGGCCCCATGGGTGAGCGTGTTCAAGGAACAATTGGACACCCACATGTTGGGGATTGGCTGAGCAAAGCCGGCAGTCAGACTAGATGGCCCAGGAGGCCCCTTCCGACTCCCTCTGCCTCTGTGTTTCTAAGTGAAGGATGCTTCTCACGCAGGATCTCAGAACTGGGAAGGCATCGACCCAAGCCCGCGCACCTCACCACGAGGGCAGCCCGGCATCTCCTCCGGCGCTTAGCCCAGGCCTGTCCCGCTGGAGGGGTTCCGCTTTCTGTCCTAATGAGCAGCCGGCCGGGGCGGCACAGCGACCCAGGCTCCAACGGCAGTTGCGCGCAGCCCCCGCCCGGCCCCCGAGGGCAGGCCACTGGTGGCCCAGGCCCAGAGCTGCGGCCACAGGTCTGCAGGGCTCCAGGCAGGAACATTTGCAAGACGATCTGGAGACACTGTCCGCACGGAACTTGGGACTTTCTGCCGGCAAAGCAGGGGCTCTGGCCATAGCAAGGTGGTGTGGGCCTGAGGTGCCCAGAGAACTGGGCTGGGGCCTCGGGCAGCCAGACTCGTCCCCTGGCCTGGGACTTGCCCCATCATCTTAGGAAATCCTTCTGAGTGCCTCGCCTGGCCACACACCTTTGTACAAACTGTTTCTACAGCAACGCAGGACATAAAAGTGGGGGATCTGTTGCTTACTCCCAGGTATGGTTCCACAAAGCAGAGGCGGCCTCACCATGACGCACAGCAGAGTTCAGGAAGCCCACCGCCCTCTCGGGGGGAGTGTCCCCCCCTTCTTTCAAGCACTGCAGCTGATCGGAACGAGATCGAACGCGCCTTGCTCTGGCCCAAGCGCTGCAGAGTCAACCCAGGCAGGCGAATCGCCGGACGACGGGGGGCGGGGGGTGGCAGCATTTCGGGGCACGACACCGGTCGCAGCCTTTCACACGTTGGCGGCTCTGCAGCTTCGGGGAGCCCCGGAGCGCAAGTGGTCCTGCGCACGGCCCACGGGTCCGGCCCCCCCGTGAAGGCCCAGCTTCCCAGGGGGCGTCCTCCTGCTCAGAGAACGGCGGGCGGGTGCTCTGCGGGACGCGGGGGCTTCTGCTGGACTGCGACAGAGACGGTTTCTTCTCGGAAGGACGCGGGCGGCTGCCTGTGGCGCTTCGGGGGCTGGGGGAGGAGGGCACGCTGCCGCTCGGAATCGCTGCGGTCCCGCTGGCCCGGCGGTGGGGGGGACACGGGGAGGGCTGGGGATCCGGGCGGGCGGGCGGGCACGGGGAGGCGCTGCTCCGCCACGGCCGCCATCAGTTCACGGTGGGCACCTGGCTCTGATGCAGGCTGAACTCTTTGGCTTTGAGGCGCAGGCTGGCGATGCTGTTGGCCATGTTGACGCCTTGGGTGGGCGCGGAGGGGCCGCTGGAGCTGTACGAAGGCAGGGAGCTGCTGCTGCAGGGCAGGGTCCGGAGGGGCGGGGGGCAAAGGGGCGGCACGTGAGCGCTGGCAGTGGCGGGGGCTCCTCGCGAGGGCCGAAGGGCAGCCGGTCCGGCAACGTGTTGCCACGACAGCTGCCACGGAGGCCCCGAGAGGACGCCCCCCCACCCCCACCCCCCCCTGCTCCCCAGCAGCTGCTGAGCGCAGGCTCGTATCTGACTGGTGCTGCTGTTGGCCTCCCCTCCCCATACCAGCCAATACCGCAAAACCTCTGGTTATTAACAACAATTTTGCACCAGCAGTTCCCTGAAATAGCCTACCATTTCATCAAAAAAATATTAAAAAGCTAAAAACGCAGCCAAGAAAAGCTACCACTTTGGATCATGGCAGCTGGAGTCCCCATCCTGGGTGGTCAGCAGGTTGGGCAGGTGCTCTTTCACCACTGATACTTTGGACGCTGCTACCGCCGTGTTGTCCTCATCACCACACACATGCAGCCAGGTGTGCTGTCGGGAGCAGGATGGGAGGGGGAGGGTGGCCCCGGCCTGGGCTTACCTGTACGGGGAGGTGGAGGACCAGGAGAGATAATCGGGACTCAGGGCGGTGGGCCGGGGAGCCACGGGCTGCTCGATGGCCGCGTCTTGGCTGTAGGATTTGAGGAGTGAGGCTGACCTGCTGGCCAGCATGGCCCTCTCGTTGCGGCGGAATTTGGCTCTCCGGTTCTGGAACCACACCTGGGCAGGGCGAGCGGGGACGTCACTGCAGGTGGGGGTAAGCAGACACCTCCACTGGGCCAGCCCCGGGCTGCCCCGGCCCCCACCCCCCTCTTCCCCGTTGCCACCTACCTGCTTACTCACCTGCCTCTCCCGGGGGCGGGCATGTGCCCCCGTGTTCCTACTCTTCTAGGGGCTGGTGGGCTGAGCTGAGGAGGAAGGCTTCTGTGGGATTAGCAAGCTCCAAGAAGGCTTGGAGGGGCCGCTTGCTAATCCCACAGAAGCAGGAGGGACGCCCGGCTCGGGGCTGGCTGCACCGAGTGCCACCGTGATCGGGCCCCTCCGGAGGGCCTGCCCCCCCCCCACAGGGGCCCAGGAACAAGGGCCCCCTGAGCGGCGAGCCACTCTTTGGGGCCAGCCGCTCACTTCCCGGCGGGTGTTTCAGCCTTGCAGATGGACGGGGGGGGGGGGGGGAAACTGCATGGAAGCTGGGAATTAGCACAACAAAGGGTGCGGAGGGAAGGGGACGTGGCCAGGGGCGGGGGGGAGGCCTTGCGGAGAGGGCGGGGGGCCGTTTTGGCCGGGACCCGCGGTGCCGCCCCTGCGGCAGAGCAGCCCCTGGCCCTGCGGTTCGGCGCCTCGGTCCCCCACTGACCTGGACTCTGGCTTCGCTGAGGCTCACCCTCCGCGCGAGCTCCTCCCGCACGAAGGCATCGGGGTAGTGAGTCCGCTCAAAGACGCGTTCCAGTGCCTGCAGCTGGCTGCTGTTGAAGGTGGTGCGGTTCCTCCGCTGCTTCTTCTTCCGCTTGGCAGCGCTGCGGGCCGGACTCAGGCCCTCGCCTGCTGGGGAGAAGGACGCCAATCAACCGGAGGACAGGGATCCGTTGGGAACAGCAGAGACACAGAAACACAGAAGCAGAGCGAGTCAGAAGGGGCCTCCCGGGCCATCTAGTCTGACCTCCGGCACCAGCCGGCTCCGCTCACGACGTGCCCACCATGTGCACGTCCAGCCTGTCCTTGAACACCCGCACCGGTGGGGCCTCAGCCACCTCTCGTGGGAGCCCATTCCCACCCTTGGGGGCCTGACTGTCAGGAAGCGCTTCCTGGCATCCAAAGGGAACCTCACGGGGAAGCCCACTGGGATGCCTGGGGCTGCGGCCTGCGGCTGGGGCATCGCCTCGCAGGCCTGGGGCATCGCTGCAGCGGAGGACGTCCTGCCCGCATGCGCCCCACCTCGCTGGAAGCGCCTGCACGCCAGGCAAGGGCATCCCGGCAGGGTGCCGAGCCCCCTCTGGCCTGTGCCCGACATCCACTTCGGAGCAGCCCTCGGGGCCGCTTCCCACGGTGGGTGGGGCCACGGGCAAAGGGGGCCCGGCCAAAGCACCAGCCCATCTTGGCGTAAAGCCGCTATTGCCTGTAAGTCAGAGCAAAGGCATTTTGGCCTCACTGAACTGGAAGAGCTGCACAAACGCACGAACACCGCCAAGAGGAAAGGAGCAGACCGACCGGGGTGGACGGGATCCTCGCGGAGGTGCTGTGGCTCAACACCCGTCACAAAGACCACTGCCCGCCTGTGGGGCTGGGGTGGCATAACGGTCCCATTTTGGCGCACCGTGTCACTGGAAACTTAGAATGGAACAATTCCCCCACCCCTCAAAAAGCTTCCCAGCATGTGTGTGTTTTAGTTTAAATTCTCTGCTGAAATCCTATACAGCGATTTTTCTGCTTACGCAAACATCTGGCTTCCATTTGTTCCCTAATGGCGGGTGGGGGGGGAGGTTATTTTGGAATGGTTTTGAAATTTGGAATAGTTCTTTGACGGCCCTTTGATTTGCAGCAGTGCCTTGCCCTGGGTTCCTCTGCTGTGTGTCAAACTTGAGCAGCTATGATGGGGCAGCCCCCGCCCCCCCCAAACCAAGGGCGCCCTTGCCTGCCTGGGGAAGCGCCCCACTATGGCCCTCGCTGCACTGGCCAGAGGGTGTGAGAGGAAGGCACGGGGCCCCCAGATGGAATCCGACGAGGGGTTGCCCGCCTTGCTTTGAAAGACTCTTGGGGGTCCGTGTTTTCAGACGTGTGTTTGCGCGAGAGGTTGGCCATGAGCCTTCGTCCCCTTCAAGGTGTCCTTGCTGGTTGTCCAGGCCACGTTCGGCTCAAGGTCCATAACTGGGTTCAGAGAGCACAAAAGCGCCCAGGGGTCATGCGTGGGTTGTGGCTGAACCGTAGGTCTTTGCTTGAACTGTGGCTAGTTGCGGTGAGTGAACCCAGTCAGGCTATAAACGATGGCGGACAACTCCCAGTTCTTGGCCCAACAACACTGCACAGGCTCCCTGCATGAGGTCCTTGCAGTTCATCAGACTGTGAGTTGTCGTTGAAATGTGAGTTGTGGAATGAACCCATCCCTGATAATAAGCCATGGTTGGTTAACCACAAACAACCCAAGAACCAGGCAGGGACCCTCTTACAGTGAACAAGCCATCGTTTCTCAACATGGCTGGGTTCATACCACATGATAACCCAGAGTTCAACAACACACTCTCAGTATTCAAGTTCAAGTTATGCCATGGTGTTGTCTGAACCCAGCCGCTCACCCAGAAGGAGGCAGCACAGGTGAGGCCCTGGAATTGTCTTTGAATTAAATTTACTGACATTTTGGGAGAGTTCTGACATCTGGGACAGTTCTCTCGCTGCTAGATGTAGCTGTGCCGCATCCCTGCAGTATTGCAGGGGAGGCGGGGCTCGCAGGATTCCTTGCAGGGCGGCTGCCTTGCTTCGCCACCCCTCTCAGACTCTCTTGGGGACTGCAGTCCTCACAGTAGCCTGGGGGGGGGGACTTTCCCAGCGCCCGTGAGCCCCTCCCAGTGCTGTGCCGAACGCCCCCAGCTTTGCTTCCATGCACAGGAGGCGGTTGCTTTGCTGCCTCTTTCGTGGGGATGCCGGGAACGCCGAGGACATTTCTCGAGGGGCAGGACGGTGCTGCATGGGAGTTGGGGCTGAGCAGGGGGCTTTTTCCACAAGGCTCCCCACCCCAGTTCTGGCCTTACAAGCTCTCCAGTTTTGGAGAGCCGCAGAACAACGGGGTCTGCCCCCTGGGCCCGTGATGCTCCTTGCAGAAAGCTGAGGGAGGCCATCGGGGTGTTGCCACCCAAAGCTCTTTTCATGAGACGGGGGAAAAAGCGGCTCCTTGCGTGGGGGTCAGCGCTTGCCACAGCACCCCAGGGTAGGGCGCTCTTGGTCCAGTTCTTGCCTGGGGAAGCTGCAAGGGCGGGGGGGGGGGGGCCGAGAAAAAACGCTTGTCCACCTCTTTATATTAAGTCAAGTCCTGAAAACTTCCTTCAAGTTCCTCATACTTCCTGCAAGTTTCACTGCCACTCCCGCCACAAGGAAATCAACTGAGTTGATCAAGAAATCAACTGAGAATCCAGCCCAGAGAGAATTCCTCTCCTGCAGTGACGCGAAGCAGTGTGAGCTACAGGGCCAGTTGGGACCCATTCAAATCACACAAGATCCATGCACAAAGCGCCAGGACGGGGGACGCGGTCTGGATCCGGACAGCACCTGCAAAATGGAATTGGTGAGGGGAGCACGGCTGACTTGAGCCACGGATGCCCGCGGGAAGAGGGTCCTCACCGCCCCCTCCCAGGCTCTGCTGCCTTCCCACTCGAGCGCCTTCCTGCCCCCCCCCCCATCTCCACGGGGCGAATTAGACTCGGCGTGTTGGGCACACAGGAGGGAAAGCGCTTGAAGCTGGGCTTTGCAGCGGAATGAACGGCTCTCCCAAGAATACGCTCGGCGAAGTAACGAACAGGGTGGCGCCACCTCGTCCTCCCGTTCGCTCTCCTCTGCACCCGTCGCCACACTTCCTACAGCATACGTTGGAATATGGAGAGGAATTTCCCTGGAAAATGCCCCCCCCCCCCAGGGGTTCCCCCTTCCCCCCTTTCTTTGGCTAGGCACACCTGGCGGGCAGAAAAGCATTCCCCCCCCCCCCCGCCCCCCCCCCGCCACGAAGGAGACCTGGCCTTTTGTCTCCAGGACGCAGAGGCAGAATGTTGCGATGATCCTTTATTGTCTGGCCTTATCCGTCACTTGGGGGGGGGGTGTCTTTGGGTGCAAGCAGTTAATGAAAAGAGCATAGAAATGGCCCCATCCGGTGGGTCGCCCATGACCCTCTGAGCACGGAGGATTTGGGGCCTCCTCTGGAGGATGGGGGGAGTGCGGAGGCAAAGCGCCCCCCCCCCCCGCTTCTCGCACCCTGCCACGCCGCCTCGCGCCTGCTCTGGAGGAGCACGGGGGAGGCCTCCCCCCTCCCTCCCCCAGGCCCCAGGACGCCCCCCACCCCCGGGGCAGGCTCCGAGCTCGGCCGACCTCCGGTGACTTTGCAGAGCACCGGCTGAGAGGGCGGGAGGGGCACTGCGCATTCGGCCCCCGTCCCACCTTCGGGCACTGGGAATTAGCCGAGGGGGCGCCTGGCGGCCCGGGGGGCAGCGCTCCCGCAGACCCCGCTGCCAGCGCCGCCCGCTCTGCTCGCCTGGTCTCCACCTTGGGGTCCCTCCGCTCCCTTTACTTTTTTCTTGCTCTCGCCTCTCCTCCCAATTTCTCCTACTTGGCATAATTGAAGGAACTGGAATAGCCTGGAGGACATTAGCTGTAAATTCTTCCGAAGAAAAATAAATGCAGCTCCATTCGAATTTCTTTTCTCTCAAAAAGTCCAAAGACTTGCTCTGTTTTGGTTTAAAATAACAATTACGGTAACCGTGACTTCGGGGCAGCCGGCCTCTCTAAGCAAATAAATAGGTTTTATTAATTAACGCGAGTCCGTTGCCAATGGTCCCCCATTTGATCTCAGTGGTCAGAATTAGCAAACACAAACAGGCGCCGCTCGGGGCCCTGAATGCGGATCTGGCAAATTTGCACTCGGCCGCAGGCGCAGGGAGGCCTCGGGACGCCCCTGCGCGGAAAGCCGCTCGCTCGCTCGCTCGCTCGCTCCCTGCCGCTTCGCGCTCGATGCCGCTGAACCTCCTCGACGGCCCGAGCACGGCGCTGAAATACGCGGGGCGCAAAGCGGGGGGCCCCCTCGGCTGCGCCACTTCTGCGCGCGGCTGCCGGTCAGCACCGTTCCACCGCACAGAGGACCCCCAGATTCCTCTTAGACAGTGGCTCTGAACCGGGTGTTCATCGGATCAAAGCCTTTTTTGGCTCGATCCTTTCTGCACAAAACTCCACGTGTTTTTTCAAGCGCATTTCCATGCATTTTTCCATATGCCTTTCCCCCAGGGCACATCCTCGAAATGTGCGCGTTTATAAAAGACTTGCTCCCAGCGGGGATGAAAAGTACCAGGACTGATTTCGGGTTTGGATCCATCCGGCTGCTTGCCTTCTTGGTGTCGCCCTGCGGGCGAGCGGCTATGCAGACTAGCTGCGGTTCAGCATTTACCTCATGCCATGGCCCTCAGTGAGGGAATTTTTAAAATAGCTTTTCTGTTGCTGATTCAGCACTTCTGTCTGTTTGGTGCTGTCCTAGCCCATGCCTCTGAACACTGCGATTTTTTGAAAATGCACTGCAAATTACAGGAAGTCCTTCAAAAAGTCAGAATGCTTGCCGGAGCCTGGCGTGTTCACAGTCAAGACCCGAACCCTTTGTCCTGCTGTCCTTTGCAATGATCTTTCTACAGTAGCATCTGTAGGTGTCGTCATATAACATTATCTGCTATTAGTATTAAAATTGATAGACTGCTCTTTTCTTCCAAGAAGTCGAAAGCAGTGTGTCTGATCTGCCTCCCCTTTTTATTCTCACTGTGCCCCTTCACGGTAAGCTCACCTGTGCCTCTTCCTCCTCTCTCTCGTCTCACAACAGCGCTATGACATACACCTAGGCCGAGCATCAGCAGCTGGACAAGGCAGCTTACACGACCCGTCTCCATTTCACTCCATCCTCACAACAGCCTGGCAAGGTAGGCCAGGCTGAGAGTCATTGACTGGCCCAAAGTCACTCGTTGAGTTTCAAGGCCAAGAGGGGACTAGAACCCGGATCTCCAAGTACCAGCCCAACACTCTAACCACTATGTGCGCTGGTCCTCACAAATGAAGCCCCTGCTGGAATAATCTCCAGTTCTGAATGATGATTTTGTATGCTTGGAAATCTCTCTCACATAAGCAATGTGTACATCCTTTGATTCCTTGAAGGAAAAGGGTAACGCACATCATACTTTGAAATGCTGTCCCAGAGAGAGGGTGAGGCAGGCAGAACTCAGGTGCCCTGATGCACGGGGAGGCAGAGCCCTTGCGCTGGCCTGTGACAGCTGCGTGGGAGAAGGAATTTCCGCAAGATCCTTGCCCGGTCCCAGGTACCAACGGTTCAGGAATCCTGTCCTGGCCACGCCACTCAAGGGGAGAGCTGGTAACTGGCTCCGGGATGTGGCGTTTGAAATCCGAAGTGTTTTCTCTCCCACATGTGGAAGGAGTTGCAGTCTGGGCTCAATTCTTCTCAAATAGGAAACACGATGGAAACCTTGCCCAGCTGGCCACCCGTTCTGGCCCAATCCAGTAGGTGTATCTATTTTGTTTTCCTTGCCAGTCAAAAATGAATCACCAGTGAATCTAATTTGGCACCAGAAATATGGCTAAACACAGATGATCTAGAAGTGGTTAAACATGGTTAATCTGATCCAGGACCAGAAATCTGGTTAAATACGAAGAGATACTAGGCAAGCTGAGCGCACCATGTCCGGGTGGATTTCTGCATTTCGCTGCATCCCCCATTTGCCTTGCAAGTTCTTCCTTCCTTCATTCCAGCTACAGATTATTTCCCAAACTTGTGGAAATTTTTATCCAGACCAGAATGAAATGAATTCTCACCCTCCTCAGATGGAAAATGTGATGATGTGAGAACACCAGAAGCGAGGTGGGAAGGCAAGCTCAGAGGAGCAGGAGGTTGGAAGGGGCTCTTTGGGGCGCAGTCCAGTTGGCCCACAGCGGAGAGATGCCACACTCTGAAGCTGGAGGCCCGTGGGCAACGGGCAGTGAGCACGAGGCCAGGGGCCATGAGGCCAGCCCCCTGCGGCCTGCACCGTCGCTGGATGGCTCTGCTCGGCGGCCTGGTTAAAGTGCCAAAGGGGCTGCAGGAAGGAGGCCGGCATGGCGATGGTGGACTGGCACCTTCGTTCTCCTCGTGGGGAGGCAGTGGGTCACCGGCTCGGATGGCGGTGTCTGCAAACCAGGATCAACAATCCCATGGCCCCTAGACAAGGCTGTGGGGCCCAAAGGACAGCAGCTGGACACATGCAGGTGCTCTTGGGTCTAGAGCATCCAAATTGATTTGGACGCAGGAGGCAACTGGGTTTGACATGGGCTGGGCACTGATCTGCTCCCATCACTCCCAACACGCAAACCTGGGATTAATTGCGACCTGCCAGCGCATGCGCAGCGCAATCGATGCAGTCTCTTACGGATGCTTGGGTGAGACTTAAAATGAGAAAGAGAAGCCAAGCTTGTTCGTGTGGCTGACAGAGGGAGGCAGGGAGCCCCAAGATGGCGAGCAAATGAGCTGCATGAGCTGAGCCATCGCTTCTACTGGGGGGAAATGCAGCACACCAAAAATTTCTCCTGCATCTTTTCCCACCATCCTTATCAACTTCTTCAGCAAACTTAGTGGGAATGGCTGAAAGGGGTGTGGGATAATTTTGGGGTGAATTCAGTGGCAAAGAGATTGGATTTGGGATTCTTGTGTGGACCTTACTTAGGATGTGGCCAAGCAGTGCATGTGAATGTCCATTTTACATTGCGCAGTCCTCTGGCTGGCCGCTCGGAACCCCCTGGCACCCCACGTCTCGATCAGAGGAGGGGCACGACGTTAGAACGTCTCCCGCGGAGCTTTTTTAGATGCCGAAGGGCAGGCAGCCTGCCGAACAGCGTGCACTGGAACGAAAACACACGCACGACACACTCAGCCACCATCTGGTGATTAAGTGAGCTCAGAGCAATCACAAAATTGCATTATAAAATGCCCCAGTAAAGAACCACAAAAGGGAAGCCCCTTCCGTGCATTCAGGAAGTCAGAGGGCAGGTCTGGGCACAACTCGGGCTCCCCGTCTTCCCCGGACAGCTGGACGCAGTGGGGCCCCCACCCCCACATCATGGCTGCCGTGGGGCAGATGCAAACTGGGGACGTGGCTGCCAGTGCCACTTGCGGTGTCTGCAAGCGCTCGCTGAAGAGCAGGCGCCGCGGGCCAGTCCCCAAGAAGGCCAGCCCTGCTGTGAGACATGGCCAGAGAATTTCTCCCCCTCCCTGCAGAAATGTGGCAAGCTTGTTCCTGCCCACAAAGGGGCGGTGGGGGGGGGGGTTGCACAACATGCAGCTGCAGGGGCAGGAGGGGCCGGGGTGCTGCTGCGTGGGCTTCCGGTGCCATCTCGGCAGTGAGAATCGCTGTGGGGCTCCCACGGGGCCAGCCGGGGCAGGAGTGCAGAGCCCAGGCTCCAGCAGAATTTTCCTTCTCTCTTCCCACATCATTCACGGGTCCTGATTGCTCACAGCTCTCCCTCGACTTGGCTCCAGGGAGCCCAAGGCTGGGCTCATGGTTCCGCCCCTCCCTGTTCTATCTGCAACAACCTGTGAGGCGGTTATGCATCACAAATGTCTGGTCTGTGCCTCGTGGGGAGGGGCTGGACCTTTGGAGAGGCTCCTGTGTGAGCGGGAAGAGAGGGCCATTCCCTGAAAGCACCCCCAGCGCATGAGGCCACGTGGCCTTTCCCAGCCCCATTCCCTGCCCTGCTGTTGTTTTGGGACAATCCCCTGCCCGTTCTTGATTAACGTGGTTGCTATGATTATTACTACTGCATGGCATTTCTGTCCTGTGAGGAATTGAAGGTGACTTCTACAGCTGCTGCTTTTCCATTTTAACCTCACAACAGCCCTGTGAGGTAGGCTAAGCTGAGAGGCCGGCTGGGCCAGGGAGTCCACGGCTGTGTCAGAGCACAGACTCAGGCTCTCAGTCCCAGCCTCAAGGCTCTGCACAACACAGGCTTCCAACCACCATTTCTTTATTCCAAGCCCCGCTGCCGGCTGCCGGGGCCCGAGATGGACGAAGTCGTGACATTCTGGTGATGCTCAGAAGGCCAACAAAGCCAGTTTGGAGTGAGGGAAACATTGCCCGAAGGAGCGAACATTTGGAAGCATGTCGGAATCCCTGCAAGGTTTGTGTCCCCTGCCCCCCAGCAGAGCAGCCACAGCAAAAGCGTGGCATGAATGAATCAGGCATGGATTACCCCCAAACGTGTTGCTTGGCCCTGTTGGCTCTCCCCAGCTCTCCCCCAGCAGACAGAAAGCCGGGCTCATGGAGAGTCCGAGAAGCCGCGGCTGCCAGGAAAGAACTGCAGACGCGTGGGAAAGGGCCGCAGCTCCTCCTCACACGAATCATGTGCAACTTCAGCGTGTCTGCAGCGGAACTGCGAGCCGCGATTCCCAGAAGCTGGATGTGGGATGCTTGCTTCGCGCATGGCGCTGGCAGGTCCGAGAGACAAGGTGCCCTCACTCGGGGTGGCCCATCTTTCACTGCTGCCCTCCTCCTCCTCCTCCTCGGGACCACCAGCCCCACTGCTGTGCTGTCCGGGGCCCTGGTCTCTCTGTTACGGAAGACTCTCCCCAGGGAGCCAGCTTTTCCCCTCCGGCTGCACCCTGTCTTCCCGCTGAGTCCCTCCCACCCCGAAATCAAACTCCCTGTCCATGGAACTCCGTGCATAACTAGGAGGTGGCCCGTGCGGGGCCCGAGAGGCCTGAGGCTGAGCCCAGAGCGTGGCACTCGGCACCCTTTTGCTCCGGCTGCAACCGCCATCCCTCTTCCCGGGAGCAAGCCACCCAGAGAGCTTGCGTGCCCAGGGTGCCCCGGGCGAGAGAAGCTGGGCCAGCACCGGCGGCCTCCCTAGCATCCGCACCCAGGGCTGCCTGCGTCAGGGAGGGCCCACAAAGAAAGGGTCTTGGCCCTGGCTGGCCCTGCAGGGAAGGCGCCCTCCGCCCCGGGGGTCTCCTCAGGGCCAGGGGCTGCTGGGCCCACAGGCGGGGACCCGCTTCCCCCTGCCACTGGGGGGAGCTGCTGCACCGGGGCCCAGCCTGGCGTCCAAGTCGGCCACCCTGGCCAGCCGCTTTCCCCATGAAGCCGTCCTGACTGTGGGTGTGGGGGGTCTAAGAGCAGCAGGCAGAGCTCGCCAGAAATGGGATGCTCCCCCTTCAGGAACATCCCTCGGATGAGGAGCACCCAGATCAGCCGAGGAGCCCCAAGCCGCCCGACACCCGCAGGACACCAGCTCGGGGCGCACCCTCGCGCTCGGCTCGGCGGGGGGTGGGGGAGCCCGAGCGCTCCTAGTTCCCCCTCTAGCATGCGCAGACCAGCGCATGGCAGCAATGGGGGACGTGGCTTTTCCCCGGCTCCGTCCGGTGTGGCCCATGTGCTCGCCACGGACCTGCACTTTGCGGGCGCTCCGACTCCCAGTCTCACTCTTTCTGTGGTCCCTGCAGCTCTCTGGAAACGTCTCACGGTCTTTTTTTCTTTTTGCTTCCACAGGGGTTAAAAATGCAAGATGAAGAAATAGAGAAAGAGCAAAAGACGGAGTGAGAAAGAGAGGCCGGAGTGCTAAACCTCGCGAGGGCGAGGAAGGGCTGAGAGCGAGGCAAGCGCGGCTCCCCGGCTCCCTCTGAAGCGCTCCATATGAAAGCATTTACCGGCGCCTCGGCTTCCTTTCGGACCCGTTCGGCGCTGTCAAGAGGCGGCGGGGCGGGCGGAAGCCAAAGGGGGCCCTCGGGCTCTGCCGCGCAGGAAACGGGCGGCCGGGCGGGGGGCGCGGGGGGCGGGAAGGGGCGCCCGCCCGATGGCCGCCTGGTGCGTGCCCAGCCCGCCTCTGCCTCTGCTTCTCCGGGCGACCTGCGGGGAGCTCCGCCTGGGCGCTCCCCAGCCTTACTCGATTTGGGGTCCGCTCCTCCGCCGCCCAACGGCGAAGCTCCGGACTGGAGCGCTGTGCTTACAGGCTGCCTGCTTCCGCCTGCAAAGAGCCCGGGGGGCTGCCGGATCCGTCCCCTCCCCATTCGGTCCTCGCCACAGGCCCGCGAGGCGGGAGGGGCTGACAGGCGGGGATGGGCGCAAAGCCGCCCAGGAGATGCGCGGACCTGAGCCGAGCAGCCGTGACCGTCCGGGCCGCTCCCGCGTGCCTCTGCCTGCCGCGTTCTCCGCACGGCAACCCTGCGAGGTGGCTTAGGCCGCGTGGCCCTGGCTGGCTGAGGTGGCCTACGCAGCCCTCCTCCCCTCCCCTTCACTCTCACAACAGCCCCGTCGGGTGGGGTAGGCCGACAGCCGCCGGTTGGCCGAAGTCACCGACCAGCAGCACGGCCGGTGGGACGCCACCGCGGGTCTCCCAAGGCGCAGCCGCCGGCCCGTCTCCCGGAGGAGTCCGCCCTCCGCGCGGGCCGCCTTCGTCCCACGCACCTCCCGGCCCCGGGGCGGCGGCGGCGTCTGGGGCGCTGCTCGGCCCCGCTCCCCCCGGGCGGCCGCCCCGCGAGCCCCGCGGCCCTGCCTGCGCGCCCGGTCCCCCTCGCGTGCGAGCGGCGCGCCGGAGCCGGAGCCGGAGCCGGAGCCGGAGCCGGTGGCGGCGCGGTGGCGCCAGCCCACATCTGGTGCGGCGCGAGGGCCTGGCGCCGCCGCGGCCTCTCCCGGGCCCGCGCGGCAGTCTGCGCGAGCTGTCGCCGCGGCCGCAGATGAAGAGGGGCTTTCTTCTGTCCCCGCCCGCCCGCCCGCCCGGGAAGGATCCAGGCGGGGACCGGGGCGCAGCGCTCGCCCGCGCGGGATGGGTGCGAGCGCCTGGTCTGGTCTCCAAGTGCCAGCACGGATTAGCGTCTTGCGTCTGCGCCTGCGTCTCCGCGCCGGACAAGCCGCAGAAGGCGCAGCGCAAACGCAAGGCGGGGGGAGCAGCAGGCGAGGGGAGCTGGGCGCGAGCGGGCGATTCGCCCCCTCCCGCGGATCAAAGCCCGCCGTGAAGGCGGCGGCAGAAGAGCCCCCCTGCGTCGCTTCCGAGGCTGCCTGCGCGGAGGGCTGCATTTCCCACCCGAGCTCGGGAGGCGTCAGAGCTGACAGTGGCTTCTTGCGGCCGTGTGCGGAAGGGTCCCTCTCTCCGCCCTCCCCAGGCCCTGCTCCCTGCAGGGGATCTGTGGTGCACCCGCTCACCCCTCTGCCTTCCGCACAGAATAGCCTCCAGGCTGATGTGGCGAGGAGGCCACCTCAGTCCCACCTGCAACAGCATCAGCAGAGAAACAGCCTTAAGGGAGCATTTCAAGCCCGCATGTGGCTGTGATACCTGCAGCAGGGATGCAGGAGCCCTGGCCCGCGGAGGCGCCCCATGCGGCCCGCGGAGGTTTGGGGAAGCTCCACAGGCCTTGCCTCCTCCGTCCAAGCCTTTCCCCAAGGGTGGCAGCTACCTCAGGCCTGACCTGGCGGGCGGGGGGGGGGGGGGCTGAAGCGGGGCAGGGATCCCTGGTCACCTCTGATCTGAGACCGAAGATTACTGGGGGTGGGGGTCCTTTGCAGGGTGGACCCCCACCCTACAAAGGCAGCGGAGGCTCCCTCGTGCAGAAGCACCTCCTTGGCCTGTCCAGCTCAGTCTTGTCAACACGGGTTGGCAGCAGCAGCAGCTCCTCAACAGTTCAGGGGATTTTCCACTGGAAAAGCTGCTGGGACTTGAACTGGAGACCTCCTGTGGGGGTTGGCCACCGTGCTATGGCCTTTCCCCTAAAAATACAGCAAGGTGCTAGTCCACATGGTTCTGAATAGAGGGATGAGTTAAAGGCAAACATACCAAGTTGCCCTGTGTAACAAACCTCCTCTATGGTCCATCTGTCTGAGTATCTCCCACACGACACCTCAGCCATGTCTCCCTGGCCCGCTCCTTTCCCCTAAGTTAAACAGTTCCACACACTGGAGATCTGTGCGCACGCAGCAGCCCCTGGATCAGTTCGCTTGCCCTTTTGCACCTTTTCGAACTCTGCAGTTTCTAAGCCCACTGACATCAGCCAGAAGACTCCCAGCCCAGCCCAGTACAGCCCTCTGCACAGACTGGGATCAAAATACCACAGCTAATGCGGGTTGTAAACAGGATGCCAGTGAGCCCAGACGAAATGCTTTCCCCTTGTCAGTGCAGCAGCCAACGCAAATTTTGGAGGCAGCAGATCTTCCAAGGGAGCATTTTCCTCGCAGGCGCCAACCTTGCTGGTACCCCTCTTATTTTTCCAAGGGATCCACTTCCAAGGCTCCTCAGTAAAATGTCTGGAATCTCTGGATGATCTGGGTTTCGTATTTTTAACACAGCTTTTTTCTTTTTTGCTTTCTCCTGCCAATAATATCATTGCCACGAATTGTCCCACCCAAACGAGCAGATGTGGTAACAAAAGAGCTCCACAAAGCTGTATCCCAACTGGTGAATTTCCTCCAAGAAGCAACATCCTGTTTAGCCTCTCTTCTGGTGGCGTTACGTTTTAGGAGAGCAGGCAAGCGGCCTCACTGGAAGAGGCAGAATTTAAACTCCCTGTCCGCTTGGGGGATTTCTTTCCACCAGGGCGTTAGGTGTAGCCAACAACCGGTTATTGCCCTTGGATCTGAGCAGGGCTGAAGGGCGAAGCCCCCACTTCAGCCAGTGGATCCCAAACAAGGGCGCCAAGTTGACTCACTTCCCTGGCCAGTGCCTGGGTCCAGGGACCCCTCAGAGCATAGCCTGGGGTGGGTGCGCTGACCAGGAAGCCCCACAGTTCCCGGGGAGTGTGGCCACGCGGCTTGCCTGCATGGGTCTTTGGGCCCTCTCCACCTTTGTGGCCACCCCCTCTTTCTTGTCCTGCCAACACATGCCTCCGTGCCAACCTTTCCTTTTTCAAAGCAGGCACCCTGAGCTGGAAACTTCTGAAACTCGCTGTTTTAGATAGATAAGAAAATGCAAACTTAGGCAGATTTTTAAAATGCAAACTTCAGCTTAGGGACAGCAACAGGCGAATGTACCCTTGTGTTAATTCCTAAGTCCATCACCTTGTTTTCCTGTGACATTTTTAAAGATCCTCACAAAATTTGGGATTTCAATAGATACTTGTGTGTGTTGATATTTAAGGTCTTTTTTCTCAAAATATTCATTTCTAACAGTCTTGGAACTGAGCACTGGATTGCGACAACGATGACGACTTTTCCATTCATATCCAACTTCTCCCCTCCTATAATAGATTAAAAGAGCTCACGGGCCCCACTTCTATTCATTTTATCCTCACCACAACCCTGCGAGTAGGTCAGCAAGGGGTCCAGAGTCACCCAGGGAGTCTCATGGCCAAGACTCGGCCTCCGCAAGGCTCGGTCCAACACCCTAACCGCCCGAGCCGCACTGGCTCTCAAAACAACGTGTGAGCAACCACATCACAGTTCAAGCATTAGCCAAGTGTTAAGGAGTTCGTTCATTCTTGGGCAAGGATTTAATGCCTTAAGCATCTGCAGAATCTGAACTCATGGCCCCTGAAGCACCAGCAGAGAGAAATGAGCACATGGCAACCGTCCTCCTGCATCAGGAAGTACATGTGGGGAAGAGAAAAGATGTCGAAAGGTGAGAATCAGTCTGCTCTTCACTCTTAAAGAAAAAGAAATTCTTGGACAGATAAATAACACTGTAAACATAAATTCAACTGCACATGCTTTTTGCTAATCTATGGCCCTCTTTAACCTTGGATTAGACATGCTTCTATCCAGCTTTCTCCCACAAAGCTTCACATCTGGCAAATGGAATCCTGCAGGACTTTATGGTTCTAATAAGTCAGAGCATCGCAGAGGGTAAAAGCGGAGCTGTCGAGTCAATGGCAGATCACAGCTTAACTTCTGGAAAGTTTACAGCTAAGCTTTGCAATCCAAGATGTTAGCGAAGGAGCACTGGAATGTGTGAAAGTCAGCACTGTGTGGCGAGCAGAAGCCTCAAGACGCGGTGCACGATATTCCCCGATTACAAGACGCGGTGCGCTTTTAAGGCGGTCGGCATTGGATAGCTCAGAGGCGCACGTGTGTTTCCACCTGAGGGCCAAATGCCATTTCAGAGTAGCTCTCGGGGCTGCATCCAGGGCAGGATTTGGGTTGGCAAAACCAAGGCACCTCTGATGCTTCCGAGGCCTGGAAGGTGGTTAGGACAAGCAGATAGAATGAGCTGGCCAGAAAAATCTCCAGAAAGTGAAGCATTTAGAAATCGGCATGTTGCATGGGGAGTTGGCCTCTATTTTAGGGATATGGGGGAAATCCAGGGTAGGGTTAGGGTTAGCAAAACCAAGGCGCTTCTGATGCTTCCGAGGCCTGGAAGGTGCTTAGAAGCGGCAGATGGAGAGAGCTGTCTGCAGCAGCCCACTCTGGTCCCTGCCAGTTTTGCAGGTGTTCCTTCCTGGGCAGGTTTCCTGTAGCTGATGCATCCACCTAACGCAGGGACACCGCCGGCTGCCCCCTCACACACTCAGGATGTGACTCCTCACTTGAAAGGAGCCTTCAGCACTATGGACAGCGCTTAGAGGGTCGCAGCAAAATCTGAAGCGGATAAGGAGCCCTGCTGGGACTGGAGACTTCGGCCAGCTCCACTGAAGCGCAATGCGCGGCACAGTATTTCTATTTATATATTGAACAGCTTTGCATTCCGTCACAATAGCTTCATGGCTCGCTGGACTGTTTGCATAATAAAACCACAACAAAGCATAAAACCTACATAAATAAAACAATTAAAACATCAATATCAATAAACAATGAAACATCCCCAATCAAACAATGCAACATCCGCATCACAACAGGGGCAACAGATAGTAACATGCATTAAGAATCACAAATTAGATAAATCTTAAAAGACCACAATTGAAGTCCAAATTCACTAGTTAAATGCCAGTCAGGATTTTAACAATTTAAACCTAAAAACAATCAGCAATTATAATGCACTAAATCTTAATAAAAACGTCCTAACCTGGGGCCGGAATGTATATAAGGAAGGCGCTTGGCAGACACTTCTGGGAAGCGGGTTCCATAAATGGGGTGCCACGACCGAGAAGGCCCTACCCTGGGTAGCCATCCTCCTCGCTCCCTTTAAAGGTGGCTCCTGCAGCAGGAGCTGATCTTAGGATCCAGGGAGGCTTACACAGATGGAGGTGTTCTTTTAGATGTTCAGGCCCTAAAGCATTTAGGGCTTCATACGTGAGGGGGAGCACCCTAAAGCAGGCCCGGACTTCAGTGGGCAAGCAATGCAATTCAAGGAGGGCTGGCGTTATGCGTGCAGCATCGCTGGGCCCCATTCGCGGCCTGGCCGCTCCGTTTTGCACCAGTTGACGCTCCCAGGCCTCCATCAGGGGCAGCCCATGCGAAGGGCATCCCAGCAGTCCAACCGAGAGGCTGCCGGAGCGGGGACTCCTGCTTCTGGGCCCCCCCCGTCCGGCTACGGTCGAAGCTGAGGCAAGGCACTCCTGGCCACTGAGCCTGCCTGCCGCTCCAGGGACAGCTCAGGGTCCAGACGCACCGCGGAGCTCTGGCCCCCATCCTGTAGAGGGAGTGCAGCCCCGCCCACGGCAGGGCAGGTATCCTCCACCTGGGCATGGGCGCGCCTCCAACAGCGCCACCTATCGCCTGCAGCCACTCCCGGTCCCCGACCCTCTAGGCCAGGGGTCCTCAAACTTGGCGGGTGAGGCAGTGGTGGCAGCGGGGGGGGCGGGCAGGTGGGCGGGCGGGCAGGCAACAAGGCGGTGGCTTGCTCACTTGGAGATCTCCGAGCGAGTCCAAAATGATCTCTGCGCAAGCAAGCCGCCGCCTCGCCAGGGGCGCAGGGAGTCCGGAACCTCTGAGGTGGGCTGGATAAATGGGCATGGTGGGCCGGATCTGGCCCGTGGGCCGTAGTTTGAGGATCCATGCTCTAGGCGTCTTCACACATCTAGTTCTGCGCCTGACTTTCCCCCTCTATGCACTTCCATAACAGCCACTTCTGGAGCAGGGCTTGGGGACACGGCCGTGTCTTCTGGGTCCCTCGAACAGCCACCTCGCAGCACAAGGGCCATCATACGCCAGGCATTTTCCTGGCTTTTCTACTTTTCTTTCTCCCGTCCTTAAAGAGTTGTTTGTCCAGTTACGCTGGGCATGTGCGTGTGGCAGTGTGAGTTGGGCCCGTCCGCTTTCGACTTTGGCCCTGCAATCCCGAGAGTCACTCCTGGCTGAAATCCAGCCCTCGGACCAAAAGAGGTTCTGCACCCCGAATAAGAAGCAACTCTGCACTCATTTTTCAAATGGACACATTTCCAAAGGAGCTTTTTTGTTATTGTTCTGCACCAACGTCAAACACACACAGAGCAGTCGCAGTTGGGTCTGGAAGGCACAAACTCAGAAATTGTGGTCCGACTTGCGCAGCAGGTTTCTTACGCATCCATGCGGTACGTATGCATTTACCCACACCAGCTTTTCATGATCCCTCCGTAAACAAGCCACTTCGGTTCTTTTGCATATTAAGCATGTGATCCTATGTGCACTTAGACAGAAAAAATCCGCCCATGGCTAGCTAAGAATGGGGCAACTTTTCTCTCAGCAGGCATGCAATTGTGCCCTTCATCTCCAGCGTGACTGGCGCCATTTGCACTTCAGCATTTTTTTTCTTTTTGCTACACACACATGTTGTAGAGGTCACTCTACGAATATGATGCCTCCAAGCTTAGAGTAGCGCTGATTTATATCCAGGTGCAAGACAGTAGAACGAAGGTTGAGTTACATTTCATAGGAAGCCAAAGGAGCCAGTCAGTTCCTGATCCAAATCATCTCCCGCAAAATACGGTCTTCAATTCATTTCCGCCTTGGTCCCAGCAAGTACACAGGATTTTGGAGAGGCATCCCCACCTTTCAGGATGGAGAGAAAAGGAAGGAGGGAAGTCCAAGGAAGTGCCAGGCGATCAGCAACTGGAGGGAGGGAAGGGATGGAGCCAGGGGAAGGGCTGAGCCACTCGGAGAACGAGCCGGTTCTTGCTCGTCCTGGGCACATGCCCCAAGGGTTTCCCCGTGCCCTTTTCCTTCGTGCCCCCAGGGCGCTCTGCAATGTTTTCTCTCCCTCGCCACGGCCTCCCTTCTTTGCCATTAACTGGGTCCACCGGGGTCCACGCAGCAAGAATGCTCAGTTCCAGAACGGAGACACACGGGTGCGCATGCGCACGCATGTGTGTGTTTGGGAACCCTTGTAAATTCAAATACTGTTTATGTGAACGAGTCTAGGGGCTTAACCACAGGAAGTGAACTAAGCCCCGCTCGACTTCAAAAACCCAACATCATATTCAAGACTCACGAGCCTGCTACCGCCGGCACATGGGTGACACCACGCTGCATTTATGCTCCAGAGCAGAGCGATCCTTGCAGAGAATTCCAGCTTATACTGAGGGCTAATCTCCATGCTGCCGATCAGCTAAAATAACCCTAACATAGGGGACAAATCCCCACGCGTAACTTTCTGGAGGTTTTTATGGCCAGCTCATTCTATCTGCCCATTCTAAGCACCTTCCAGGCCTGGGAAGCATCAGCGCTGCCTTGGTTTTGCAAGCCCTTCATAGCCACCAGTCACCATCCCCTGCCAAGGGCCCATCTCAGTCCAGGCCGGCAGCCCTGCTCCAAGAAGCACCTCCACGGCCTTTCTCTCGAGGAGGTGCCTGACAAAGTGAAACGGCCCCAGATGTCTGCTGCATCGCTCAGGTACCACCTTCCCGCCAGCAGGGCTTTGCAGACCCTTCCCCCCGAAACCCCACACTCCTCCTCCTCCCTGCCCAGTCTGCCTCCCAAGAGACGCTAAAGTAACGGCCGCTGTTTGAAAAGGCTTCAGATGAGCGTCCCCACTGGCTAAAATTACCCTTCTGTTTTATCTTCCTGAGAGCAGCTCGGCCTGGTGTGCGCAGATGGTTTGCGTTAAGCGTTATTTGTTAGTCTAATCAAAGGAGGCGAGTAACTTTTCAGGACCTCAACTCTCCTGCACCACTGCCTGGCATATAAGCAATAGATCCCCCCCCCCACCCCAACACACACACAGGTTGTTACCTGGCTTGCAGGGACTACAAGCTCTCGGCAAGCCTTGCCTGCTTCTGGTTTACTTCTCTGCACCCCCTAAACTTTAATTCTTCAACCTGGTTTATGCCAGTGGATCTAACCTTAACTGAGGCCACGTGAAGCGCAGGGCACCTTCGGGGCACGTCCAAAGGCTCGTGGGGCAACTCTGGCCCTCCTGGAGTCCTCCTTTGGGCCCCCGAGTGGCCACGCCCCTCCCCCACAGCCGGCTTCCCCCGCTCCAGCCCCAGACGCAGAAATGAGGGGGTGAAGTTGCGGTCCGATGGAGCTGCAGGTGCCCGTCAGGACAGGCCTGCTTCGCCCCGCCCCTCCAGGGGGAGTCAGAAATGCCTGGCCCAGGTCGGCAAACGGGCCCCAGCCATTTCCGCCCCCAGCAGGGCCGGGTGGCTCCCAGGGGGCCATCCAAGGCCAAGCTGCCCCAGCCAGTGTTGGACTGGAAGAGGTGGGGTGCCGTGCTGGAGAAGCCAGTTGTGGCGGGTGGAGAAGAGCGAGGTTGACGCCCCCCAGACCACCCCCCGGGAGGCACATGGAGGACTTCAGGAGAGCCTCACAGTGCTCTTCTCATAGCCCCCCACCCCCCGCAGCTGGCTGCTCACACTTTACAAAGGCCCCGATCTTCCCGACACATTTGCCTGAGTGGGTTCTCCAGTTCCGTCCTGCCTGCGGACGCCTCTCTGTCCCCCCCCCCCAACCTCTCTGCCCCTCCTGGGTCTCGCTTTGCTCCTTAAGAGCTTCTTCAAGCACACGTGTCTGTAGGAGCAGGGCAGCCGCTCCCCTGCCGGGGCCCTTCCTGGAATAGGCGGCTCTGTGTTCTGCAGCTGCCCCCGCTCTCCGTTCTGTCCGTCGGCTCTTGGGCGAGCTCCTCTGGTTTCCTTTGCAGGGTCCCCACTTCTCCCTCCAGGGATGGGCTTGTTTGCGACAGGCCGTGCCAGCCATGTTATGAACAGGCAAGCCCCGCCCCACGGCAGCCATGTTGTGAGAGTGCCCAAGACGCTGTCTCCGAATTCCAGGCATGCTGACCAGACCGAAAGCGTGGGGGCCCCAGAAGAGCCCGAGCAATTCCAGTCCCTTCCTCGGCCGAAAGCGACAGCAACTTGGCGCAGCCTGTTCCTCAAGACAACGTGGCAGGGCCTGGGCGGCCTGTTGGAGAGAGACGGCCGATCTCTCTGTGGTGCCAACACTGCCTCTCCGATTCCAGAACACGGAAACCCGGGAGCCAGCGGGGTGCCTCACCCACGGCGGCTTTCACTCCAGGCTTTATCGGGCCGAGCCCACGTGGCGGGTGGGACTCAACGAGGGCGCATGCGATGGACCAGCCCCCCACCCCCGGCCCCAGAGCCTCCGTCCGCCCCTGCGGAAGGACCCCCATCGCTCTCCTTTGGGCTCCGCTTAGTAACAAGGCAGGACATGCTTCCCCCGGGCCCGTCTGTGCACCCACAACTGGGGCCCTCGCCAGGGACCAACGGCGCCGCCAGTGCCCCGCCCCAACGGTCGTGATTGTAGCGCCGCTCAGCCAGGCCTCGGAGCAGTTGCACGTTGCTTTCTCACCCCTCAAACCATCGCACTGCCGTGACTGCAGGCTCCGTGCAGGAATGTGCGTCCACCTGCCCCACACTGGGGGTCCCATGGGCCCCACTGCTCTGCTGGCCCGAGACAGGTCCCACCCCGGCTGCACCACCGTGCAGAAGATCAGCCTGCGCCTGCTTTGGGGCAGCCCGAGCTGGATCTGGCTCCGTTCTGGGGAACGGCGAGGTGCCTGGATCTGGCGGGAGTGCGAGGCAAGCCACATCATTCCGGAGAAGCTGCCCTGAGAGGATGAGGTGTCCAGCCAGGCGGAGTGGGACCGGGGCTGGCGCCAAGGGTCGGGGGGGGGCTCCTGCCCAGGCCCTGCCCCAGCCCCCCCGGAGTGGCCCTTCTTCTCCACCTGCCCTCACCTGGGGCAATTCAGTCGAGGAGGGGGAAACCCTTCCTGGGGACGGATCGCTTGCCCAGGGAAATGCGCTCACGGAGCAGAGTCTCCCACACCTAGTCAAAGGCTGAGCTCCCTACTCACTGTGAGAGGCAGTGATGTTGGGGGTTTCCCTTCCACACCTCTGTGTATCCCTCAGACATTATTTTTAGGTTGCCTTCAAAGGCAGAGCCCATAAAATTGCAGTGTCCAATAAAATGTTCTGAAACATTTTCTTCGGCCCAGGGATGAACAGATGTTGTAAAACCTACCCTGCCTCTGTTGAACAGACTGTCAGTCGGCTTTCATTCCATTAGGCAGCCTCTGACGGGGTCGGATTTTAAGACAAGTGTGCTGTCCTACTTGCACTGGTGTGCGTTGCACTAACATGCACGGAGCCGCTTTCCCCGATGCACACTAGCGGCTGCGCAGACACAAATTGGTGCAGGTCTCCGGGTCAAGGGCAAGACTGGTCTGCGATCCTCCTGATTTGGGGGAAACCTCCAGTCTGCCATGGGATCTCCAGGCCAGATGCAAATAAATCATCGCAGCCGATTGGGCCAGATGTCAATTTCGGCCCTCCAGGTCTAAGGGCTCTCGCTGCAGGCCTCCCCTCGGGGCCCCCCGTCCCTGCCGCCGCCGCCCTTCCCCGCTGGGGTGGCTCCATCGCTACACTCGTGTGTGTTGCTCACCACACTTACGCTCCAGCACTGCAGCTCCATCTGTGGGAGGTAAGGATGGCCATAAAAAGAAATGAAACCAGAACGTCAATTGCCTGCTTTGTTTTAGGATCGCCATAAAAAGATAACTTTCCTAGTAAAAAGTTCCTTGTGGGCCCTCGGCCGCCATCATCACATTGTCTTCTCCCAACAGGACGCTTTCCAGATGGGAAGAAGGGGCGGCGGCGGCTCGGAGAAGCAGGGAAGCGCAGACCCCGGCGGGCCCGGCCGAGACGGCAATGTGGAAGTCGGTACTCAGATTTTGTTTCTCCGGGGGCTGTCCCTTATTAAAGGAAATCATATTTATTTCCAGGGCGCCCAGTAGTTGAGGCTCTCAGTGGTTTGGACCGCAAATACAGCAAAAACGCACGGCATTTTTCCAGCACACAACATTTAGCGAACAAGTTAGTACAAACGAGACCTGCTGAAGGCATCTGACAGGGACTCCCCCTTGTGCCGTTAATTGCCCTGAGATGCCATGCTGCTGAACAGCTGGGAGGAGAGAACATCCCTTCCTTGCCTGGGAGGAGGACCCAGCTGGCACCAGGCAAGCTTGGGGGGGCGGGGAGATCGCGCCATGACGGGGGGGCCACCGCGAGCCAGGGTTTCGCTTGGAAATATCTCTGCCCCGTCTTTTCATTTATGTATCTATTTTATTCATTTATTAGATTTATACCCCACCTTACAATAGTCAAAGAGGCTTACAACATTCTCCCACTGCTGCTCTTAATCATATCTGCACAACAACCCTGTGAGGTATATTGGGCTGAGAGTCTGTGACTGGCCCAAAGTCACCCAGTTGGCTCCATGGCTGAGCGGGGACTAGAACCCAGATCGCCCGAGTCCCAGTGCCGCGCTCATCTCCTGCTCTCCAAAACAACCCTGCGAGGTAGGTTCCTCTGACAGGCCCAACGGCACCTGACTCCCGCAAGGCCCAGGCCAGGGCGCTCCCCACTGTGCCGCGCTCCGTGCAGCCCTTTTGCACGAGGCTGCGAGTGCTGGAAGGGCTTCAACCCGAATCTTTGCTCCAGCACAAGATCCTGGATATTAGAAGCAACAGAGCAATATCGACCACATCCAGAGGCAGCTGCAAGGAATGCAAACTGCTACCGTTTCCGCAACCTTTTTGTTCATGAAAGCCTTACAAACTATCTCAGACATCTGGAAAGCTGATTTTAATAAACTCAAGAGTACAGGTAAGTGGGATTCCATGGCAGGAAGACCCAGCAGAAAGAGCCGTTCCAGAGGGAAGCTTCTTGAATTTGCAGGGAACACAAAAATTGGTGGGAGAGTGAAAAGCTAAGACAGGAACAAAAGCCAAAACGAGCCTGATATTTCAGAAGATCCAAGAGAAAATTATGGAATGAAATTTGGCAGAGACAAGTGCAAAGTTCTCATTTAGGAGTATCCCATAATACATACAAACATAACATGAGGGATACTTGGCAAGTTTTGGTGACAGGACTCAGGAAAAGATCTAGGAATTGTAGTCGACCACAAGCTGAATGTGAGCCCAGAGAGGGGCTGGGGACCAGGCACGAAAAAGTCCTGCGGGAGGGAAAGGACGGGCAGACCTGGGTGCTCTGAGCACTGCGAAGGGCGTGTGGGACTCTGCTGGCCCTTTAAGGGGTGGTCAGCGGAAAGAGGGCCCCAAATGGTTTCAGCCGCACATAGGGGAGGGGTGAGGAACTATTTAATGGTCAGAGCACTGGGCAATGGAAACAAGTGCCGAGGGAGGGTTGGGTCTCTGCCCTGGAGGGATCCAAGGGGAGATGGACAGCCACTTACTGGAATGCTTTGTATTGGATTCTGAGGTAGCACAGCAGCCTGGACTTGATGGCCGAAATGCCCCCCTCCAAATCTAGGATTACATGGCACGAATAGTCTCATTTTATTCTACCCCTGACGATTTCCTTCAGAGATATCTTTAATTATTTTTTAGCCCTTTGTTTCCTGAAGCGGAGGCAGGAACCATCCTGGTCCCGAAGGCTTGCTCTGAATACACAGAAAAGCCCCCCAAAAGCCCGTGCAATTGCCAAAAGTAGGGCTAAATAAAAACCGTTTGCATTTTTGTCTTTAAAGGGTAGCAAACCAGTTAATTCCCTCTGACTTTTGGTCCCATCCCAAACTTTTGATCTGAATATGGGTCTCTCAGGGTTTATTATGGGCAAATGCAAATGTTGCCCACAGAACTAAGAACTGAAACCTGAAATCTGGTCCCCTGCAAGGAAAAACAGGGCACGTAATTTCACCTGCTTCCTCTGCTTGGTGTTTAAAAAGAGTAAGGTAAGAACAGCGCTGCTGAATCAGGGCCGCCGGATGATCCGGCAGGTTGGCCAGCATTTATCTGTTTCTTTACCTCCCAGGGGACCCCCCTGCCCAGGAAATAGCCCAGGGGATGCGCCACAAGCGCCACCGCGCAACCCTTTCTTTCTGGCAGCAGAACGGGCCGCGGCTCTCAACATTTCATTCTGACCCCACGTCCCGTTATTCGCCTGGCAAGAAATGCAGGGCGCAATTTAATTTGCTGTCAGACCCAAGTGGATCGGAAATGTAACATTACACGGCCTCTTTATCAACCTTTCTGAGAAAGGGCTGAATTAAAACTTGGAGATCTGAACGAAGCCCTTTTTGCCTCTAATTGGTCACAGATGCCCTTCGGATTGCGGGGTGTGTGTGTGTTATATGCGCTTTGCTTGGGAAAGAATTATCCTTTGTCCCCTTTTATCACCACATATCAGTGCCTCCTTCAGGAAGCCCCCCCTCCAAAAGCCTTGATTTATTTCCAGATTCTTGTTCACCGTCTCCCTTGCCCCCCACTGCCGCCCCCATTATCCGCAGAGGGGCAGGAGAGAGCTCGGCTAATCACCAGGTCCCGAGAGCAGCTTGGATAAAGCCTTCACCCGGGTACCCGATGCACCCCAAGCGGAGGCTGATTTATAGCTGCTGAAATCAATCCCTCCCGTACTGTTTCTTTTAATCATATTGAGAGAAGAATTACATGGTTTACCTTCGGGAAGAAAATTTATTTCCTTCTCTGTGTCCTTTTGCTTTCTTTCTTTTTAAAGAAATGTTATTTTTTTTAATGGCCTTGCTCTTGTTAAGAAATGGAAACTTGGGATTGGAGCCGGCTTGTCAGAAACTTCTCTCCTCTCTTCAATAGCAAAGCGAACAGTAACTTTAAGCAACATTTACATAGCAGAAGAGAACCCCGTGTATTCACATGTTCTTCCTTCCCAACAACAAAAATATTCCCCTTTCCTGGAGTTTGGTGTCATTACCATTAATACTGATATTTTATATCCGCACGCACATTGAACATTACCCTCTTTTGGAAGACTGGGAATTGTGGGGCTTCCTCCACACCAAGCACACGGTTAGAGGTCTGCTGGCATTTGCACCGCTGCCCAAGCCTCAGCCGGCGGTGGGCCAAGCTGCACGGATGTCGCAGAGGCGCCTGCTGCGAGGCCTTTTCCGAGAAGCCTTCTCAGCCCGAGCGTGGCTTGCGAGCCATTTCCTTTTGGCGGGACAGAAATGTACAGAAGGCTCTGCTGTGTGGAAAGGTGGGAAAGGGCGGCCTTTATCCCCCTCCCTCTTCACGTCACCTGCCTTTGCCTATTGAGCAGGATAGAAATAAGTAAATACATAAATAAAGACCAGCACCCATCAGCGCCCACCCTCAAAGCTGGCGGGCAGAAGAGTCCAGGCAGGGCTGAAGCGTGGAATACACTAACCACCAGATGTACCGAAGGTGAGAAGCGGGTGCGGAACGACAGGA
Organism: Varanus komodoensis; assembly: GCF_004798865.1. Lineage (NCBI taxonomy): Eukaryota > Metazoa > Chordata > Lepidosauria > Squamata > Varanidae > Varanus > Varanus komodoensis. The sequence goes on from NW_025336442.1 coordinate 1,648,978, forward strand.
CTGCCCCCCAACCGAAAATGGCTGGTTTCAAGAGGACGCGCGGCAGGTGCCAGCGAGGAGGGGCCCTGGCAGCTGCTGGTGGGTGCTGCGTGTGGACGGCAACCCCAGCCAGCCTCGGAGCGAGCCTTGGGCTGCCTGGGCACCCGCTGGACCTTGGCTCTGCTCTCTGTGAGCATGGGGCCGAAGGCACGTCACGGGGGGCGGGGGGATCGCCAGCAGAGGGAAGGCCCCTTCGCATCTCGCCTGCTGTGGGCCATGACCATTGCTGGGGAGACGCCTTCAGCCGCTGCTGGCACTCGGGTTCGGAGGTCCCTGGCAAGGTCTCCTCCCGCAGTCGCCTGCCTCCCCCCCCCCACCCCCAGCACCTCCTCCTCCTCCTGGCTGGACAGGCAGAGAGCCCAGGGCAAGGGCTGCTCCCCACGGCCACCCTGATCTGAAGCAGAGCAAGAGTGGGGAAGCAAGGAAGCCCCACTGAGGAAGAGCAGGGGCTCTTCAGCAGCGGCCTCGGCTGGGCCACAGCACGTGCTCAGCCTCAGTGCATCACAGGCCGTCATGCGAAGCACAGCATGCGCCCCGCCGTCAGACGGTGGCACCACACAGCCACGGAACCCATGGCCGAGAAGGGCCACGCCATCCCACGAGAGGCTGGTGGGCCAGTGCCGTCCGGGGGAAGGCAGCCGCCAGCCCGGGGGGTGGGGGTCGGTCACGGCTGGGCCTTGGTGCCCGGCGCCATTCTCAGAGGCTGAAGTGAGGCCCCCGGGCAAGTTTCAGGCTCAAGCGTGCATGCGGTGCGTGGGGCCCCGCTCCCACCACGCCCACGCAGCCCCGAGAGCTTTCTCGAAAGAGGAGCTGGTCCTCCCCCGGCAAGCTCCCACGCGCGATGCGAAGCGCACAAGCTGCCATGTGCCGCTCTGCAGCTGCCAAGGCATGTTCTGACAGTATCTTGTAGGGCAATTAGGGTTTTCGGCCATAACGATACACCCACCCCCACTTGGCTGCTAAATCAAGGGAGGACGAGGTGTTGCAGAGCAGAGATGCAGATGCAGCAGATGGAGGGAAGCAGTTTGGAAGATGCACGGAGCCCATTTTTCAGCAAGTGTGAGAAAGGCCTCCCTCCCGTGGCGCCTCCCGCATGACGGCGCTTTGCTTTCTGTGCATTGCGTGCATTTTATTCTTCTACCACTTATCAAATTCTGGCTTCTGAAGCAGGACGTGCTGGTTAACTTTCCATTCCGGCTTCCTTAAAAGAAAAAAAAGGATGGGAAGGGTTCCCCCTGCCAATGCGTGTGAGAACTGAGCCCATTCCCTAATAATTACAACCAGGTCTACCGTGAGATTAAACATTCTATTAGACATTCTTTAATAGAATGTTTAATCTCGCCATGGGTCTGGTTGCAATTATTATACAGAATCACTGCAGCTCAAGCACTTTTTGGCAACTCCACGTTAACTGGATAGGTGGCTCTGGGGGGGGGCGGAAGGGAAACCACAGGCGGGCATTCTGTGCCTGATGGCCAAAAAGCTGGGCAGAGGGAGAGGGCGAGCCAAGCTGGACATGGTCTGGGGCCGGTCACACAGCTCCCTTCTCAGCAAAAGCTGGCCATGGAAACCGGCACCAGATGCGGCAGCTCCTGCCCACGGGGTCCCGTGTTTGGCCTGCAAGGTCACCGCTGGGCAAGGAATAACAGCGTCGCTTGCTGAGCTGGAGGGAGCGATGGTTCCTCAGTGTCCCATGCCTTAAAGGCCAGAAACAGCTTCTCCCCACAATACCTGGGGGGCTGCATTCTGCATCAGAGGAACTTTCTGAGCCATCTTCAGGGGCAGCCCCACAAACTGTGCATTGCAGCAGTCCTGTCTGGATCTGTCAACTGCGGGGATCCGGTGGGATCCCAGCCCGGGCACCGCGACCCTCCAGGCTTCGCCAGCGAGTGCAGAGCCCACGCGGAGGCCTCCTGGCGAGCCCTGCAGCGCACTCGGAGTCTGGATGTCAGTGACTTTGACCAGCAGCTTTGCAGCAAGCTTTGCTGTTTGTCTGGAATTGTGCAGCTCCTGCAAAGCAGGATCTTTTTCATACCCAAGCCACTGGGGGGGAAACAGCTCTACTGAAAAAGAGCATTTCCCCCCTAGACTAAAATGTGAATTTGGGGGAGATTCGTGGAGGAAGTGCACCTTTTCGAGCATGCGAATGTGCACGAGTGCGTGTGAACGCCTTCCTTCAAACTCCAGTTCTGCTGGTGAGCAGCCGGCCGCGGGAAGCACCTGAGGATGCACCAAACGCATTTGAGGAAGGCCACTGCCCGCCCTGCACGCTCAGCCTCCCGGGAAGCACGAGCTCCTAGCGGAGCTGTGAGGCGCCGATCCGCAGCCCCCGGCTCCTCCGCGGAAGCCCCGCCTGGCCGCCCCGAAACGGCCCGCGCAGCCGCTGCCAGAGGCTCTCCTGCCTCCCGGGACGCGCGGATGGGGCCGAGCGGCAGAGGCGGCCTTCCGGCTCGGCCCCACCTTCCCTGGGCGCGGGTCCCGCCTGCCGCGGCCGCGCAGCTCCTCGCACGTCGCCCCCGAGGGCACGCAGGCCGCGCCGGGAGCGGGGGGAGCGCCGCGCCGCGCCGCTGCTCCGCCGCAGCCCTTCCGCCCCGCGCCCCGGCGGCCCCCCGTGACTCCGCGCCCTCCGTTCTGCAGAGCGCAGCGGAGAGGCACCGCAGGCGCTGGCCTGGGTCGCGGTCGAAGGAGCTGGCAAGAGAGCGCCGGAGCCCGGGCCGCCCCACCGGCCGGGTAACGGGGGCCCGGATCCGGAGCTTGGCGCCTGGGAGGGCGCCTGGCTGGCGGTGCGATCCTAGGCTTGCTCGGGCAGAAAGCACCGCACAGCTCCGGGCATGCCCAGCCAGAAGCGCTCCCCACGCCTGTACACCCAAAGCGCGGCACCCTTCCTCTCGTTTCCGTCCTGCCAGGGTGGAAAGTTCAGGGATCGATGGGAATGCAGGGCAGACAGCTGGATCTGGATCTGGATCTGGAGGTGGATCTACCCTTCGGTGAACGCCGGAGGGAGATTAACAGACTACCCTCTTGCTCCAACACCTGGAATGAGGACCAGCTATACATATTAACCGTTCAGGCAGCTTTTCGATGCGAATTTAGGAGGACATTTCAAGCATCTCCACCCACTTTGACTTAACTATGTGAATATGTCTCTTTTCTCCAAAATGCACACTTTAAAAGTGCATTTTTAGCCAACTGGCAAATCAAACCGGGGATATGGGAGCTTTGCCTGAAAAAGATGCACTCGGGGGTCAGGGGTGACGGTGGGGGATTCTGGCGTTTAGCAGCACAATGCTACGCTCACAGTCGCCTTGCTTTTACCCTAGCAAGAAGCGCTACAGTGAAGTCTAACGAATTTGCATTTCTAAGAATCTACAGTGGACCGGATTTTTCCGAATTGGGCAGATTCTGGGTACTTGCAGACCTCTGGGGTGCTTTTTCGACCATGGTGGGATTTTTGTGCAGATACCTGCTTGTCTCAACTCAGAGTAGCACTTGTTCTCATTTGCAGAATTGGGCATTAATGCATGAAATGGTATATTAATGCATTAATTGTGCATGATTGCAAGCAGCATGAAATGATTTGACATTCCTAGGTGTGACCAGGTGAGCTCTGCGCCTGCTGCTCCTTGTACTAGTGTTGATTGTGCGAAGTGCGGATACCTGTGCGCCTCTGAGGGTCTGCGCTTGCATGTGCTAGTGTACCCATTCCTTCTGACGGGAGAAGCGAAGCAGCATGTCTGTCTAGCAGATCCGGGGCCCTTTGTGGGGCAGAGGGAACGGCAGCCGGCTTTACCAAACATGCCTGACCACAGAGCTACGCAGGAGTCTTGCTCATTTCCTTCAAAGGGGGTTATTCATACTCCGACGGGCGAGGCCTCAGGCCTCTCTGTTTTGCAAACTGCCGGGCCCCTTTTGTTATGCTGTCCACTGACCAATGCCATTGGCTTTTTTTTAAAGCACTGCATGAGAATTGTTCCAGATGTGCAAGTGTGCAATGGCACTTGCACACATTCACATCCATGCACATCAGCACAAGTGCGTATTTGTGCAAATTCCACCCCCAAGTTAAAAAAATGGTTTGCAAGTGGAATCTGCAGGTCAGGTTCCTAGAAAACCAACCTGATTTGAATTGGCCCCAAGGCTGACAGTTCCACTCAAGTGGCTGCTTATGGACCCGCCATGCGTCTGACAGAGTTCCAGTTCCGCGGGACTTGACTTCCTGTGAGGAAGCCTGCTCCCGGATTGCCTCCCATCTTCCATATTTTTCTTGGGGGCCCTCCTAAAATTCAGAGGAGCTATTGGTGATCATTTTTAAGGGACTTGTGGGAAACTCCTGGCCAACTGAACCAAGAAGGCCGATAGATTCATTTGCATCAACTGCCTCCCCCCACCCCTTTGGCGAGGGAGGGCTTTCCTATTGTGCCTTTCTTCTACGGAAAGAGCTGAGCCTTTAATTTCCTGCGGGAATGCTGCCTTGGAACAGCGGGCACACAGGAAGACACTAAATAGGTGAGGCTTGGATGTACTTCTCCAGAGAAAAGTTCCCTTGATTGGGCTGGGAGAGGGCTGGAAACCCTTCTAAAAGGCCCTTTTTCCCTGGGTGTTTACAAGTTTTCAGTTCCCTTTCTTTTCCATAAGGACTGCTTTCTCGTTGGCTTTATGAGCTTAGGTTTCCTTTTGCTGCCGACAGAGAAGAAACTGGCTGTTGATTCCAGGACACCAAACCACAAGTCAAATGAGTACCCATAACATTTCCCACCGTGCCCCCTCCCCTTCCAAAACAAAACAGAACCAAACCCCAAGGCTAATTTTTGACTCTCGCAGTGGGGCAAGCTTTGGCTACAGTCTGATTCTTCCAGTGGAGAAGAGATGCACTGAATTGATCCATCCGGCCTCCTACGCTCACAAGGCAAGTTTAGGATGACTTAAAGCAAAATGGATAATTGCTCACAGATACTATTCTCTGCTCTTTCCATCTTTTTTCTCTTTCACACACACACAACACGAGTGTTTATGGCACTCCAATGGTTCCTGCCCCTTTGAAGCTGGCAACCAGCGGTCCCAGATTTGATTGCGGTTCTGCAAGCAAAGTGGCCTTCAAGATTTGCATCTTAAATTCCTGTAACCTCAACAATGCATCCTGTTATTACTAATCTGAACTGTTGTTGCTCTGAAAACCGTAAGGGGAAAACACAAGCACTGGGGGCGTCTTTGAACGGACCGATTTTAGTTGGAGTGGGGAGATCTTCCAAGAGATTGTGAGCGTCACCAGGTTTCTTCCAAGCAGAACCATTTCTGAAACATGGCAGCGAGGGCAACTTCACCCTCAGGTGGGGTAAACGCTGCACGGGGTGTCTGCAAAACCGTTCACTCCTCGGCTTTGGGCAGAACCGATTCACGGCAGAAGAAAACTTAATCACACATTAAAAGAGGGCATGTCATTTTGCTGAGGCGTGGAGGAGCAGGGGATCCCAGCCTCCCCTCTTTAATGCTTACACGACCATCCAGAAATTCTGGGACGGTTGTCCAGTTCAAACAATCTTTGCAAATTTGTTTCTTCGGCCATCCAGCCGTAATGGGCATTTCCTTCCTGTGCATATTGTTGACAAAGGGACACAGGGTTGGACCCAGGATCTGTGCTCGGATCCCCAGCACCACTTCCACCGGCACAAGCGATCCAGCACAAGTCTGGCCCAAGTGCCTGGGGAACACACCCCCTCCTGAACTCTTTACGGAGCGGCGGAGACCGAGGCACGCCGACTCGGAAGATGTCCTCCTGGGCTCGGTGGGGAGGACTCCCACCCTTGGGTGGGACTGCAGGCAGCTTTAATAAGTTAACTGTGTATAAAGTTACATATGGAAGAACAACATGTTCTAAGCAGCAGGAGAGGAAATTCTGTACTTTTTGTTCTTCGCCTACATCAGGGAATCCCATCAGGGAATACCTGGGGTGAGACACTCTGCACTTGCTCTAAGCCATCATGGTGGTTTTATTTGAAAGTAGTTTTAAAAGTAAAAGTGATTTCAAAAACCCCAACTAGGCTTAGGCGAATGGGCCGGCATATAAGTCCGCTAAAGACAACAAATAAAATAAATAAAACTAAATAAAGACATGAGGCTCCCTGGGTGGCTTTGGGCGCGTTACAGACTCTCTAGCCCAAACTACCTCACAGGGCTGTTGTTGTGAGGACAAAATGGAGCAACGGAAGCCCCCTTGAGTTCCTCATGCAAGGAAGAAAGGCGGGGTGATAAATGCGATGCAACATCGGCAGGTGGATCTGTCCGGGACGGAGATGCTTTCCACCGATTAAGCAAAGGATTAAATCGACCAACGAGTCCAGTCCCCTGTTCGTGCACCGGCCTATTTCTTGGTGCATGCATCCAGTCCGAGCTTGAAGTGATGGTGAGCACCACTGACCCCCTCTGCAAATTAGATCACACCCCATTAAAAATAAACGCAAAATCGCAGTGCAATCATTCGGCTAACGTCAGGCACAACCAGCCCTGCGGTCCTTAACACACCTACCTGAGAGAACGCCTCTCTCTCCTCCCCTCCATCCCTTTTCCTCGCATAACACGTCTTTTAGACGGTAAGCCTATGGGCCTGGCTTCTCTTAGGATGCTTTGTCTCACCCTAGCAGTGGGACTTTAAGAAATACACAAAACCAATGGACAAAGTAAAGAGGAGCACAGTGCGGTGGACTTCTGAGGTCGCTTGGTGAGCCTGCAAGCCCGTGCATGCTTGCTTACATGCGAGTAAGCCCCACTAAAGACAGTCAAGTGATGGCCCAAGATGTGGTTGCAACAAACCAAAAAGACCTGCCACTTCGAAGAGGAGCTGGTTGATAAAGACTCCACGTGATGCCCTAAATATCTTCCAGGTAGAAATGCTCAGGGGTTTTGGCTTCTCCCAACAAATAAAATGGATCAGAGATGAGTGCCGCTAGAACAGTACTTTTTCAGGTAATTCTCCACAAGCCATATTCTTCCCATCAATGGAGCTTGCTTCTAAGTAAATGTGTTTAGAATTATAACACTGATCTGGTGACCACTTGGAATGGAAAGTTCTTTTTTCCTTTTTGGATTGTGCTACATCATTCCCCTCTTCTCATGCCCCGTTTAAAAGATTTACTAAAGAATGCATTAAACAGTTGTAGTTTCATAGCAAAATAGTTTAGTAGTCTTGCAAGTCTGATTCCTAAAATCAAAGAGTTGCTTTGGATCATCCATCCCTCATATAAAAGTGAATTTAAAAAGCAAAACAAAACCCAGACTAGATTAAGCACGGCAACTACTGGAACTGACTGCACAACGTCCACCTAAGCCCAGACACTTTCTTTCCGCAGCCATACTGGGTGGGCACACAGAAATATTGTTTTTCCCCTTTTTCTTTTTAAAGGAGTTCCCCGAGCAACATGTAATGATCGCCCCAGCAGCCCAGGAACTGCTCCTTCGGCACACCAGGGACAAAGATGAAGCGTTTCGCGAGGGAGTCGCCGAGCTCCCCGGCCATATTTCTGATGGCCTTCGTAGTTCTGAATAATAGCACATAAATCTGGGATCAATCAGGCCAGGGGTTCGAGTGCTCTGACGCGCTATTTTAATGAGAGCGATTTATGCCCATGCTTAACCCTTCCGTCAAAATCAGCAACCTGAAAGTGTTCTGTGTTGGCTGTCCATTTTTAAAAAAATGCATTGATGGGCGAAGTCCACGTATTTCTGGGGATGTCTTAGTAGCCCGGTGTCCCGCTTGCCTTAAATCAGTGTCTGAGGGCCAACAGGGATGCTGACAACGCAATGGTGGTCTCGTTGTTTTGATTAAACGGGGGGGGGGAGGCAACTGGTTCAACCGCCCCCCCCCCAGTTGTGAATCTGCAACAGCCCCTTCGATCTGCTGCTAGCAAGATTATTTAACCCTATCAGTGATGGATTAAGCAAGTGCTTCCAAAGGAAGGTGATGAGCTGTAGGCAAAAACCTCCCCCAGTCATCACGGGCACTTTTTCCCCACCTCCCTCATGCTGCGTGGGGTGTGGCTGTGAGTTTTGCTGGCTATTTTAACTTTTTAAAAAAGCTACGATTGCTAATTATGTCATTAGCGTCACATGCAGTTAGTTAGGCCCTGATGAGATGCAGGCCTAGCAGAGCTGGTGCTCTCGGCACCGAAGGTGCTCCAAGATGCTCACTCGCTTCTGCACGATGCTCGAAAGAGAGCGACGCAGCTCAGGCTTGGGCAAACCCACGGCACAGATATTCCATGGGTCGGAACAGCAGGTTTAGCAGAAGTCATTCTAAAAAGTGCTACAGACGCAGATCAGCACATACAAACAATAGCAAGTACCTAACCATTGTTCTATATTTCTATATTTTTGTGATCTATATGTGAGCTATCTTTTTTTAGCCTCTGTGCCTATTCTAGGAACCCCATTAAGGTCAAGCCGATCTCCAGGAAGACCTTAAAAGAAAAGTGAGCCACCAAATTCCTGGGCCAGGGCACTCATGCGGACAACTGCCACAGCTTCTCAAAAAGTGTTATGAAATGCAACTGGTGCTGGGGAGATGGAAAGGGGGTCTCTGATTGCATTCAGGGGGCTCTCTATGAAGCTTATCGGCTGTTCTGCCAAATTTTGGTCTGCTAAATGAGTCTTGGGAGATTCACAGACACACAAACCACTTCCTAAAGGACTTTGCAGGGTGGGGGCAGAGAAGCCTGGGAGAGAAGGAAGGGAAGAATCTGTGGGGGGGGGGGGTCAGTTTAGTCTGGTTCCATAGCCACCTGGCTGGGATATTTCAATATGGTCCTTAAAACATTTGCCCCTAAATAAACATCTCAGTTATCCCATGGCAGAGCAACTGAATTCTCTCTGACTACTCCTTGAAAGCAAGGCAAGCAAAGTGCATGTGTGATTAGCCATGGCGGAAACTTGTCCTCACATGGAAGATAAAGTGCTGCCTATTTCTGCATCTTCCTTTGACTGAACCTCACTGCCATCCCGGCCCGGCCCGCGAGTTCAGCTGCCTGGAAGATTAAATGCAGCCGACTCCTCCACTGGAAGACCAGCCCGGCCAGCTAAAGGGGAGCAGCAACCCTGTCAGCTCATGCCGGGCTGCAGTTTAAAATAGTTCAGCCTCTCCATCCCTAGGATAAACTGCCATCTGAAGAATAAAATGTCAATATCAAAAGCAGGAAATAGAAGGAAAAGGTGTCTGTGTGTGTGGAATTTATCCCTTGTTGCTGGAGTGAAGCAGGGCTCATTGCAATACCAGGCGCTGTTCACAAGCCCAGGATCTGGACCTTGGAGAACTACTTCCACGTAACCCAGAAAGCAAATTCCCAGGGAAGAGGTCCCCATATTCATCTGAAAAATCACAGCTCCCCCCCCGCCCCCCCCCCCCCCAGCCATGCTTTGGGCGCCCCTTTTTCTCATCCCTGTTTTCACTTTAAGGCAGAGACCTGGATCCAAGCCCTTCTCTCCCACCCCTCAAAGTCAGGGGTTGTCCTCATGCACGCACAGCTCAGCTCTACAGAACGTCTGAACCCTGCCGGGCACGCGGGTTTCCACTGGGGGTGTGAAGCCACTTGGAAATCTTCCATGCAGCCAGGGGCGCCCCCATTGGCCCTTTCGCGCTTGTTGCACTCGGCCCATGGAAATGCTTGTGTGAACTGGCCATGGAGTTCTGCGTCAAATACAGAGTCACCTACATTCAGAAATGTAATCGATATATTCCAATGATACGTTGCTACCTTTAAGACTGCATTTTCACCCTTGGGTGAGTATACTGTGAATGCTCATCCAAAAGGGTTATCAACATTATTACAGACGGGGAAAACCAAGGCTTAATTCCTGTAACAATCTGGCTTTCCTCCACCTAGATCATTAGCTGCTGACTAGCATAAAATGTTTGTTATCTTGGCACCTCAAAAGAAAGGAAGGATGAAATCCCGTGCACATTTAGACAGAGAAAACATCTGACAATTCCCAGAATTCCCCGGGCTTGCTGACTGGGGAATGCTGGGAGTTGTAGGACTCCCACCCCCACAAGCATGCATAGGATTGTGTGCAAGCAAAATAAGGTAGTAAGTGTTGGCTACAGCATCCTGCGTGTTGATACCGAAAATATTTACAAGCTCTCCAGCTTCCATGCGAACGTCTGTTGATTCAGCCAGTCTGTTCAAAAGTATCAACATTACGTCGTCTTCACCCATAATATCATGTTTGGATGGGAAGCAAAGGTGCAGAATACCAAGAGGCCTGCTGAAGGCATGCGCAGAATCCTGTGGCCACTGTTGCCACTCAGGGCTCACTCAAGGAGCAAAGAGTAAAGCGAAGGATGAACTAAAGTTCGGCAACCCAAACAGGCCAGCTGAGCTCCTAATCGGACTGCAAGGCCTTGCTCTCACAGAAGTGGAGAAAAGTGCCTTCGGATCACACTCCACCAAGGGAGGCCAAGGGCGAGCTGGCGCATCAGCCACAGTTCTCCTACCTGTGCAAGCGCACGTGGAATGCTCTTCTCCCAAAGTGGTCTTTGGGTAGTGTATGAAATCTCACTGTGGGCTGCGACAGACATTTAATGAATGAAAAACTATGACTTGGGACACTCAGGATACCCCGGGACATGCAGACTTCTATAGAGTTAAATGAATATAAATTGTCAGGGCGATACATAACCAATGCATCTCAGAATTGCCGGTCTCTGGAGGGAACAGTCCAGGTGAGCACTGATCCTGAGAAAAAGCTGGGAAGAAATATCCCTGGTGTGGGTAGTTCTCCAGCCCAACCCACATGAGAGACTGGCCGGAGAAATTCCACCTCGTTTTTCTGGGCCCGTGGAGGAAGCTTTCCCAGTGGATCCAATTCCGAGCGAGCGAGGCTTATGTGATGCCAAAAGGCTTTTGGGCCCCCTCGGCATGCGTAGCGCATGCAAAGGTGCCCATGGTGCTGAGCACAAGCCACATCTAAACACACAAACCGGAAGTACATTAACATGACACCTGGTTAATCAAAGGAGCGTTCTGGCTAAAGCTTGTGTGTGACCAGGCCGGCACGGAAATGCCATTGTTACGCCATGTCTGAATACATGCAGAACTGCTCACAATTCAGCTACATGGCACAACAAAGCCACCAGGTGTTAACAACATTTAAGCGTCGGAAGGAAAGGCTCAATTAATTCTTAAACTTTTCAAGGGAAGGTTTCACCTTGCTTTAAATTATAATAGGAAAAAGACACAAATACCAAGAATACTTTGAGCCTTCGTAGGCCTGTTAATTTCTGTTAAATTCCTCTAGCAAGTGCGCATGGATTTTAGTCCTTCAGACCACGGTCCCACTGACTTGGGAGCAAGCCCCACTGAACTCAGTGGGCCTTACTTCTGAGTAGGCACAGCATTTTGCCCTCTGTTGTCTCACTGCTGTTTCCTGTAAAGCAGAACTGTATTTTTGCTTAATCAAAGGCATGTGCCCGTCAATGGCAGACATTTCCGCTGCCCTGGTGCTTGATGCTCATGGCGGAGCCGAGTCTGAAGCGCCAGGCCTGCTTATCCTTAATTTGCTTCAGAATACTGATCATAAATTTCACGGAATCGTTTCAAACGGTCGGTTTTAAATTGTTGTAAACCGCCCAGGGCCTATGCGACTGGGGGTTATAGAACAAGCAAAATAAAATTAAAAAACCTATTTTAAGAGAGAACTTCCCCTGCTCCAGAAGCAGTGATAGCCATAAGAAAAAAATAACATATATAGCCCTAATACAGATAATAATCCTGTGCATGATGTGAAAGCAAGGCCCATGCTGAGCAGACTCAAGGCAGGATGGCCCTGGCTTAGGCCAACCAAGACTACCAAAAAATGCAAACTTTTGAGAACTTTGGGTCTCTTTGGGTTTTGGCATTATCTTGCATTTGGGTTTTGGCATTATCTCTCTTGCATTATCCCCAGGCCTTAAACTATTTCCAAAACCACCCCTTCTTCTGGGGCCTGCGAAAAATACCTCCTGCGAGCTCCCGGCGGGACGGGTGGCGGGGAGGGCGAGGCGCGGGTGCGCGGCACGGGGCACCACGGGGAGGTGGGTCCCAGCGCCTCCGGCAGCGCAGCCCGCCCGGCCAGAAAGCGCGAGGGCGAGCCGGCGAGGACGCCCGCTTGCACGGAGCGGGTCCCCCGCGCGCGCAGGAGAACTTCCCGCGGGCCGGACGCGCGCGCGCGCGCCCCGGGCGCAGGCTGGCACCCGCGCTCGCCCGGGGCTTCAGCTGGCCCGCGGCAAGCTCGCGCGCGCCGGCGTCAGCCTCGCTCCAGCCGCCCGGGCCGCCGCGTCCACAAGCCACGCCGGCCGCCGCGCCGCCGCCGCCGCCCCACTTCCACGCCACTCCCCCGGAGAGGCTTCCAGACCCCCCCCCGGCGCAGCCCCGAAAGTCCCCGCAGCTCGCTCCCCTGCCCGGCTTGGGGCCCCCCCGCCCGACAGAGGACGCAGAGGGCCCCGCGCTCACCTTCCCGGGGCGCGCCTCCTTCGCTGCCGCTGCTGCCCCCGGACTGCTCCTGCGCCCGCTTGCCGCCCTCCCTCGCCTCCGGGCCGGGCTCTTTGGCTCCGTTCATGCCGGCGGCGACCTCCTCCAGGTCCAAGAGGTGGCTGACGCTGAAGTTTTTCCTCGCCTGGGGGTTGTCCGGAGGGTCCAAAATCCGCACCGGATTGGGGGCGAACTGCTTGTCCATGCCGTAAGCGGCCACCGTTTCCATCTCTCCCGAAGAATCCAGGGCTGGCCCCCCACCCCACCCCACCCCAGAGCGGTAAGACCCCCCCTCTCTCTTTCCCCGCCGTTGCGATCGGGAGAGCGCCGCTCCCCACTCCCCCAAAACTTTAGCGCGCCCCCTTTCTCCTTCGCCTGCGTCTTCCCAGGGGAGAACTCTACACATATATTCCTTGGGCAGCCTCGTGTTGACGTCTGAAGGGGAGCGAGAGAGAAACAGAGAGGGAGAGAGAGAGATTGTCCCAAAGTTTTTCTAGCTCGCCTCTTTTTCCGCCCACCGCGCTTTCCTAGCTCGCCAGTCGCTTGTGCAGAGTTTCCTACGCTGAAATGGACCGAGACTGGCCAATAGACAAAGATGTTCTGAAACTAAGCTTCCCCCCGCCGCCCCAGTGTTCTGAAACTGACCTGCGAACTCCCCACCCCC
>NW_025336442.1:1662274-1672542 GCF_004798865.1 Varanus komodoensis
CCCCCCCCCGCCCCGCGCATGCATCTTATCCAAGTTCTCCTTGTTTCTCCACTTTTTTCTGTGTTTTGGAAAGTTTTGCGGAAAGGAAGGGTTAAATTAGTGAGGACAGAGTTCTCCTTGTTGATGAGGGGGTGTTGTTTGCTTGTGTTCCCCCCCCCCGTTTCCAATATATTTACCCCCCCCCCCGTGCCTTTCTGAGTGATGATTTTTCATGCAGAAATTTTCAGTGCTTCCCTCTGCACAGAACTGTGTGAGAAATTCACACCTGGAGCTTGAGAGCAGGCTTGATTTCTCAGCAGAAAAAAGCAGAGGGAAACACTTCTGGAGACTGGCTTAGGTCGGTTTTGTAAAGCTCATAACGACGGTGTGGGCGGGTATCTGCCAGCTTTTAGCCCCACAGGGCTAAGAACATGAAACTCAGGGTGCGATCCTATGCTTATCCTGTGTGCACAGGAAAAAAACAAAGTCCGGGCATACTTTGCTTCGGAAGGAGAGGTGGGGGTCTCCAGTGTACGACTGGGTAGTCCATCCACAGGGAAGTGACCTAGATCAGTGGGGCCTAAATTGCCCATTCAGGACCAGGATGCACTGCGACAGGGCAAGCCGGACAGTAATTCTGCCTCCCACTCCTGGGAGGACTGCTGGGAAGCCGAGCGGGTGGCAGGTGATGTCTGCATCCCTGCTAGTCAAAGAAGTTGAGGCACTGCGTCCCTCGAGCTCCAGCTTGGCTACACCACAGTGGCCAGGACAGGAGCCAGTGCCGGGAGGTCTAACGTCCTCTCTCTCTCTCTCTCTCACACACACGCACACACTTTCATCCATATTTTACCAATAGCTTCCTGGCTTGTGTTTGGGGGGAGAGTGACAGAATGAGGCATTCCATCGGAAAAGGGAAAAGCAGCCCCCCCCCCCACCAGCACCAGAGAAATTGTATACACATTTGCTGTGGTTTTCTTTTGCTGACAAAAGAAATGTGAAAATATGTTTGATGAAACATTTGCTCACAATTTATTCATGATTTTCTATCTGGTCTTTCCTCCAAAACTGAGCAGGTGAGGGGCTGCCTTCTATGCTATCCATATCCAAAGGGGGCTTCTGTGTTTCGGAGCTCCAAGCTTATGAGCTCCACCTCATACTTAGGTTCTTGGGCCACCAATGCTTATTTTCTCCAGCTTGGCTTTGGGGAAATAGGACTGATGGATTCCGCTTGATCCATTGTGTCCAGGATTATCAACACTCCCCAGGATGTCAGGTGGGAGTCATTCTTAGTCCTGCCTGGAGGTGTCAGAGATCAAACCTGCTTCTTTCAGTATGCAAAGCAGGGGCAGTGGACTTTCTCCAAAAATAAGGCAAGAATCTAGTTCTCATGGTTGTGACTAGAGTGATAATTTAAATGGAAACACGGGAAGTAAGACCCCAGGTCTGCCCAATTCAGAATTGTCGACCTGGACTGGAAGCTGCAGCTGTCCAGGGCTGCAGGCATGAGTTTCTCCAGCCTCACCTGGAGACGCATCTGCGGACTGAAGCAGGAGACTTCTCCATGCAAAGCATGTGTCTGCCATGGAAGAATGCACCCTTCCAGTGTTTTGCAGCTGGCCAGCTCCCCTCCCCCCATAGTGCCCCCGACACGCTTGAAAACCCAGAGGGGCCCATCAACAACCAAGAAGCTTCTACTGGTTAAGGCTCTCGGATGAAGCAGGAGAGGGACCCGCACACCTGCTTTTGTTTCTGAATGTGAGGTCTTCCTCTTTCCCAGGAGACCCTGAGAGGGCGCTGAGCACCTTGACATGCCAGGGACATCCTGGCAGCCTTCCCTTGCGCCAAAGGTGGGATGCAGCTTCAGTGCCAGCTGGGAGCCAGTCTTCAGCCTGTGCCTCGGATGACGGAGAGTATACCTGTGCTGCTGGCCCCCATGGAGGCCACCCTCCTCGCCGGCCCAACTCTGTCCCAGCAGCGTCTCAGAGAATCTGGGTCCGCCAAAGGCACCCTCCTGGACTCAATGCATCGACTGTTTCCTTTTCAAACAGGAAATGCTGTTCCCGGGCCAAGAAAGAGCCCCAGACCAGCCTGTACCAAGCAGAGAAAACAAGGTGGTATCTGCCCATAGGTTTACAATCTAAAGGAGAATGGCATGCAAGGAAGAGGCGGTGGGGAGGGAAGATGAAAAATGAAGTCACCTTTAAGTAGGGTGGGTCCCGATCCCTTTTCTCAGCAGACTATGCTCAAGAGAATAGTTGCCTCCACAATGACCGTAGACCAAAGGCTTGGCACCAGCTCTCCCAGGCTGTTGCTAGGCTCCTAAAAGATGTGCGGCTCAGGCCCATGGGACACAGACCTCAAAAATTTGCTTGTGCTCGTTTATATATCTATATATGGAAATATAGAAATAAGCGTGCGAGGTTCATCATTGTAAAGAATTTGAATGGGGAATGGGAATTCAGACCAAATAGTCAGAACGCAAACTTTGCTAGAGGCAATTCACAAAAGAAAAGCAAACCCCAGTTAATTCATTTGTCACCTAAATCATTTCACATAAAACACATTCTGTGGCTCATTTGCACCCAGATCAGATCACCCTAAAGCAATGGGGCAAGGCTTTTTTCCAGAGCTTAACTGCCACACAAAGGAATATGGGGATGGGGGGGGGAGGGCAGGGAGGAGGCCTTGCCAAATGGGAGAAGGAAAAAATTAGCCCTTTCCTTCCCAGCCTCAAACACACTTAAAAATTTCCCCCCTGCAAAGCAATAAAGCTGGGGGGAGACCGCCTGGCACTGGCACCTACAGACACTCCAGGCCCTGGAAAGCCGATCCGGAGCCAGTCGCACGGCGCTTCTGCCCTGGGCCTGTTTCCATTTTCATTTCCCGAAGGGCATTCTGGACAGAGCCAAGTCCTGCAGCTCTGCAGTTATGAGATCCGTAGCACCTTTTTCTGTCTGCCTTCTCCTCCCCACTGTATCCTCCCAACGACCCTGAAAGGTAGGCTAGGCAGGGTATCGATGATGGCCACGCAGTGAGCTGAGTGAGGGCCTTGAACCCAGATTCGCAGCCCAGAATGGCACCCTACGGTGTAACAGAAGGCGACGTAGCCGCTGGACTTTTGTTGTGGGTCGCTGGGCTGCCGCCCGTGCACCCGCCCCCCAGGAACCCCAAAAGCAGCTCAGCGAGGGGGCAAAGCCGATCCCGGAGACGCCGGACTGGCCAGCCGCCGATCCTGGGCCGGGTCCCCCTCCGTGGCAACGCGCGACTTCGCCCCTCTCTGGCTGGCTCACACACAGCTTCTTCCCCCCTTCCCTCTCCAGCTTCTGCCCATCTGCCCTGAACTGCGGTTTATACTTTTTAAGCACGTCTTCTAATTTTCGGCACTGCCATTTTCTCTCGATTCATCGGCCCTCATGCGGGACACACAAGCCAGTCAAATGCAGTCAAGTTACAAAACCAGGCTCATAAAATCAGATGATAAAAAGCAGCTGTCGAGCTAATTAGAAGAAGAAGCCAAGAAAGCCAACCGTCCTTTTGCTTTTTGATGAGTCGAAGCAAAGCCTGCAAAGCAGAGCTCAGGAGCCGCGGGCTCTGAACCGCCACACTGCAGGCAGCTAGCATGGGGAACCTTGCTCTGGTGGAGGACTGGAGAGACTCTTTCCAAGAAGACGTCGTCACTGTTGTGCTTGCTTAATCCTGTTCTAGTTATGATGGATAATAATGGCATATCTGCATTGCCAAAAGCAATCCCAAAGCAACCTGAACGGATAAGGATGACCTGCACGTGGGCGGGGCCAGCAAAGGGGGCGTGGCTATCGAGGGCCCCCAGAGGGCCGGACGGGCCCTCGGCTCTCAGGGTTGGCCTTCCGAGGGGAGACGGGGCCAGGCAGCAGAGCCGTTCAGCTGGCCCCGGGATGAGGCCCCCTCCCGCGGCTCGGGCGAAGGGGCCGTCCTGCAGCGGAGTCCCCACTCTGTGTGTGGAAGGGCCTGGGCTCCTCCACGCCCTCTCCTGCTGGGGCCAAGGAAAACTCCGGGAAGTCTGGGCAGCAGCTGCCCTGTGGTGTAGGGCAGCCTGTTTCGATCTGGAGCCTTTTGGAGATGTGTGAACTTTGGGTGGAGTGTGAATTGTGCGCAAACACATTCACACTGCTTCTGATTCCATCTGTGAACAGAGCAGCAAACAGAAGAATTCGGATGATCAGTGGAATGATCCATGCATAGAATGGATTTTGTAAGGCCTGCACATCCCTAGCTGACCTATATATATGTACACACACACCCACCCCAATCCTAGCAGCTTTTATTGCCACCAGGTGCAGCCCTTTGATAGCAAGCAGGTCTTCAAGGCCTTTCTAGTCCACACCATCCCAAAAGCCGTTGCATTGCAAGAGGGGGAAAATACAATTGCTTGGAAAAGTCACCCCCCCTACAGCTATTATGAGGGTGTCTGCTAAGTGCAGAGGGAACAAACCGACCCCCCGGAGGGGGGTGGATGACGTCAGCATCCCTGGAATCGGAAAGGGGACCTTCGGCCCGCATGCCATGGGAAAGGGCCAGGCCAGCCCACTTCCGCCGGGGCAGAGGATCTGGCGTAAGTGCAGGCCAAGCCGGCCGCACGTTTGGCTCGGCCCTGCCGCGAGGGGATGCGACCCCCGAAGGTGGGCCACGCGCAAGAGCGAATCGGGGAGAGGTCCGTGAGCCCCGGCATGGGAACGGCTGGCCCCGGGTGGCCTGCAGACGGGCCCTTGGCCAGGCCTCGGGGCCACCCGTCGCAGGGCGGCCCCGCCAGCGTTGCCGCTGGGGCACAGGGCGGGCCAGACTGCGGGGCGGAGGGCCCGGGGCGGCGGGGCCGACCTCTGCCCCCCCCCGCGTGCTTTTCGATTGGCGGAGCCGCGCCCTCTTGACCGGGGGAACATGTTGCTGTGATTATGCGTCGGGGAGCCCCCGGCACGGCTCCGCTCGGCTCCACACGGCACGGCGACTTGGGAACAGGGCCCGGGCGGCGGGGAGGAACCGCGCCGGCGGGGGCGGCCAGGGGGCGGCTGGTCCCAAGCTAATCGAGTGGGGGTCGCAGGGATCCCGCAGTGATTAGGCCTGATTGTGCCCGTTTCTCTGGCAGGGCCGTCGCGGCGAGAGACGGAGCGCCGCTCCCGGCGTGGAATGGAGAGCGTAATCAGCAGCGAAGCCCCCTTAGGATCTCGCTTCCTTGGCTCTGGTGATTGCTGGTATTTTTAAGGTGAAATATGACCCTTTTATGATCAAAGCGGATCAGAGTTCCAAAGGAAATGGGGAAGAAGGAAGAAAGCTGAAGGGTTTGCTTTCTGCTAGCCCTGGCGGTCTGGTAAAGTTTCTTTAGACACGCAAAGATTTATGCTCCGCTCGGCAGGGGTTCCTCGCTTTGCCCTGCGCCTCCTTACACATTTCCAAAAGGGGAGCCAAAACAGTAAGTCATTGAGAAATTAACAGGCTTTTCAATAACGTCTCCTGTCGGCCTTTTAGAGGGGGCTAAAAAAACCTAATGACTTTTTTTCTCCCGCTTCATTTTTTGAAGTTGAGGTCAAGGTAGCTTTCTTATAAACTCCCCCCAAAACAATCCATATTAATGCAATTTCCTCTTTCACTTGAGCACTTAGAGGGCCGGGGAGAGAGGCTAGGAGGTTTTCTGTTCTCCCCCCCTAGTTACACAATTTATATAGGATTAAATACATTTATTTTAAAAACGCGCATCTTGTCATTTTAATAGATCCCAGTTGCAAGAACTGTTGATTTTAACCTCCGTTTGTTTTCAATTATAGGAAGTGCTAAAATTAGTTTCTTTTTTCTTGCTTTCTTTCTTTACTAGGGTGGCTGGGTTGAATTGATGCAGCAGTAGGATTAATTGATTAAAATTGCAAAAGCAGACTAAGAGACCTCCTATTGACATGCATTTCTACCACTGGAGTTGTAGATGGTGGGTTGCAAGGCAGGGCCAAACTGGGGACCAGTTCCAAACTGGGGACAAGGTGCTGGATGTCCCAGTCAAAGGGCTGAGCTGCTGCAAAACAGACACTCTTAAATTATTTGTTTCTTTTTTTACAATTGCATTCATCATCCTTCTCTCCATCTAATTCTCACAACAACCCTCTGAGGTAGGTACAGTAATTGAGGGGAAATCTGGTTTGGGCCTGAGCAGGATTTACCCAGTTCACACCTTCTGGGCCAAACTGGGGCAAGGATGCAGTTCCAGAAGCTGTGGGCACTGGCAGCAAACGCTCTGAGCAAAATTTTGTTGGGGATGTAGCCCTGCCCCCTTTTTCTTTGGCTCCACCCTTTCTGCCTCTAGCCCCGCCCCACTGCCAGAAGGGAGCTTCTCAGAATTGGAATTTGGGCCCCAGGCCATAATTGGTCCAAGCAGCTGAGGAAGCAAGGTGGTGGTGGTATTTCCTTTGGCCTTAAGCTGCCGAGACCAAAAAGGGCAGCGGGAGAGTCCTGCCGGCAATCCCCTGCAGCTCCAGTGCTCTGCCTTCCCTCGGCCTCAAGAGATCTAGCCTCTTACATAGTACTCTGCCTTTTATTGGCCTAGTGTCGAGTGTCAGACAGTACGGGAGGATCCTGGACATGAAGGTCTCTGGCAGCTGTTAGACTGCAAGTCCCACTGAAATTATTAATAGAACTCGGTTGGCTGGGGCTGATGGGCACTGTAGTCCACCAGCATGTGGGATCTTTGTATTTCCCAGCAGCACTGGGCAGGAGTGGGGGTGGGGCCACAGAGTCTTCCTCAGTCCAAGAACGACATTCCCGGTTGGAGCAGCTCTGGTGGGGGCTGGAGGCAAAGGGGGCGTTTCAGCCTTTTAGAGTCGGAGAGCTGGGTGACCCCCCGTGAGCCGGAGCTGCACCCCTGGGCGGGAGTCGGCGAGAGCCGCCCACACACCTCGACCACGCAAGTGAGGCCTCGGTCCCCAGCTGGGAATGAGGCCCTGTGCATTTCTTCCATTTTCCCTGCGTTTTCTCTTTGAATTCTTTTCCTCCTCCTCCTCCCCCATTAAACCACGTTTCTTGAGTCCATTACACTTTTGACCTTTTCCTGTTTCATCTGCCGGAAGTTCTCCCTTTACTCTCATACAGGAGATGATCCAAGAGGTCAAACCGATAAATTTGCTTTATTTACACGAGGAGTAAAGGGAAGCCTTTGACAACATGTGCGTCCCTGCCTGGCAACTACTTTCAGAACAAGAGGCATTGCAAAAACACTTCCTTTCCAGACAAATGGCAGTTTCCCTCCTTTCCTGGAGGGAAGTTTGGTGTGACCATCTTTGGAATCCAAACGGCGCAGCAAAGAAGGTAGAATGTGCCCTTTCAACATTTTCCGCCACGCCATGCAAGCTAGTAAATTAAAAAATAATAGCTAATGGCAACAATTCCTAAGGATTAGAAACCCGTTTGTTTTTTTTAATTGAAGGAAAGGGAATGGACAAAGAAAAAAAAGCTAAGAAGGGGAAATGGGCACCCAACAGACTATTAATATTAAATATATTTTTAGGGATTACCACTCAGATGAAGAATATTTCCCCAAGACACCTGCCTCAGTTGCTGTAAGTGGACATGCCAACACCTGGATGTGGGGCCTCATACAGGAAGCTAGTTGGAAGGCGGGCTGAGCACATGCATTCATGCAGAGGCACACCATTCCAGCGTGGGCTCCTCCCAAGCCCCAGAGAAGCCATGCGGCCAGGCACAACTGGCAGCTGCAGGTGGGGAAAGGCAGGCAGGAGGCCGGGACTGGTCTCCGGTGGTGCAGTGCAGAAGGGGGCAGTTAGGAAATCAGGCCTGGAAGGGAGGTGCCCCTGGGGAGATGAGCACTGCAGAGACTTTGGGGCTTGTATACAGCGTGCTGGGCAAGCACGGTAAGCACCGAGGCCAGAGGGAAAGCGGATGTGGAAGCACCGCCAGGGACAACCACATTCCGGGCACTAGGTAAGGGAGGGTGGGCTTGTTCAATGGCTGCCAGGTGTCTTTCACCACGTTATCTGCTCACTGCTGGGATCAGGCC
Source organism: Varanus komodoensis (assembly GCF_004798865.1). Taxonomy (NCBI): domain Eukaryota; kingdom Metazoa; phylum Chordata; class Lepidosauria; order Squamata; family Varanidae; genus Varanus; species Varanus komodoensis. Next base: position 1,670,283 of record NW_025336442.1, read on the forward strand.
CCCTGCATGCCACCACTGCTTTGAAAAAGCAAGTGAAACGCTTCCACTGCAATCGGTGGGACCTTGCCGGCCAGTGAAGCTCTTGCACATTTTCTTAGCTTGGTATTGACTCCCTGCTGATCAAGCCGCCCCAGGACTTCTTCCCCATGGGCTGCGGTGTCCTGCCTTGACCCGCAGCAGATTCTGGAGTCACCGGGCAGGCCAGAAGTGAAGTCCCAACGCAGGCACACAGTCCGGCCCTGAGCAGGCAAGCAGCAGCGGTTGGATCCAAGCTGGGGGGGCGGGGGGGCACCGGCAGGCCTTCAGGGGCACAAACAGCCCCGGGTCAGGGCCAGCTGGGCCTCCACAGGCCAGGAGGCTCCAGCAGCAAAGCAGGGTCCGGGGAACAAGGCACTGGAACGGAGGAAGCGCGTTGCTTCCGGCATCAGCTAGGGCTCCGCGGAAGTTCTTACTGCAGGACACCGAGGCTCAGCCGCCCCCATCGCTGCTGCTGGACAGAACCCGGCTCCTGAATCGCTTTCTCTTGAGGACGCCTGAGCGCGCAAGCAAGGCAGAAGGCCCTCCTGGCCGGCCACTTCAGGCGAGCGAGCAGCAGGGGGCTGGCTCCTGGCACTACCAGCCCCTGCCCCGGATGGACGTGAGGGTGACGGCGACGGGCCTCCTGCTGGGCGTTCAGCCCAGGTGGCTCAGCGGCATCCCCCTCCGGGACCTCGTGCGCCTGCTCAGAGGACGAGCCTCCGGCCGGGGCACAAGCAGTGGGCAGCCCCACCTCCGCTGTGCACGTCCGCATCTCGCCTGGTGCCTTGGCCTGGCTGCACCCCACCTGGGGACCATTTGCCCCCGAAATGTGGGTCACAAATGCCTTTAAAAAATACAGCAATCACAGACCTGATCGGGAACCCCGACACGTGGTAGCGGATGGGAAGGGACAGAAGCCGCCCGTGTCCCTGCTCATCAGAAGGAGGTCCCAGAGGCGAGCTCTGTGGCCGCCACTCCACCCCCACTGGACGGGGAGGACGCCTACGGTGAATTATGCAACCAGAGCCTGTCAGGCAGGGGCGAAGGTGAAGCCCACATACCTGAAATACCACTTAATGTATCTGGAAGTGCTTAGCGTGGCACCGCCGGTCGCCCGTCTTGGCACCTTTCCCTGGCTCACAAACCTCATCTCCTGCTTGAAAACGCACAGAAGAAAAGCAACTGTATCTTGAAGCAGAAAGGGACCGTGGGACCTGGGGGATGGGTTAGGGGAGAGATTCTTCTAAAAGCCGAGCCAAAATCTCACAGCATGTTCAAGACTAATGGATTCAGCGTGGCACAAACCACCACACTAAATCTGTCAGTTTTAAGGTGCTCCTAGAGGTTTCCATTGTTTTTGCTGCAAGAGGAGCTTCCTCGGAGGCCTTCGCTCTCAGGATGCTTTCTCTTCCAGGGAAGGAGGCCTTCCCCTTGGGTGGAGCGCGTTGGAGCTGATGCAGAAGGGAAAAAACCAGTCATTGCAGCATCCTGGACTTGGATGGAACGCGGCTCCGCTCCGAGCAGGGCTCTTCAGGTTGCGGACGCTCCCTGATCCAGTCAGGAAGGGGCCCTCTGGATGCAGCACTCGCGTTGCTCCTGGCGCCGAGACTTGCCGCAAACACGTCCAGAGCAGGAGAAAATGAAAGGGAGGGGCTGTTCACCCATCTGGGCCAAGGACGGGTGCTGGGCTCTTGAGTCCGAGGCCCGGTCGCGGGGCATTGACTGGTGCTGCCTTGGGGGGGGCACTGCTTTTTTCCTGTCTTTCTCTCACGGTGACCTGGGCAATCCCAGGAAGGTGCATTTCATCTGGAAGTCCGAGCCGCAGCGCCACTGAGCCCAGCGCCTGCCCTGGCCTGCTCGGGGTCCCCTCTGCTCATGCCCGTTTCCCCACCTGGTTCCTCCCACATCTGGATCTTCTGCCTGAACCTCACCCGTTCTCCAGGCTGTCACACCCCATGGGGGCCTACGTGAGCTCCCGAGGCTGAAACAGAGTGGCTGGTTGTTCCCCACAGAGGAGCCAGGGAGCAGGCGAGATCCGAACCCGGAGCCCATCTTGGGTCCTGCTACAACTCGCTGTGCATTGGAATACCCCAGTGTCTCCCGCGCTCCCTGCCTCCCCCACTTGCCCGCTGGTGCAGCCAGCCCTCCGGCTCCGCGCGGCTCTCCGGCCTTCTCCCCGCCTGCCCCGTCCCGTCCTGTGCACAGACATTCCTTGCTCCTTCTCCACCCCGTTTCTTTTCCC
>NW_025336442.1:1672642-1706760 GCF_004798865.1 Varanus komodoensis
GAGAGTCGGCGGCCCAATGTGAAAGGTCGCGCATTTAGGGGCCAGTAACGAAAGCATTTTGAGCACTGCTATTTTTACGAACGGCCGGGGACTCGCCAGATGGGCGGAAGGGGGGCGCGGGGCTTGGGCGGCTCCCCCGGCCAGCGGCCTGCCCGCCAGCCAGCAAGGCTCCTGCGATCGCAGGGGGCGGGCGCGGGGGCCGGGGGGGGGGCGGCACCCGGCCCAGCCCGCGCTGGGGGGCCGGGGGCGCGCGCGCGTTGGCACCTGCCGGGTCTCGTGGCACATGCGCCGTCGCGGGCTGCTGCGGTGGACACGTGCGCACTCACCTTTGGGGGCATTTGGGAGACATGTCACATTCGACTTCTTTACGCCCCCCTTTTTTGGCCCTCCTGGAAATGGCACTTGAAGTGGCTAACTCCTGAGGCGCTGATCCTCCTCTCCCCCCCCCGCCCCCCATCGCTTGCTTACTGCACTCCTGGATTAGCTCCTGGCCAGGTCCTCTGTGGAGGACGACCCCTCGCCCCTCAGCATGTCAGCTGCCTTCTGCCCCCTGGCAGGGGACGTGGATGACTCGGCTTGCTTTTGATACACCTCAGTCCACTGAGTGCCATGTATCATATTTCTGTCCCGTCCGGCAGCCAAAGCTCTTCAACTGGTTTTCGAAAATTAAAACCCTAAAAGAACACTATAGTAAATGCATGTGCTCACATGCACACACACATATGTATACACACAAAATGAAAGCAAGTTTAGCAGCCAGAAGCAGAGAAAAGGGATGGAAGGGGGCCCTGCTTCGCAGCAAGCGGCTCCCCCTCGACTGCTTCCTTCTAGGTCAATGCAGCCACAGGCATTTCTGGACTTTCTGGGGGCAGGGAGGCAGCCACAGGGGCCAGAAACGGCCACATCCAAATTTTCCATGTCACCATGTGCCCAAGAACTGAAGTCCAAGACAGAGAGGAAGGGTCTGAGCTCGGACAGGCAAAAGCCACTGCTTGGCTTTGAAACCTAAATAATGATGTACTTTGGTGGCCCTTTGCTTTGCAGGATGCGAGCCGTCGAACGGAAATGGATAAACATGATAATCTAGGAACAAAAACCAGGAGCAGGACAGAGCCGGCAGGTGCCGAAAGAGGCGTCCCCGGCACTGCATCCAAGAACCACCCATTTCATCAATAAGATTCAGAAATGCTTGACTTGAGCTGGGTCGTGCCCATTCGCTGGATGTCCTGGGGCCTTTTTTCCCTTGGTGAACTCTGGCCAGGACAGCACCAGAGGCCTTTTTTTCAAAACAAGCAAAGCATTCTGAACAGGAAACCTGGCAAAATTTGAGGGCATCCTGGCAGGAGGAAACAAAGTTTTGGGGCTAGATGAGGAAGGAGGCCTGGAAGAGGAGAAAGTAATAAAGGCAACTCAAACGAGAAGGGATGGATTATAAATTGGAAACAGATGGAACCTGATAATAAATGAGGTCTTTAAAAAGAACAAGTAATCCAGGACATGTCAAAGGGCAGCTTAATTCTCAAGATAAGAGTCCAAACTGGGGGCTTATATTAGCAGTCCCCAAAGGTAAATGGCAACTTTTTCAATCGAATTGTGTTTGCAGTCACAAAAAAGCCACGGCAATTCCAAGGCCTGATCCTCATCCACACGGGGGATATGGGTGTTGTTCTAATTTGCAGAACTTACAAACCAGGTAGATTTTCTTGGAGCCAGACAGAAGGCCAGGTGGGAGGAGGAGATCAAGACCCTCGGTGGCCGCCAGGAAAGTACGCTGGGGGGATTTTCCACCAGCCCTTGCCGAAGCCTCCTCATTCTGCAGCTTGTCCACAGCAGTAACTGTGCTGAGGAAGATGAGAGGAGGAGGCAAGGCTGTTTTACCAGCCTTGGCGGATATTTCCCCCCTCTTCCCTCCCCACCACTCTTTCCTCGCATGCCATGGAAGCTCAGTGCTGGACTGGCGCTGAGGACTGCCCGCTTCAAAAAAGGAAACGCCACTCGGGCGGAAGTCCCACGGAGTTCAGTAATATTTATTCCAAGGTACGCCTAAAGCTCTTACAGCCGTTACCAGGCGTTCCTCTTGGGGCGCAGTCCGATGCATGTCCTGACCGCAGCGTCCCTAAGTCCACCTCCCTGCAGGGGAATCTGGGGATTTATTGGACTGCTTTCGGTTTGAACATGCTCGGAGCGCACCCTTAAAAATGAGGAAAAGCCCACAAAATCCAGGAAGTTTCCAAACGACCCGTGGTCGTGGGACGAAGCGACGGGAACTGGGCATGGTTTTCTGGGGTACCGGAGAGCCAGAACTGCACCCCTCTCCTTGGTGGGCCAGATTTAGTTCCCGGGGGTTCAGCCCCCCCCCCCCGGCATAGGCAACGGACCTTCCCGCAGCCCTTCCGCGCCCAAAACAGCCGCGAGAGCGCAATGGAAACGCACACCGCGCAAGGACGGCGTTTCCCGCGCGGGGAAGGGGGCGGCGGGAGGCGCCGCGCCGGGTGGCTTTTCCCGGGGGAAGCTCGCCCTCTTGCGGCTCCTCGAGCCCCGCGGCGCGGCTCGCCGGCCGGCCGGCCCGAGGCAGCCTCCGGCCTGCAGAGGGCAGGGGAGGCGCGCCGCGGGCACGGGGAAGCGGGAGGCGCCTCGCCGCGGCTCCTGACCGCGCGGGCCCGGCGGGGCGCCGCCGCCGCTTCCGCTTCCTGAGGCCGGGCGGGAGGATGCAGGTGGGCGAAGCTGTGTCGGCGGCGGCGCTTTCTGGTTGCGAGGCGGCGGGTGAGACTCCAGCAGGAAGGAGGCGGGGGCGGGGGCGGAGGCCGTCGGGCGCGCGACCCCGCATGGCCGGGGCGGGGGGAATTGGTCTCCGCCGGTTTGACGCTCGCAGGCGGCGCGGCGCGGGGGGGGGCGGCCGGGGGCGGCGGGGAGGGCCCGCCGCCGCTGCGGCTGCTGCTGCTGCTGGAGGTGGCGGGGCTGCGCGCGGGGCTTCCCTGGCCCAAGTGGGAATTGCCAGTTCGCTGCCCGAGTGTCCCGTTCTGCCTCGTCCTCGTCTCCGCGGCCGTCACTGACTGGGAGAGATGCAAGCCTCCGGTTTGTTTTGTTTCGAGTGGACACATCAAGAACAGCTCCGAGAAAATGACTCGTAATTCGGAGCTGACCCATTAGGCGTGATCCTGTGCATGTTCAGACAGGGAGGAAAAGCCCGACAGCTTCGGCAGTCCCATGCTAGCTGTGAAATCCCGGGAATTATAGGATTCCCAGCCATTGGACGAATTGGACCACCCACTGTTAAAGGGTTGTGGTGGCGTCCCAGAGAACGCACCGCAAAAGGTTTCTTTGAATAAGATGCCATCAGAGATCCGTGGGCATGAGGGGCCGAGGCTGAAGCAGTGATCCACCCACTAGGCGTTTTGTGGTGGTGCCCGGAGCGATTTCCCAAAGTCCCAACCTGCCACGTCCCAGGTACGCACCCGCAGCATTAATGAATTTAAATGCCTTGTGTTCTTTTAAAGCCTTTGATCCAAGCTGGCTAGATGTATTGCTTTTCCCTGTAAGGACAGAGACAGGTGCAATTCACGGTAGCTCTGACTGCAGAGTCCCCAGATTTGATCCCCTGTCCCTCTTTGAAACCCTAGTGTTAGGATGGGGTTTGTAGTCAGACAGCTGAGGGAGACCAGAATGGGGAATGCTTGGGTCCAGGAATGGAACTGATGGGCTGCTTTGATGTTAACAAAGGGCTTCGTTTGATGGGCTGCTGCTAACATCAGGGGTGCCGAGTGTGATGGTCATTTTTAATAAGACGCCAAAAGGTCTCTGCCCAGGGAGCCTACACTGAACATTCAGCACAACAGTGGGGGAAATGAGGGAATGAATGTGCATTTTATTCTGGCCACGTTCCACTACAGCTCCCAGCATCCCGAATGACAGGCCGGCACAGGTAGGCTTTGAAAGGGAAATTTGGAGTGCATAACCCCAGCATGGGGAGGCATAAGCACCTGGCGTTTCACCTCCGTCTGCGGCGTCTCTTGGGACGCGACGAAGTACCTCGGCCTCAGCCGGGTCGGGTCGGAGCCCTCCCGGCCACCGCCGGGGCTGAGAGAGAGGAAGGAGCTCAGCTGCACGGACACCCGCCCCCCCCAGGAAGGGAGCAGGTGGCCCTTCCGAGGCGGCCCCTCCTCAGGGGATGGTTCTGTGTGCCGCAGGAGTGTGCCTGCCTGCGGATCCTGGGCAGCCGCTGCTTGGCCTCCCTGGGGAGCGACTGCCCGCCCCCTTCCTTGCTGCGTTGCAGCGGCAAAGAAGAGTCGGGGCGGGCATGGTGCGAGTCGCATTTCTTTCACGGGGTCTACTCTGCGTAGCACTAACTTGGGTGTCATCTGTAATTTTGGACATCTGTCTTGCCTCCTCTTTTCTCTGCACTCCTAATAGCTTCCACTAATGTTGGTTGGCATTTTCCCTAATGTGGACTAGAATCTTGAACTTCTTGAGCGATTTCTTTTTTTCCAGATGGTTTACCAACAAGAGGTATTGGATGCATCCATCTGCAACTAAAAGTCCCAGCATGCCTCAGCCAGTAGAATTAAATGGCAGGGATTCTTTCTGTGGGGCTGCTCCTTCAAGGAGGCCAGGCCCAACCCCCCACCCTAGAGGAGCCCCAGGAGGCTTTGAGGCTTAGTTGGGGAGGCCACAATCCATGTTCGGGCTACCAGCCTGGAGCCCAGCTGGCCCTGGGAGGAGAAAGGTTGACATGCCTGGGGCGGCTGTGACATCTGTCGGCACGGCTGTGCCCAGTGGCACCGTGCAGCCTGTGCCGGATCTGGTGGGGGGGGGGAATCCAGCGTGTCACCCAAAGGGTTTTCCGAAGCCCGGCCTGGTCCGGGATGCCCCTCCTTTGCCGCACTGCCTTGGCATCTGCGGCACGTGCGTCGGGAGGTTTTTTTGTGGGAGGGGGACATGACCTGGTTCCTTGCCTGATAATCATCAGAAGCTATTTTTGGTATTTAGATTTTCTGAACTGCAGTTTTAGCTGTAATGTGCAAGTGTCAACAAGCCCTCACCCTCCACTGTTCCGTGCAGAAAAGCCCTTCCGAGCACATGTGTGAAATTCCTTCTTTCCTTTCTATCTTCCAGATCAGCCACAGAGGAAACTTGCACCTGGCCAGGAGACCGAAGGCTCTTTCTGGATGATCTTCTGCCGGGAGGACGATGCCTTTTCTGCACGGCTTCCGTAGGATCATCTTCGAGTACCAGCCATTGGTGGACGAGATCTTGGGCTGCTTGGGCCTGCAAGATCCCGAGCGGCAGGAGACTTTAGAGAGGTAACCTTTGAGTTGTTTGGTCTCAGCCCGGCCTGCCTTACCAGCTTGCTGTGATGTTAAAATAGACAGGAGCAAGAGAATTGTGTAAGCCACCTTGGTTCCTTGTGAGAGGAAAAATTGTGGGATATGAAACCAAGTAAAAATAAAATAAAGCAGCTGCTTTATCAGGACCATGAGGGCTAGAATCTTACCTTGTTTCTAGGTGGCATAGCTATAGCTCAACAACACAGCTCTGCTCAGCAGAATTTGTGGAGTTCCTACACCGGAATCTTGCTTAACTTTTAAGCGATGTTCCTAAGTTGGGGAAAAGGCTGGGAAAGTCCATTCAAGACAGATATGGGGTCAGGGAAGCCATCAAGAAGCCACTGGAGTGGGGCAGCGGGGGCGGGGGGGAGCAAAAAAGCAGCAAGAATCTACCTTCTTCATTTATTTATTTTTTTTAATTTTTAAAGTCCCAGCTTTCTGGCCAAAGATGACTGCCGCCTTCTGGTGCTCCATGAGCTTCTGGAGAGAGAGGCCCGCTCGCCGTTCTACCAGGAGGGCGTGAGCTACGCCTTGCTAAAGGTGGCGGAACTTGGTCTGGTCCACGCGGCCGAAGCCCTCCTGTGCCACGGGGCAGACATCATTTTCGAAGGTGGGCTTTTCTGCCTAGGGGCCTGCACCGTGCGTGGCAAAAAAAGCAAAGACCGGAATAGGAAGGACAAATGCACGCAAGAGCCGCATCCTTTTTAATTTTGATCTTTCAGCATTCTTTGTTTTCTGGGTTGGGGAGCAGATTTGGTTTGGAGGTGCATTTCTCTGCTCCCACCTTTCTGTCACTCTTTCTTCTTTCCTTTACAGCATTTTTACCCTGCTGTTCAGATCCTCCCCTGCACCAAAAAAGAGCTCTCCCCGAATAGTTGACAAAGATGCAGAATGAGGCCCCCCTGTTTAAAAGGCACGGCACAAAAGGAACCAGGCTCGGGAGTGGAAGAGGGGAGAAAGCCAGAGCCGGGTCGTTTGCCTTCTTGCCGGTGTCGTTTCTGGCAGGAGGGGTGGCCCAGTTCCCCGCAGCTGGACTCTGCTCTTTTCCTGGGCAGTGGCGGGTGCAGCGTCCCTGGTGTTCCGGCAGGTGGAGAAACCGCCTCTGCCGCCCAAGGGGACGCGCCCGCTTTTCTTGCACTGTGACGCTGGTTTCCCTGGCGATGCTGCAGCGCCACCTTCCCTGTGCACGGAAGCTGCGAGGACGGGGGCACGAGGAGTCCCGCGGGGGCTGAAAAGCCGTCCGAGTGCCGGGGCTTGCCCCCTGGGTTGTGGCTCGCCAGCTTTGCCCCGGTGGCAAAACGTTCCTGAGTGAAGCCAGCTCATGACTTCCCCTGCAAAGATGGACCAAGGTTTGCACATGAATGTTAAAAAGATGCGAAGGGAACAAGAGCAAAACACACGGGAATGGGTGCCTTCCAACTCCCAATGGACACAAATTGCACGATTTGCACGGTAGTTGTTAGAAAGTGCCCAAGCTGTGGCCTGTTGTGGGGGTTAAGGTCTGCCCGGGCCTGCTCCCCATTGCTGGCTCAGAAGCAGGCCAGAGGTCCTTCCCGCCAAGGAGAGCGCTTGCCCCCAGGCTGGTGACTCCATTTCCCAACCAGACCACTCCACCCCTGAAACTTGGGGCCCGTGGCAGCGAAGGATAAAATCCAGCTGAATAAAACTTAAAACATAAAGCAAACATAAAAGCACCATTTCAAAAGCCTGCTCGTGCAGGACTGTTCCTGCCCTCTGCCTCTTTCCCACAGAGATGGGACAACCCCAGACAGATGTTCCAGGCATGTGATGTCACACTCAGATTCCGTATAGGCCGTCTCCATAGCAACATGGCTGCCTCAGGGTGAGGCTGGCTTGATGGTCTGTGTGAGGGCCTTTGACCCCTCCTGAAGGCTATGGGGCGCAAGAGGGTGGCAGGATGCTTCCTGTCGTGCTGGCTCCCGTATTGCAGGGACACTGTGTATAGTGGTAAGCATTTTCCTCTTCCTTCCTCTTCCCCTTTTCCTTTCATGTCGTGTCTTTCAGGTCATACGACTGCAGGCAGGGTTTGATTAGTTTTATTGATCATGGGGAGCTGGGTGAAATGACTTTAAATAGTTTTCTCCCTCTTGTCATCTGTGCCAAGGCTTTCCCTGATATCCAGGTGCAGGATATTAATCCTCGCAACAGGGAAAAGTGAAGCATTACATTTTCCCTGATGTAATTACTCCAATTCTTTAAAACGAATAGATCCAGTCACTTACTACACAGCTCTGCACATCGCAGTCCTGCGGAACCAGCCGGACATGGTGGAGCTGCTGGTGCGGCAAGGCGCAGACATTAATCGGAGAGACAGGGTGAGTGGCCACTGTGGGCGCGGTAGAGAAATGCGCCCGCTGAAGGGCTGGGGCCAGCTTGGTTTGGGGCACTCTTGGGCTGGGGTGTCCTGTGGGCCCCTCCCTCACCCCCACTTGGCGCCCCCTTCCCCAGGAGCCAGCTGGAGGGGGCCTTCGCCACCTCCGTCACCAGGCCAGGCAAGAGGACAGGGATGGAACAGCGAAGCACAGCCGCCGCCGCCGCCGCCGCTGCTCCTCCAGAAGCCGCTCTGGGCACGCACCAGGTCCGTGGCAGGCCTGGCTGGGGCACTGCGCCTTTCCCAGCCCGAGGCCGGAAGCCCGTTTGCGGGCTGTTTCCATGCTTGTCCATAGGAGCAAAAGCTACCAGAGTCCCAGATGCTTGACTTCATTTTGGAAAAGCTCTCCTAGGCTCCTTCTGGAGAAGTTCAGGAAATGCTGAACTAAAAGCTTCGGAGAGGCCGGCCCTAAAAGGAAACACACACGGTGCCCCTGTCTTTGTCCTCCCCTGTTGCTTAGATCCATGAAAGCAGCCCTTTGGATCTGGCCAGCGAGGAGCCCGAGCGACTGTCCTGCCTCCGGCGACTCCTGGATCTTGGGGCCGACATCAACGCAGCGGATAAACACGGTCAGTGCCCCCTTCCGCTTTGGGGCGACGGCGCATGGTTGCTGCGGAAAAGGGCAAATTCCACCCTGGGCATAATTAAGACGGGAGCCGAAAACCAAGGTGCCAATATCCCGCTGCCCAGCTCTGGATCGGCCACGCTCTGGAGATCAACCCACAAGGAGCTGCCTGGTGGGAGACCCAGGGCAGATGCACGGAGAGACGCCTGTCCACAGGGCAGGCACAAAGCCACTTCCACTGGATGGAGTCATGGAACCCAGCTGGAGAAGAGGAGACAGGTCCATGCTGCTAGTCCTCATGACATGGTGCTACGTCCAGGATCAGATGCACATGCTGATGTGTGCCAGTTGCTGGGGAGCATGGGTGGGTGGGTGCCATTGCATTCCCGTCCTGTCTGTGGGGTCCTGTGCTCAGCCGGATGGCCCAGGGTGGGGGGTGCAGAAAGCTGGGCTAGGAGGGTCCTGGTCTCAACCAGCAGGGCTCCTCCTGCAGTCGAGGAGGGAAATATGCCCTCCCCCCCACACACACACCTGACATACCTCCAGATCACTTTTACCAGAGTATGTTGGAGTGGGGGGGTGGGGGTGCTTCGACCCCTCCCTCGGGATTGTGTCAGGAAAAGTAGGCCAGTCTGGTGAGCCACGAAGAGAGCAGCTGCAGGCTGAGGGGGGCCTGTTACTGATGGAAATATGGGGAGGGGGCCTTTCAGTCTTCCGATAGGCCTCCCGGGAAGCCCTGATGCGTCCCGCCTTTTCTCCCTAGGCAAGACTGCCTTGCTGCATGCCCTGGCCAGCAGCGACGGGGTGCAGATCCACAACACAGAAAACATTCGCCTTTTGTTGGAAGGAGGTGAGCGCCCCCGCCCCCTCTTGATGCTCCCTTGCTGGGCCACCGAAGTTCTGTGCCGTGAGCAGTATCCGGGCGTGGACGGGAATGCAGCTGAGACCCCCTCGGTGCTCATCACCAACGGGCCCCCGAGTCTGCCGACTCGGCGGCCGCCTTGCATCCCCACCCACGAAAGCCGGAAGGGCCGTCGCCGGCCCAAGGCTGGGCGGCCGCTTTGGTGAGGGGCTGCAGCGCCCCGGCCGGTTCAGAGCCCCGCCATTCTGTCCCTCGCCCGCAGGAGCGGATGCCAGAGCCAGCACGAAGGACGGCGACACGGCCTTCAGCTTCATCATCTTCCTGCTTGGGGAGACCGTGGGCGGCGACCCGGAAGAGGCCAAGATGATTCACCACTTCTGCTTCCAGGTCACGCGCCTGCTGATGGCCCACGGGGCCGACCCCAGCGAGTGCCCGTCCTACGAGTCCCTCACGCACCTCTGCCTCAAGAACTTCCGGCTCCACTTCCCGCTCCTGCGCTTCCTGCTGGAGTCGGGGGCCTCCTACAACTGCTCCATGCATGGCCCCTCATGCTGGTCGGGCGTCCACGTCGTCTTTGAGCAGCTCTGCGCCCATCTCAGCGAGTCCGCCAAGGACAGCTTCTCGGCGGACCTCCTGCAGAAGGCTGAGACGGCGCTGGAGCTCATGGCGGCCAGCTCGCCCACCGTCCGGCTGCCCAGCAACTTCGAGGTCGACCTGAGCAGCTGCCGGTTCCACGGGGAGAAGATCCGGGCCCTCTTCGCCTCCTTGAAGCAGCTGGAGCGCTCCCCGGCCACCCTGAAGCACCTGTGCCGCGTCTACCTGCGGCGGCGCCTCCGGCCCTGGCCAGTGGAGCAGAAGGTGGAGGCGCTGCCACTGCCCGACAGGCTGAAGAGGTTTCTCCTCCTCGACCAGAGCAGCTCCGCAGAAGAGGACGCGTGAGCCGGGCAGGGACTGGACGGCAGTTCCAGGACACGACTGCCCACCAGGCTCGGCCTCTGCTTGGCCTCGTCCCCCGTCCGAGGCGTCATCCCCCAAATCATCTCGCCCTGTGCATGGACGCTTCTGCTGGTGAGTCTTGAAGAGGCTGCACCACACGGCATGTGGAAATGTGTCGCTCCGAGGACAGGGACCTCTTTGGAGGGGCTGGGTTCTGGGTCTAAGTCATCGGAAGCGGAACGGCTGAGCGGGGAGAGCTGCGGCAGAGCTGTGACCAAAAGGAATTCGGGCCAGCCTCCGTGGAAGCTGAGCACGCCGTTCGGGACGCTCCTCGCTATTGTCTGGCGACCGCGCCGGCATTCCAGGATAGAGGGGCCCCAACAACAGTGCCTCTAGAGCCATTAAAGCGATGTGTCTGCACCACTTAAGCTGTTCCGCCTCTGTATGTGACGCCGGCCGGATTAGCCAGAGAGAGAGGTTAGCGCTTTGCAGCAGGTGCTTTGCCTTGCGCCCAGTGGCCCTTTTTAAAAAAAGAGGAAGCCCTTCTAAAAGGCAGTGTTTTAAAATGCCATCCTGAGACTTGTGCATCGGATGGGATAGAAATGTTTGGAAGGAAGGAAGGAGGGAGGGAGGGAGGGAAGGACGGACGGACGGACGGAAGGAAAATGTTGGGGCTGCAGGAGAAACACAGGCCTCGTGAACTTCCTAGTAGGTTGGGTTTTTTTCCCCAGGGAAAAGCCCAACAGAGATGTTGCCTGGTTCATCCAGGCCACATTTTGGCCTCCAACTCCCATCACCCCCAGGCAGCACAGGTAATGGCAAGGGATTGTGGGAATTGTAGGCTTTTAACAGGCAGCCAGCACAGCCCACTTTTTGCAGCCCGGCTTGTATCCCTGGCAAGGTACTTTTCACGGAGCATCCATCCCTTGGGCAGAGATGGAAGCTGGGCCATCACGGGAAGGAAACATAATTCAAAGCCATGGCAAGAAACCCTGCAAACATACAAAGTGTATTTGGTGGGTTTTCCTCTGACAAGAAACACGACAGCAGCAGCTCGGGAGGCCAGGCACGGCTCGCGTTTACTTCCCCTGCCCCAGACCGCGGATCTGCACCATGATCCCCGCAATGCCCTCCGGTTTCTGCACCGTCTCCTTGGCTCGCTCCGCCCTGGCCCTCCATCCCCGGAGCCGGCCCGGCGACGCCTCCGAGAGAGCCATCCCCCCGGGCTCCAGGGCTCATCTCATGGCCAGCGTGTAGACGTGGTAGATCTCGTCCGGGAAGTTCTCTTGCTTCTCCTGGGCAAGGAGATGGAGGCCGGCATGCCGGATGATCTTGCGGACGACGTCCAGGTCCCGGCAGACGCTGCTGTCCACGTCATCCATGATGACCCCCTCCTGCGCCATGTTGTCCTTGATGACGATGATCCCGTGAGGCCGCAGCCCCAGCCGGCACCTCTTCAGGAAGCTGGCGAGGTGGTCGTCTGTGAGGTGTCCTGTTCGGGGAAAGGGGGGAGGAGGGGGATGCTGAGAAATGACCCCCTGGCCGGGTGGGGTCAGAGACGGTGCAGTCGCCCATCCGGGTCCACGCCGGGTGCCCTGAATGCCCTGACGTCCAGACCCCCCTCCTGGCTTCCACCAGGCTTCCTGCCTCTTGATTTTCGTCTGCCTGTCCGAGCCTCTCAAAATCCGTCACCAGGGCGATCAGGTGGGGGACTATCCTGCTGCCAAGGCGCTTCACCTGCACGCTTCCCAGCCAAGGACTTTTCGCCCAGCTCCACCAGCCGCCTCCGTGGCTGGCCAGGCGTGCCATCCAGTGAGAGCGCCCCATCGCGCCCTCAACATTTAGCTGTGCCCACCAGCCTCAGAACGGCCGGGGGGCACCCCAGCGCCCCCCCCCCGTAGCTGACTTGGCAAGGTCTGTGCACAGTTCTCAGCCCCCTGGAAGGACGGTGGGAAGCAGAGCCGCTTGCCCCCGGCCAGCCCCTTGGACGCTGCTCGCCCTGCCTCGCGCTTGGCCAGGCGACCGAGGCAGAGGGAACCGGCGGGGACACTGCAGCCTCTTTCCTCCCAGCCCCGCCGGCCGAGAAAGCGTGCGCTGAGCTGGCAGGCTTCACACCACGCGGGGACGCCCAGCAACGACCGGGCAGCTCCAGGCCACTCCAAACCCCGACCCTTGCTCCGGCACTCACCTATCACCCACTGGATCCAGATGACGTCGTAAGCGCTGGGCTCGGGGCTGAAGTCCTGCAAGCCGCAACAGAAAAAGTTCCTCACACGCCGGCCCTCTTCGCCCAGGTAGGACCTGGCCTTGCTCAGAAAGTCCTCCGTCACATCCACCAGGTCCACTTCCTTGAACAGGGGCAGCAGGAGGCGCTTGGTGATCCGGCCAATGCCAGCCCCGCAGTCCAGTGCGCGGCTGGTTCCGGTTCTGGCCGGTCCGTCCTGAATGGAAATGGTCAATGAGGGCGGAACCTTGAAGAAAGCTTAGCTTTTTGTTTTCTGTATACTGCGTTTTAACACCTAATGCCCTAAAAGTATTCCACCACACATCTAAACTTAAATATAAAAACTAGGCACAACCCACAGAAATCAAAATCAACCAATCAGAGCGTTACAACAGAAACAAGAACCGAGCAAGAACCTAGTCCATTGTAAGGCAGGGAAAACCTGAACAGGCAAATGGGTCTTCCAGGATGCCCTAGTCCCCCCCCCCCACCTCTGCACCATGCAGGCAGGGCGTTTCCGAGGTGGGTGCCACTGCCCAGAAGGCCCTGCTCACACGCTGTTCCTTCCTTTTCAAGAAGCAGCATTACCTCGACCCTTATTTCAGGAGAACAGTGACATAATTGTTTGCCTAATGAACTTCCAAGTCCTGAGAGTGGACCCATTCCAATAAATGGGACTTAACGGGAATCTCTTTCCAAAAAGGAGCTGTCAAACCAAGGAAGAGCATAAACTCCACACCTGTGCAAGGCTCTTGCCCTGACTGAGGGCCTCTCGGGGCACTGGGGTGGAACCAGCCTCAGGGCTCTCCCTCGGCCCTTAAAGAAAGCTGCCCCACATTCCTGGCTCCTGGGCTCTGGACGACCCTTGCTCACCCGCAGGAACCGAAGCAGAAACTTCCGGGAGCTGCTGATGTCGATGCTCGAGATGTGCCCGTAGCCACCCAGCATCCCGTCCACCGTGGGCGGGACGTCCCTCCAGTATTTCTCGGCCTTAGAGTAGAATTCCAGCTCATCCTCCACGACGTCGCTTGCCATGGTGGCGCTTTTCCTGGGCCACAGCAAAACGGGGCCGCAGGGGCGCAATGTCTCAAGCGAGAAGAGAGGGGAAGCGTGTCTCCGATGGCAGCCCAGCGCACCGACTGGCTAGGGATTATTTCATTGAGGGAAGTCCTGCCAAGACCAAACAAGTTCATGAGCGAGCGCAGAATTCCCCCACCTGGTGCCCTAGAGGCGTTTTGGACTACAGCTGCCATCATGCCAAGCCAGCAGACCCAAGGGCCTTGTGATACGAGGGCGCTAACAATTGTAGTTTGAAATTCTGGCAGCCCCAGCTTGGGAACGCTCAGACTGAAACTCGTTTGAGAGTAAGGCTGGGCAAACCATGCAGCCCTCCCCAAAGTAGGTGTTTAGGAAGTGCTGGGGCGGCTTTCGGCACACTGGAGCCCTCGAGATGAGCTGGGCTCCAGCTCCCATCATCCCCATGGATGGGGCTTGCAGGCCGACTGAGCTGGAAGGCATCCAGCTGCAGAAGCTGGCACAAATGTGCTGAAAACAAAATCTGGCAGCACCTGAGAAATATCCAGCGGCATTAAAATAGAAATAATTGGCAGTAGGAAAAAAGCGAAGCCGGCTGCGTGGAAAAAAGGTGTCAGCGTAAAAGAAAAGCTGGCGGGGCTCTAAGCCAGAAGGGGCGTCTGACAGGAGAGACGGGCTATATATACGCACTGCTTATTCAGGAGCGCCCCCTCGGCCCAAGCACAGGAGCGCGTCACACCACTGCGCGCACACAGAGCGACGGCCGGCGCCCGGCCAGAATAATGGGCTCGGGAGGAGGGGGAGGAGGAGAGGGCTGCTCCAGGTTCTCTCTGTCTGGTGGCCCGGCAGATCCATGGAGAGGCTCTTCCGCCGGCTCTGAGGGGCACTGCCGGTCCAAGGCAGACCAGCCAGTCATGCTTCCGACTGCAAACTGGCTCTCCGGCCGGTCTAATTGCATGCCAGCTCGGAACTACTCACAAATTGCAAATCCACCTGCTGGGCCAGAAGCCGCAACCCTCCCAAGCTGGCTGGGTCAAGGATGCTTGACGGAAGAACAGAATGTTTTGGCAGCTGAGGACTAGAAACTTAGACAGGCTGCATGTTCTCATCCGGTGCCATCAGCCACTGGGGGGGAAATGCCTATCTGGAACTGGTTTATAGTGCAAGTGAAGATGTGTTTTATAGCAGTACAGTCACCTTTCACAAACAAAAACTGGGTGGGGGAGTGACAGAAGGCTAACTTTGAGCCCCAATCCCTCTTAACCACTCAGTAGATGCTGACACTGTCCCACTGCCAGGATTATATACCTTTGTATAGAGACCCAGGCCTCACAGGTACAGATCCCTGTTACTGCTTCCAGATTATCTATCCATCCTTCCATGTTTTGCAGTCAGAATAGTTCAGGAAGAAAGATTCTGAAATATGAACTATTTCCATATGTGAACCAGTGTGGGTACCATTCTATGCCTGTTTAGATGGGAAAAATTCCTACAACTCCCAGCATTCCCAGCTAGCTAGAGATTAGAGATTCTATTATATTCATTCGCACATCAAGATGGTTGATTAAAGGGATTTCCAAGCAGCTGAAAACACCAGGTACCTGCAAGAAAAGGACTTCTTTGGTTTGCCCCCACTAACACACAGTGACTGAGACCTCCCCTCTCCAACCTGGTGCCACCCAGATGTGCAGGACTTCAGTTCCCATGATCCCCCAGCCTGCATGAACAGTGCTCCAGGAAGCAGTTAGAATCCAGCAGGTCTATAAGCTAAGAGGAAAGTGAGTTTAATGCTATCCCAAGTGCCATCACAGCCTGGAACAGGGGTGGAGAGGATGAGTCACTCTGCCCATGCTCAGGAACACAGATGCTTTTGATGAGCCGTATTTGGGATTCTCACATTAAACCTGGCTCTCCATGGGGTATAGCAAGTGTGTCTGCATGTGTATGCTTGCGCCTCATGGAGAGATTTGGGGTGTCAGGCTAAGTCTGAACCCCTGTAATGGAAGCAACTGGTGGGGGAGGGCGGGGGGACTTCACCAGCACTTCAGAACAAAGGAGAGACTGCTCCTTTTTTTCCATTAGCCTTCAGAAAGGGGTCTTCCGCGTTTCAAAACAAGGGAGGGGGCCGCTCTCTTCCTCGGGCTTCTGGGGGGGGCTTTACTCCCCCACTTTAAAGAAAGGAGAACCCCCCTCCTCTTCCATGGGCTTTTGCGGGGTGGGAGAGGGCCGGGGAGGGAGATGGGGGCTGCAGGGCCAACCGGGGTCTCCTCCCCACTGCAGGACGGGGGACGCCCGCCTCCCCCCGCACCTGCCTCCGCGCCCGCGCGCCACGTGGGGACGCGTTCCGGCCGCGTCGCGCTCGCCCGCGTCAACTCACCGGCTCCGCGCCGCGCCGCGCCAGCCAGAGGGGCGCTCGGGGGCGCGCAGCAGGGGGACAAAAGCCGGGGCGCCCGGGGCTGGCAGGCCGGGATCCGCCGCCGCCGCCGCCGCCGCCGCGCCCCTCTCCGCGCCGGAGCGCCTCCGCCTCCTCGGCCGGCCGCGGCTCCCCGCCCCGCGCATTGGCCCGGGCAGTCTCCGCCCCGCGCACGCCATTTCCTTACATAGCGCGGCTGGCAGCGACGCGCCGCGGCGGGGAGAGGCGAGCGCACGGGGGTGTTGCTCCGGCGCAGCGCTCAAGACGGGCCGTCCCACGCCGGGTGTGGGGCGGGGGCGGGGAGCCCCCTCCTCGTTCCCTGTGGCGGAAGAGCTCACCCGGCTACGAGCAGAGGTGGCCGGGAGTACGCGGAGGACGGGGGGGGGGGGCGAGGCCACGCCTCGGTCGCACCGGTTGGCTTCCCGCCAAGGTGAAGAGATGGCACGGGGGGGTCACGCCTTGACCCCCCCCATCCGTGCCTTGCGTAGGTTTGGATCGCTCATCTTCCGCGCCGCGCTCTGCTGAAGGAGCGGGTGGGTCGCTGGAGGAAGAGAGGAAAGGCCGGAAAAGTACCGGCTTGGTTACTTCATAGATTTGGAAAGCGCGCACCTTGTTAACGCACCTGCGCTGAAGGGTTAAGTGGCCAGCTGGACAGACTGATGGGGGCCGGTAGAATGTTGCTTTATTTAATCGAGGTGTATGCCAGTGACCGCATTTGATGCTCCTCTGTACGGACAGGGTAGAAAGAGAGGCTGGCTGAGGAATGTGCGGGAAACCCTTTGCTGCTGATGATTTAATAGGTTTCTAGCCCACTGGTCCTGATTCAACATATGCCAAAGCCTCACAGCTCCCCCAGAGCGCTCCCCAGCACCACCTCCGGGGCGCTTTTCCAGCTCTGGAGCTGTGGCCGGTGCGGGACCTTGGAGAGCCCTTCCAAGCTCATAGCGGAGACTCCGAGTTCTCCTGCCGCGATCCAGACTGTGTCTCGGGCCCATCGGGTGGCACCCGCAGTGGCCTTTGCATCTACGTTAAAATGCATAGTAATGGCTACAGCAGTTCCACCAAGCATGCATCAAAACCAGCAAAAACCAGTTCAGAACCATAAGGGCAAACAGGTCAACTCAGCAGCACCATGTTGTGCTGTCCTGTTCTCAGAGATTGGACCGGCCGGGTCTAAATAGGTGGCTGATAGAATCTCTGGTTTACTTATCCTGCTGACCCTGTTTAAAAATATACATAAGCAGTTTTCAGGAAAATTATATAAATTAAGTGCACAACCTATGCAAGTTTACATAAAAGAAAGTCTTCTAACCCGCAGCATTGCACTTCCAGGACTTCTCTGTCCAAACATGCCCTAAAGGACTTAAAATATGCATCAAACACACAATTATTACAACATTTCTGTCAATCCTTAATGAAAACCAGTTAAAACCATTACAGCATCATCATGACAAAAGAACAAACGGAGTGTGCAGTAGCATTACAAAATATTACTCCAAGGTGAAAAATGGACTGGGCAAAGTTGATAGATGTAATATTTTAATCATCAGCATTAATAGATGCATATAGTGCTGACCATATTTAAAGATATCTCCACCAAGAAAATCAAATATCTTGAAGTAGGTTAAGATAGGCATTAAAATACATGATAACTACTGCAACAGGTGTAGGTCAGGTGTGGGGGGGAGGTACCCGTACTCTGCCAAGCAGCAAACAGAAGTATTTCCCCAAGTGATCAGTGAAAAGTGGAATCAGTGTTCTGTTCATGGTTATTGCAGGCTTGGTTGCCGGATTTCCAGGCGGAGAATGTGGGTGTCTCACGTCCTTCCATCCCCGCCTCCATTTTATCCTCAGCGAGGGCCTGCAGGGTGTGGGGGCCTCACAAGCCTCCTGGCTGAGTCAGCACTCGAACTCGGGTCTCTAGTCCGGCCCCTTGTCTGGCTCTCAGCAACATCTGATCTAGCTGGACACTGTGCTGAACCTCCAGGGCCTTCCGCTGGGTGCCAAGCCCTGGCGAGATGTGGAGGGTGGCAACTAGCAGAGGGCCTTTTCTGTGGTGGCCCCACCTCTGGAACACACTCCCTGCTGCAGCCCGCCTGGCACCGAGCTTGCCATCTTTTTGGCACCAGGTTACGACACCCTTTTTGCGGACGCCTTTAAAGACCTCCCGGGTCACTCAGGGCGCAAAAGCTGAGCCGTGGAGAAAGCGGGCAGGAAGCGGATGGGTGTGAACACCCTGAGCCGAGAGTGTTGTGAACACGGGTGGTGCAGTCAGGCCGGAGCTGGCCCTGGCGGCAGCAGTGACGCCGCGGCCCTCGTGCGGCCTGGGAAGGCGGTCCTGCCAGCGAGCGGCAAAGGCAGGAGGAGAGGAAGGCCGGCTGGGAGGCGGATCCGGTCCGCCAAGGCAGCCGTGGCCTGGAGCTGGCCAGAGCGGAGCAGAGCTGCGAAGAAGGCCCCCGGGAGCGAGCCTGTTGGAAGGGGCGCCATGTGCCGGAGGCGGGTTCGCAGCAGGCAGCACTGCGACGGGCAGCACATCGGGGGACTTGGCCCCTCCTGTGCCTGACATGGCCCCCCAAGAACCCTCAGCCTTGCCTCCAGCCCTGAAACAAACGGTCTGACACCCAGTGGAGGCGGGTGTCCTGATGAGGCATCCCCAGCCCAGGGTCCCGCCTGAACCCTAAGGAGCCGCCTGGTGTTGAGCCCTGTCCCCAGGCGAGTTCGGCCCCATGGGTTGGGCCTTTACAGTGGAGACTGGGAGCGGGAGTGGATACACCACCCAAGAGGGGGCACCTGTGCCAGGCCACGTTTTGGCCTGAGTTGGCCCCTCCCTCTGTCCTAAGGGGTGTCTTCGCAAGCTCTGCAAGAGCAGAAAAGTCTCGGGTGGGGGAGGGGGAGGATCGGAAGCGTTACCTGGCGGAGAGAGGCGAGGAAGGTCCAGCCGGGGTTACTGTGGCAACAAGGTTCTGCTGCCCGTACTGGTCATCAGTGGCCAGCCAGGGAGGGGCCAATCGGGTGTCGGCTGCAGGGTCTGGCTTCTTTTTGGCTGAAGGCTGACCAGCAGCAGGCGGGGCGAAGCTCCAGGCACTGAATGCCCACCCTGGGGCAAAGGCCCTGTTGCCTGGGCACACGGGAGAGGCGCTGCAGCTGCAAGGAAAGTTAATTAAAAACCCGCGTTTGCCTCTTGTTACATCAACAGCATCATCGCTGTTATGGCAATGGCCTGAAGTTGCCTGGGGAACTTCAGCTATCGGGCAGCACAGAGACAGGATAGCCACCAGGATGGGGATTTAATGTCCGGACTTTTGGGGTTCTGTGCCTTCCTCTCCCACCTTTCATCTCATGGCAACCCTCCATTGCCAAGAACTCTCCTTGAATTCCTTCTCCCACATATATGGGCTTCTTACGCAGGGTGATGTCCTTCATTCTCATATTTCCTTCCTTCCATTCCCCCCTCCTCCTTTCCTTCTATCCCTTCCTCATCCACATCTTCCCTTCCTTCTTCCCATCTCTCATTCTCTCTTCTATTCCGTTCTCATTTTCCGCCTCCCTGTCCTTCTCTTTATTTCCTCCCTCCCTCCCACACACGCTCCCCCTTCCATCCATCTGTCCGTCCTTCTGATTTTTCTTCATCTCCTCCTCCTCCCTTCGCTACCTTCTGTTCTTCCCGTCCCTTCGCCCCTTTCTTTCTGGCTCCTTCCAGCTGCCCGTCGGAGCGCTTAGTGTCTGGAGCGCTCAGGGGCTCCTGCAACCGTTCCGCCTTTTTCTCCTCAACAGGTTTGCTGCAGCGGGAAAGGAAGAAAACGGAACACCAGGTGGGGCAGTGGGAAAACACGAGAGGGCTGCAAGCAGAAAGCAGCGCCAAATTCCCTGAGCGATGAAAGGCCTCACCTGTTCTTCTCGTTTCCGAGCTGCGCATCCAGCAGACTCGTGCTGCCTCATAGCAGACGGGTGCGCGCCCGGAGGACAGCCGCGACCCCGCATCCCTCCTCGGCCCGGCGGATTCCCGCCTCTGCTGCTGCTGCTGCTGCTGCGGCTGCATCCTCCCCAGTTCCCCTCGGAACGGAGCTCCGGTGCCCGGCAGCCCGGCAGTACCCACGCTCGGCCGCATGGGGGAAGTGTTGGATTTCCGCTGGCTTGGCGCGGCTTGGCGCCTTCCACTTTTAATCTGTGCGGCTGTGTTCTGCTCAACTTTCTTCCCTCCTTTGTTAATGGATTGGAAACTTTTCCCCATCTCTCTCGCTCGCTGCCTCCCTCTCCTCCTGCCTCCCTGCGCTCCCTCTCCGCTGTTCGGAGACGAGCGCTCAGCGCCGCACGGCTGCGGACCTGGTAGCGCCCCGCGCACGATCCCATCGCGCCCAGCGATTCTGTGCATATCAAGAAAGAAGGAAAAGAGAGAGCGGGAGGGGAAGGCTTCGGAGGCAGAGGAGGGGAGGCGGAAAGGGCGCAGGGTGCAAAGAGGAAAAGGGTGCCAGGCAGCTGGAGGCTGGGTGAAGTGAGTCAGACATGAATTTCAACACCGGAGGAGGGCGAAAGCAGAACAGGTCTCGCCTAGCCTCCTTCAAGCCTCGATGCGAGCGAAAGACTCACCCATCGGAGCCCCCGGATGGGAGGGTCACAGGCTGCATCCCGGGCTGGAACCTGCGCTAATCTTAGCTCAGGGCAGGGACCCGTTCGGTCCAGTGGGGCTGTTCAAGGGCCAGCTAAGGCGAAGCGCAACCCCATCGTCTCCACGAGCTCCATCCATCTCTGCCCCCCTCAGACTCCCCCTCCCTCATGCTTGGTCTTCAAGCCCTACCTGAGTCAGACACCTTCACGGGGAGCAGCGCCCCCTGTGAAGCAGGATTCCTGGCCACCCTAGCTGCAGCGGGGGGTCTTCTGGATCTGCAGTGTTGCACAGTGCACTGGGTCCTGGGGAAGCCTGGGTTCAAATCCACTTAGCCATGAAGCCCACCGAATGAAGTCGGACCAGTCGCTGCCTCTCAGCCTGGCCTTCCTCACAGGGCTGTTGTCAAGATAAAAGGGAGAGAAGCAGGATTGTGCATGCTGCCTGGGCAAGAGGATAACAACACGGGACTATGCATGTAACGGTAGTCAAAAGCAAATCGAGAAACAGAGCCAGAAGGGACCTCCTGGGCCATCTAGTCTGACCCCTGGCTCCAGCGGGCTCTGCTCATGACACGCCCCCCAAGTGCATGTCCAGCCTGTCCCTGAACACCCCCACCAATGGGGCCTCCACCACCTTCCATGGAAGCCTGATGGTGATGGTGGTGGTTAGAGTTAGGGCTATTATTATTATATTTCCCTCCCACCGTTTCCCCTTGTGAGGAACCCCAAGAAGCACACCCAGCCCTCCTCCTCGCCCTTTTGTCCTCACAACAATCCTGCGAAGTGGGTGAGGCTGAGCGGCATGACCAGCCCCAAGCTGCCTGGGCTGGCATGGAGAGGACACTGTTTCAGTGATGCCACGGGAGCCCCTGTCTGTTGGCGAGCACATGCAATATAATGCAGCCACAGTTCTGTGCTTTTCCAGCAGCTTGGGCAAAAGCACAGAGCTTTGGTTCCTGTAAGTGAGTCAGTTGTGTGCCTTTCTAGTCCTCACACATCCATGCTGGATCAAACCTCTTCTTTGTGGGGGGGGGTGGAAAAGATGGGGAGCCCTGCTGAGCAAGCGGAGGGCGCGCGTGTCCTGCAGAGGGGGCCGGCACCATCACTCGAGTGCCTCTTCTTGCAGCTGATGGAAGGCACCCATTCGAGACGGCCGGGGCGATCTCAGGGCTCGGGGGGCAGCCTGTGCTGCTCACGCCAAGCGCGTTCCGCTGGAGACGTGTGCCAGAGAATCCAAAGGCAGGGAGGCATGTGCTCGCTCGCTTGTCCCTTCATGTGCTACCGTCTTTCCTCTGAAGGAAGTCAAAGCGGCTCGCATCATTCTCCCTCAGTCTCATCCCCAGAACGACAGCCTTGTGAGGTAGGGTGGGCTGAGAGTCTGACTGGCCCAAGGTCCCCCAGTGAGCTGCAAGGCCTGATCCCCCGAGTCCCAGGCCCACGCTCTGGACCCCCGCTCCCTGGCTGTCCTCGGCCGGGAGGGGCCACAGCAAGTCCTGGGGGGACGCTGGCAGCCCTTTCCCTTGGCAGGAGGGGCGGGGCGAGCTGGGGCACCTCAGCAGGTTCCATCCTTGTGACGCATCAACAGTAGGGCCGGCAGGGCTGGGTGCCGGGGCTGAAGCCCACACTGGCCTTGGTCCAGGGGCACCCGAACAGGGCGAGGGCAGTGTGGGCAGAGTTACACCGGCCTGGGCTCAGGCCCTGCATCAGCGGGGATGCCTGTGGGCCTGGCACGTCTCACCCTGGCAGCCCTCCGCTTCTTAAACTTGTTCGAATGGCAGCTGACGGCACACCGTTTCCTGTCGCATCCTGGTTGGCCCTTTCCTCCAAGGAGCCAGCGGCAGCTTGCAGGAGTCCTCTCTTCTCCATTTCATCTCCACAACAGCCCTGCAAGACAGGGCTGTCAAGGGGGACCTGACCAAGCGTCCCCCAAGCCCAGCCTCTTTATTATTCTGATCTTAAGTGTCAACTGTTCCTTCTGAATGGATGAGTTTTTAGGGCTCAGAAGCAAATTCTTCTTTATTCCTTTATAGTCGGGATGGTTCTATGATGCAAAGGAATTGCAAATGCTGAAGTGCACAAGCTTAAAGTTATCGTTCCGTTCCATTCCGTTCCGTTCTACTAGAGCTGGCAAAGATGATTGGGTCGGTTTTGCCCTGACATACTGTACAGGGAGAATGTGCCGTGGAGTGTGGAAACAGCCCCAGGTGCTCGCTCTGGCTTCCTGAGCGGAGAGAAGGCACAGCACCACGGCCACCGAGCACCTGTCCTCACGCCCCCCCACCCGTCACGCACCCCCTTCCCTTCTCGCTTGGTGCCACCAGCTCAGCTCCTCGTACGGCTGCAGGGCAGTCCACTGAACCAGGGTGGCTATCTCGGAGAAAGGGGCATGAGGAGGAAACAGGGCAGGGGGCCCCCAGAAAGCCAGCCGCTCTCACAGTGGCAGAGCCCGCGGTGCGCAAGCGAGCCGGCAGCTTTTGGGAGCCTCCTCTGGAGGCCCTTGGGAAGCAGCACTGGCCCTTCTGGCAGGGGCAGGAGGAGCTGCCCAACCGGCCGGCCCTGCCTCTCCGCCGCCTGCCGCAGACGGCTCGCTCTGCTTCATGGGAGGGCTAGTCCCACATGGACCGGCAGCTGGAGGGGGTGGAAGATTAACATTAGCTGTGTGTTTCACAACTGAATTAATGCATGTAAGGGACACACACACGTGTGCGCAATCAGATAATTAAGCCCAGCATCTAAAATTACCTGCACCACTGAGCAGGAGCAATCAGATAAACAACCCAAGCGGCTAGCGCTATCCGTGACAGCAGCATCCGTTGCCCCCAAATGACACGGCGCGCCCCCTTGGTGCCTCTCAGACGCATGCTGCTGCCAAACACCCCCCTCCTGGCGTGGGCCTCTTTGCAGCCCTCCAGCAGCCGCCCAAGCAGGCTGTCCAAAGCCACCAGCCTCTCCTGCCGCCCCTGGCCATGAGATGGAGCCCTGCCCCTCACCGCCCAGTGGCCACGGGAAAGATTCTCTCTCGTTGCAAAGAGGGGTGCTTATGGAGAGTGACCCGCCGGCATCAGGGTGCTGGTGCCATCGTTTACGTGCATGGGGAAGCGGTGGAGAATCAGAAATCAGGCATGTGAACTTCTGTAGATCTAATTGTTGAACTCTGAGGGGGCTGATGAATGGGTGAAATGGGTTTTGGGATGGGGTGGAGATGGACATTTCTACAAAGCTGTTTCTCCCCAAATGAATGGGTCCATGCAGTGAATTCTCCCAGCTCTGATTCAAGTGGAATACAAGACTCATAGTTCAGGAACGTGGATTTCCCTTTTCCTCCAGCCGTTCCATTTATGCGTCTCTGTCCCACCTCATAGCCAAGCCCCTCTGGGCGGATCGCGGAGCTTGCAGCCAATCACATGCACCGTGCCTGCAGCGGGCTCTGTTGCTGCCTCTCCCATCCTTCGGGGTCTCCTTGAGCCTCGTGGGGGAGCACGTGCCACCTGATGGGGTCAGATCTGAGCAAGAAGATCCTACTGATGTCAACTTAGGGAAGGCAGCTGAGGCATGGACAGCTCTGAGTAAGTGTGGCTGGCTGGAGCTCTCTCTGGCTAGAAATATAGGAGGACGTTGTCTCAGCAGCAGAAACAACTAAAATCTCGTGTGAGCAACCACGCTCTGTAGTGCGGTCAGCAGTTCCTCGCCTGGTGGAACTGGCCAGAGTACGAGAAGGGTCACCTCATGCTGTAGACACAGATGTGCACCAGGACTGAGGACTGACTATCCTTGCCCTGAAAGAGCAGTCGCATCCTCACTGCACCAGAATCTTCTCTTACACCCTGAGAAGGCAAAGGGTTGGGAGACGTGCACTGGCACCTGCACTTACGGAGACTTCCAGTGTCAGATCTGGGACAGGTCAGGCGCCTGCCATCCTCAGACAGGTTGGAATGGCACAAAGCCCTGCAGGGGCTGGACAGCACAATGGAATGACGCCACACAAAGCAGCTTCCAGTGGATCCATGAATTAGAAAGAGAGAAACAGAGAGAATCAGAAGGGGCCTCCCGGGCCATCTAGTCTGACCCCCAGCTCCAGCCGGCTTCGCTCACGACATGCCCACCATGTGCATGTCCAGCCTGTCTTTGAACACCCTCACCCATGGGGCCTCAATGACCTTTCATGGAAGCCCATTCCCACCCTCGGGGTCCTAACTGTCAGGGGATGCTTCCTGGCATCCAAATTGAGCCTTGGCTCCCTGAGCTTGGCTCCGTTGGAGCACGTCCTGCCTTCCTCTGCAGGGGAGAACAGGTCTCTGCCCACCTTCATGTGACATCCCCTCACGTACCTGTATGTCGCCAACATATTCCCTCTGAGTCTCCTCTTCTCCAGGCTGAAGAGACCCAGTTCCCTCAGTCTCGCCTCATACGGCTTCCCCTGCAAAATGGCCACCAACCTTGTGGCCCTACGCTGCACTGACTCTAACCTGGCTATATCCTTCCTGTAATGAGGGGCCCAAAACTGAGCACAATACTCCAGTTGCGGGCGCACCAGAGTCGTTTGTTTGTTTGTTTGTTTGTTTTCCAATTTATATCCTGTCTTTTCCTACAAAGGGCTCAAGGCAGCTTACATCATTCTCCTCCTCCATCTTATCCCCACAACAACAACCCTGTGAGGTGGGTTGGGCTGAGAGTCTGTGACTGGCCCAGAGTCACCCAGTTGGCTCCATGGCTGAGCAGGGACTCGAACCCAGATTGTCTGAGTCCCGGTCCCATGCTCTTGACCACTGCGCCACACTGCTATAGAGTGGTAGTAATACCTCTCTCGACCTAGAAGCCACACTTCTGGCTATGCATCCAAGGGTGGTGTTTGCCCTCTTGACCACCGCATCACACTGCTGACTCATGTTTAGCCTGCAGTCAACCAGCACCCCGAGGTCCCTTTCACAAGGGCTGCTCTCCAGCCACTTGTCCCCTAACTTGTACTTATGACACCCATTCCTGTGCCTCAAGTGCAAGACCTTGCACTTATCCATATTGAACGCCATCCTGTTGTCTCCTGCCCACTTCCATAGTCTGTCCAGATCCTTTTGGATCTGGAGTATCTGCTCCTCAGTTGTGGCACTGCTCCAGTTTTAGTATCATCTGTGAATCTGATCAGCAGACTGTTCACCCCTTCTTCCATGTCATGGATGAAAAGATTAAACAGGATCGGCCCCAGGACAGAGCCCTGGGGGACCCCGCTTGTCACTGGCCGCCATCCTGATGATTCCCCATTAATGGTTACCTTCTGCTTTCGGTCAGTCAACCATGCCCTAATCCACCGGACAGTGCTTTGGTGTATCCTGAAACTCCTCAGTTTCTCCACCAGGATATCATGGGGCACTTTGTCAAAGGCCTTGCTGAAATCCAGGAAAACCACATCCACTGCATCCCCTCCATCCAGCCACCTCTAAACCTTGTCATAGAATTCCACAAGGTTTGTCTGGCAGGACCTGTTTTTCTGGAAGCCGTGTTGTGTGGCTGCCAGCCTCCCTTCCCTATCTAGCATCACTAGATCTCTCTCTATTATGAGCCTTTCCATTGTTTTTCCTACAGTGGATGTAAGGCTAACTGGTCTGTAATTCCCCATGTCCCTTCCACTACCCTTTTTGAACATTGGGACCACTGACACCACCCTCCAGTCCTCTGGAACTTCACCCGTTCTCCACGAGGCCTCAAAAATGAAGGCCAGCGGGCATGAGAGAATGCCTGCCAACTCTCTAAGTACTCTCGGGTGTAACCCGTCAGGGCCTGGCACCTTTGTAATGTCCAATGCCCTGAGGAACCCCTTGACTTATAGGGAATGACTCTAATCCATGCCCCTAAGTCCCCAGCTTCATCTAATCTCCTGTGCGGATCCCTCCCCCCCCCGCCCCCCGTCCTGCTTTGGGGAGAACACAGAGGCCAAATAGTCATTTAGCATCTGTGCCTGTTCCCTCATATCAGTCACTGGATCCCCTTCCTGCTTATTAGTGGTCCCACCACTTGTCTCCCCTTCCTCTTCCTATTTACATGCTGAAAGAAGGCCTTTTTATTGCTCTTGATATTCTTGGCAAGTCTCAGCTCGTAATCAGCCTTAGCCTTGCGAAGAATCCTCCTGCAACGGGCCTCCTCCTCCCAGTATACCCTTTTGTCTATTTGCCCCAGTACCCATTTCCTATGGAGGTTCCTCTTTCATCTAATCCCTCTAACCACCTCCTTTCGCTTCCAAGTCGGCGCTCTCCTCCGCCTCCCCACCTTACTGACTAGAGGTATTGTCAAGGCTTGCGCCTCCAAAACCTCCCTTTTGAGTGCCATCCACCCCTCCTCAACTCGCTTGCCTTCCACTAACCCATCCCAGGGGACTTTCCCCAGTCTGGCCTTCAGGTGGCCAAAGTTGGCCCTCTTGAAGTCCCAGCTTCTAGTGCTCAACCTGCTGCACGTCCCCAGTTCTCTGATCTCAAAGCAGAGGATGGAGGGATCACTCGTATCCAGAGCTCCCCTAATCTGTACTTCATCTATCAGCTCCTCCCTGTTGGTCAAGACCAAGTCAAGGATGTTTCCCTCCCTCGTCGCCTCTCGGACCCTCTGTGTGAAAAACGCTCCCTCAATAGCTTCTAGGAAGCGACGTGACCTGGCTGCCACCACTGAGTGAGTCTCCCAACAACTATCCAGGAGACTGAAATCTCCCATAATTACTGTGTCCCTCCCCCGAGATATCCTTAGAATCTGGCCTGTCAGGACATCATCCAGGGTCTCAAGTTGACCTGGAGGGCGATAACATACCCCCACTGTCAGGTCCCTTTCCCTGTCAAAACCCCTAAGTTTCACCCAGACTGCCTCTGCCGAATCCCCATCTGTGCTGCATTCTATCTCACTGCATCCTATCCCTTCCCTGACATATAAAGCCATGCCCCCACCCCTCTTTCCCTTCCTGTCCTTTCTAAACAGGTGATACCCTTCAATGTTCACGTTCCAGACTTGCCTTTCATCCCACCAAGTTTCCGTGATGCCCACCAGGCCATACCCTCCTATTCCCAGGAGAGCTTCCAGCTCTTCCTGCTTGTTACCCATGCTCCTAGCATTGGTGTACATGCACCTCAGCTCCTTCCCACCGCTTCCTTCCCTTGGAGTCCCCAGCCTCCTCCTTCCTTCCTTTTAATGACATCTCCACTAAAAGGTGGGGGGGGCATTTTGCCAGGGAAGTGGGTACTCCTGCCCCCGACTACTGCCAGAGAATGGGGTCCCGTACCGGGTGGTCATCCGGCACGGAAGCTGCGAGTAGGGCTCCCACGGAGAGGTGCAGCACCAAAGCTTGAGTGGCTGAGTGAGCCTATCACACACTTGCAGAACTGTGGAATTAGGCTGGACGGCTCTGCCCTGCACAGGCACCATTCGTCCTATATTGTCCTGTCGGCTAACCCTGCGGGATGCTGTCTCCCCTTCCTCCTCCTCCTCCATCACCTCCTTTGTGTGGCTTCACCTCTGTCACCAGCGCCGTCTTCATTGCCTTCCCTCACCTTCCTTTTCCTCCTTGCTTCCCACTCCTGCTTCCGCTCCTCTTCCTCTTCCTGCCCTCCAACGCAATGGCTAGAAAGGGACCAACACTTGGTAACGTGGTGCTCTTTATTTATACATTTCTATTAATTGATTTAATTTATACCCCAGACTTGCAAAGATTTCCGGGGTGGCATAAGAGCGGCCAACCCTGCCATAGAAGAAATGCAAGCGCACAAGCATAAACGTTAAAAGCGAGGACACTGGGATGGCGCAGCACCGAAGAGCGGTGTGAAAGCGATTCGCAAAGGAGGAAAAAGGCTGGTGTGAGAAATGGCCTCTTCCTCGAGCGCCTTTTCCAGCGTGTTAAGGGGAACGTGCACCATGCCCCGAGCATGGTCAGGGGCTTCCCGGTCAGTCCCGAGGGAAAGACCAGTGGCCTTGCAGCCGTTGAACTGAGGAGGGAGGGGGCCTGCAGGTGCCCAGGCTTTCCGCCTCCCTTCCTGCCAGTCCGTTCTGCTTATGACAGCAGAGCCCAGGTGGGTCATCCCCTGGAGCCGGACAACTGCGCAGGGGTGAGCCACGGCCAACGACATGGGTGGCTTTGCAAGCAGTCAGATGGGGGCAAGATGGGGACCAGCAGCTCCACAGACATCCAGTATCAGAGCACAGTGTTATTATTAGTGAATGCAGCATCTTCTACTTTTGACCAGCCCAGTGGCTGAAGCTCTCTGGGTCACCATAACGTAAAACAGTTTAAAAACCTAAAACACCTCATAAAATACAGGACAAATATTTAAAGACCCCCAGGTGCCACACCCCTTTCCCTGGCCACGCCCCCTTTCCCGGACGGGGCTGGTTTCCCGGCTTTGGGGCCATTCCGCGCTCATTCAGAAAGCTTGCCATACCTCTCCTAAACTGGCAATAAGATCTTTAAGTTAATCTGGACAGCCCGGCCAGCATAGTAAGGTACACCCAATGTTACGCATAGAAAAGGCAGCTGTTTCTTTCTTTTATTCTTTCTCCTTCTACATCACTTGGAAGGTCCACCAGCCCGGGGAGTGAGGAGCAAGAGGGAGAAGGAAGGAAGGAGGAATTAACGCGCGCGCGCGCGCACCGCGCCACTCCGGGTCGGCAGGTGCTTTCCGGGAGATGGAACATTTCCACTGCTAATGGCTGGAGCGGAGCCAAACTCCCTTTCAGGGACGGTTTCCTGGGAAAAGACGGGCGCTGCTGGGGTTACATCAGATCCAGGCTGGGCCGGACTCCTCCTCCCCCAGGGCCCAGTGCCTTCTACAGTCGGGGAGCAGCCGCTTGAAGCCCTCCCCGGCCCCGGCCCCGGCCCGCCCCCCTCGCTGCGCCCTGCTTTGGGGCGCGTTTGCGCCTCCGCGCCCTCCCCCCGCTGGCTTCTCCGCTTCGCAGCCAGCCGAGGGGCGCCACATGCCCCCAGGAGCGGCCCCTGCTCGCCTCCGCGGCCGCGGCTGCTCCTGCCCCAGGTGTCGCCGGTTGTCTCCCGGCCGGCTTCCGGGGGCGAGGCGCGGCGCCGCTGGCAAGCCACCAGGAGGGCTGGGCCGCCTGAGCCGCGCTGTGTGCCCGAGCCTTCTGCAAAAATGACGATGCTGCTTTCACGAACAGACCGAAGCACTGCAGGTGGCGGGTCTGCCTCCCGGGGCCTCCTTCCACCGGGTTCAAAAGACTTCCTGAGCAAGCAGCTTTTCCTTTGGTCTCACCGTTTGTTTCCCGGGAAAAGGCGTGACTGGCTGCGCCCGTGGCAGCCCTGGATGAGAGGCCCCCGCCCCCCGCCAGTTCCAAATGCGACCACCAGCTTGGACTTCCAGCTCGCACCCTTGCAAGATCAAATGTCCTGGGGCCTCCAAAAAGGTCTAACTCGGTGCATCTAGGAAATCATTTTCACATGACTCGCTGCTGCAGGTGTAGTACAGTGCAGTGGTTAGATTATGATTCCGGTTGCAGTTCCCCCATGGCCATGAAGCTCACCGGATGACTTTAGACCAGTCCCTGGGTCTCAGCCCAACCTACCTTGCAGGGTTGCTGTGTGGATGAAATGGAAGATCAGGCGTGCCTCCAAGGGTTCCAAGGCGGGATGGGGATAGAAGAAATA
This sequence comes from Varanus komodoensis, assembly GCF_004798865.1. Lineage (NCBI taxonomy): Eukaryota > Metazoa > Chordata > Lepidosauria > Squamata > Varanidae > Varanus > Varanus komodoensis. The sequence continues at coordinate 1,702,618 of NW_025336442.1, forward strand.
AAACCCCATTAAACAAAGACCTCAGACCAGCTGCCCCCTTCCTCAGTGAAAAACCTCCCCCAAGCATTGTGAAGATGGCGGGGTCTCCCAGGCCCCAGGGACACAACTCCACATCACATCTGAACAGGCTAATCTCTCTCTCTCCGCATGCAAATTTAGAAATAATTACTAGGATGGCTTCCAATTTCCAAAGAGGCGGAGGCAGCCGAACCCAAAGCATCTCAAATGCAGCTCCTGAATCAACGAGAGCAAGCAGGGAAACGCGTGGTCCCAGGCTGCGCTCGGGCCTTGCATGGAGGGTGCCCCCCCCCCCTCGCTCCTGTATGGCAAGCTTAGAAAAACCTCTATCCCCTGGCGCCAGGGAAGGCGCGGAGCCCTCCCTCAGAGGTCCCGGCCTTTGGGGGGACATTTGAGGCTGCAGCCCCGTGGTCCCAGGTGCAGACACACCTCCGCCTGGCTCCCTCCTCTGTGTGTGCTTTCTTGCACATGCACAGGCCTTGAACACTTGATGCACACTTAGAATGCAGCTCCCAGCATGCACCAGGCCGCGGGCAAGAGTCGCTTCTGCGTAAACTTGCATCAGGTCACACCTCAGTCGATGGATTCACCATGGACTGCAGTTCAAAATACGCCTTCTAGGGAGAAACGGACCTTGCCAAACCCATAAGCATTAATTCAGGATAAACATGGCTGGTTTTGCCGACGTGGATTAATACGCCCACCTGCATTTTGGGCCCACCCTGGAGGAGATGGAGAGGGTCGGGGGAAGTGCCTGCTCACCAGCATATACTACTGCACCCGTAGCTTTGATGGAGCACCCCGAAGGGTACTGGTCCGGCTCCCCAAGGGGCCTTGCACAAGGTGCCTCCGTGGCCCGGGAAGGGAAGCTGCAGCAGCATTGCCCCTCCTCCTCATCGGACATGCCCCCCTTGCATGCCAGCTCAGGGTCTGGAGAGCCTTCGCCTTCCTCCCCTCATGGCAATGCCAGGCCTAGCCTGTTTGGTTCTCTTCTTGGACCCTCCAGGGGGCCGGCATGCCCAAGAACCCTCATGCACGGGCGGAGGGAGGGTTCTTGCTGCAACATGGGTTGCTGTGTTGTCTGAACCCAGCCAAGGTAGCAAATGATGGCAAGCAACCCACAGTTCACAAACCAGCAACAAGCAAGGCTCACTGACCCAGCTAACGTGATCACGTTTCATCAAGAGCCTGCAGTTCGACGAGAATCTACACTCAATCCAGGTGCAACCCCTGAAAATGGGTTATCATGTAGTCTGAACCCACTCGTGGCGTGTGCTTCCGTGGAGAAGGGAGAGGGAGAGAATGAGCGATGTGATCGCAATAACTGGGAGGGCTGTGGGTGCGTGAGGGGGTACCTGGGAGGGCTCACCACACTAAGCTCTCTGTTGTTTGATGAAAGTGAGTTTCTGTTTGATAAATTTTACCCGCCAGTTTAAATATGCAAAGCATATTTGCAAGTTTGCATTGGGATTAAAGAAACCTAACTTGTGAAATGAAATTGCTGTGTGAGGAAGAGAACTGCAGGGACAGCTCCATAAAGTGTGCTGGGGAAGGGTTAAAGGGAGCTGTGTGCGCATGCACATGGGTGTTCTTTTTCTCTGCTCACACTTTCCCCCTTCTTTCTCTCCCCTCCCCCGACCTGGTTGGAGAACAGCAGCAAAAGGCAGCTGTGGAGGAGCAGTGTTTGCCAAGGCCCGGATCCATCACCTCGCCCCGCATCTCACACCCAGATCCTGCTCACACTTGTGACTGCAAGCTCTGCACAAATGGGAAACGGGCATGAATCAGGCTGCACTGCGATGCCGGCGGAGCTTGGCCTGAGTCATCCGAGCCTCACATCCTGCCTTCCCCAGGAATGGCGGTGTCCCACGCGAGCGGCAGTGGGCTCCCATCCAGCACCACTCTTGTGCAGGAGCTGCTGTGTGTCAGCTCGGCGTGGCCTGTTGAACAACAGGGGGCGCACAGCTCTTGAGCGGCCCACGTGCAAGCCACGCAGATGTGGCATGCTGGCTTGCACAAGCACCCTGGGCAACACCGGCATGGCGGGGACTTGCAGGGGCTTTGCCAGCCCCACCTGAGCTAGTGGAACGGCGCTGCTGGCTGGTGCCTGTACAGCCCAGGGTGGTTAACCGTCTGAAGGAAGGGCACATGCCAGGGAAAGAGACAGCCGGGCAATAAAACACGGCGAGGCCATCAACACCATCCGTCCGGCCAGCAACAAAGTGCCTCGCGACCTCCTCCCTTCTCCCAGTGCCGAGATGCAGACCGAACTGGCCCGCACGTGTGGGTCACCCGGCACGGGGCATCCTGCTTGCCCACTGTTCTGTCTGCGCAGCGGCCAGCCCAGCGGAGAGCCCACAGGGAGGACACATGGCACCCTCCCACGGGTGTTCCTCAGCAACGGGTGCACCCCGACCCCGGAGGCAGCACCAGCCGCCAGGACTCGTGGCCACCAAGAGCTGCTGTCCGGTCCTCTCTTAAATCTCTCCAAACTGGAGGCCTCCAGGCCACCTCGTGGGTGTCAAGTCTATGACTCCGTCCTGTCTGGAGGGGCAGGCGACCCCTCCTCCTGCCCAGCCAGAGCCACCCACCAAGCAGCTTCATGGGACGCCCCTTCAGTCTCCAGGCTTGCGGGAGAGCCAGAAAAATACCTTGAGGCGCTGGTCCAAGCCTTGAAATTCCTCACCCACTTTGCAGGCAGAGAAACTGGGCGAGGGCAACTTCACCGAATTTTTCCTGGGAGAAGAGAAATTCTCCAGCGGTTTCTCAGCGGGAGGGCTCTCCTTTGGCTGGGCTCTAGGGTGCGCCTCTTTCCCTTTTTGGCAAGGGTTCTGCATGGGCTTTTGTGCAGCTGCTCCAGTAGCAAAAGCACCGCCTGGCCCCCATTTGGCATGCACATAAAGCGGGGGGGGGGCAGCGCTGTGTCCCCTCCAGGGAAAAAGTGGCCCTCCCACTGTGCCGAAAAATCAGCCCTCAGGTTTGGTTTCCTGTTGCTCTCTTCCCCTTGAAAGGGGCCTCTGTTTTCCTTGCTGCTTCTTCTGGGTGCTTATCTAATCAGTGTGAAGTAGCCAAGCATGCTGTCTCTGGCTCCTCTGAGTTGCTTTGCTGCCTCCCAGACTGCCTTTGCTTCCCAATTTAAAAAGCCCCGTGAAGAGAACGGCTCCAGGATGCCTCTCTCTGGGCTTTAATCCAAGTGCGGGAAGCCGAGAAAGCTGCGGGGCAGCTGGAAAGCCGACTGCCCGACGGAAGGCCGTGGGGGCACAAGAAACCCAAACCGAACCCCAGAGAGTTTCTCCAAAACTCTCCTCCCCGCTGAATTGCCTTCTGAAAACCGTCTCTTTCTCTCAAGCTGAAGGAGGATAAAAAAAAAAGAAAATGTGGGTAAGACTTGGGGCAAAGCACTAGGAAAACCATCTCCCCTCCAGTTTCTCTGCACCACGCATAATTCCGCACGCCTTTCTCACGTCTCCCCTGACCTGCCTTTTCCGTAAGCTAAGCAATCCCAGCTGCTGGAGTCTTCCCTGCAGGAACTTGCTCCAGCCCCTTCATCGGCTGAGATGCCCTCTGGCACGTCTGCCAACTCGGCAACAGCCAAATCCTTCGTATCATTCGAGTGGGGTTGCCGTTGCCGCATGGGTTTGCAGGAGGGGCAGGGGGTAATGGCACTTTGATTCCCATCCCTTCTGCCACCAGGCCCGAGGTAGATGTGGCCCCTTTTCGCAGTGGAGTCAGCCCTGCCATCCCTGCAACGCAGCCGTGGCTGGAACAGCCGGGCGTGTCAGCGCAGTCCAGGAGAAGGCGAAATGGTGCCAGGTCCCTGCCTCAGAATTCGCAGAGGAGCGGTCTTGACATTTGTGCAGATTTCACAAATGCTGGAACATTTCAAAAGCATTCTCGAATTGCACAGAACTTGGTCACAGAAACCGGGAGAAGTTGTTTTAAAAGATGGCTGTGTGTGTGTTTTTTAAAACATGCAGCATGTTTCATGGGCCTCCAGTCTCCCTTCCACCTTTGCGTTGCGGCTTTCCTCTTCTGCTGTTGCTTCTGCATCTTGGCTGCACTCGCTGGATTTACCCAGAGCTGACGAAAGCACTGAAATGCTACCTACCGGGAAAGTTTTGCAAA
>NW_025336442.1:1706860-1784328 GCF_004798865.1 Varanus komodoensis
GAGGGGGGTATTTTTGTAATTGGTGGTGTTTGTGTGGGGGGGGGGGGGGGGGGGGTCCGAAATTCATCTCCGTCAGTGAGTAGGTGATGGAGGGGATGACACCTGACAATGTGCAAAAACACACGTGGAGTGGACTGTCCACAGGGTGAGGATAACTCCGGAATCCCCCGCTGAAGCTGAAGCTGTCCCATGCGGGGTGGGGGGGTTGTCCCCTATGCCGGTGGGACTCCTGATCAATTGCAGGTATCCATGGTGCTCCGTCATGGTGGACCTGCTTTGGAAATGGGGTTCAGCACCATAGAGGACCCCCATAAAGCTCAAAATAAAAGCTGCAATGGATGAGGTGCCCCGCTGACAGAGGACGCAGCAACTCCTGCAGTGCACAGAGGCTCTTCTCCGCAGAATATCAGCCTGACTGGTTGAAGACCGATCCTCTCCCTTGGCCAAAAGCAGCAGCGCTGGCCTGTTCCCCCCGGGCCACTGGCGGGAAGGCCAGGAGGAGGACGACAGCTCCTTGCTTTTGCTGGACTGGCTTGGCTTGTCCTCTCCCTCAAACTTCAAGCCGGCTGGACCTGCCTTCCCGTTCCGGCCAAGGCAGCTGCCTCTCCTGGCCCTGCAACCAAAGCGCATGGAAGAAGCGCTTCCCTGTCGGAAGAAATGCCATGATCCCGTTAGCTGATCCGTTCCCGGCGAAGGCCAGTGGCGGCCTCCGCCATGAAGGGGCTTCTGCACAGCAAGCCCTGCTGAAATGCACTGGTCTCTGCCCACCGATGGGAGGGGAGGGCAGCGGAGAGGGAGCCCAAGGAGCCCCCCTCGGTGGGGAGCGCGCCAGCCGGGGAGCGGCCACCAAGAAGGCCCTGTCTCAGGTTTCTGCCCCAGGCGCCTCAGAAGGCAACAGTTTCATATTCTACTCTAAATCATTCCCGCCCGTTCTCTCTCAGTCACAGTGGAAAAGACGGGATGGAGACGGGCACACACGCTCCACACACATGGAGACGGGCTTCCACCGACTCCGCCTCTTCAGTGTTGACAGTGAAGCGGTGCGATTCCCGGATAGCAAAACTTCTTGTTTCCTTTGCGTTCAGCTGCAGTCATGCTTGTGCACTGCCTTCTCTCTCTCCAGGAACTTTTTTCCGCTCCTCGCTGCTTCAGGCATCAACCACATGTCTTCTGCTATGGATGTGTCTTCTGCCAATCTTCACTCCTTCCTCCAATCCTAATCCTAATCCAGCTTTTCTTATGAGGTGCTCTGCATGTTTCTTTGAACAGAAAGGGGGATAAAATGCACCTTTGTCTGACGCTTTTGCCTACGGGAAACCGTTCTGTCCCTCTGTCTGAACAGTGGCTACTTGTCTGCAAAGAGGGCTTTGCATCGGAGCGATTCAATGCTGTGGCCCAGCTTGCTTTTCGGACTGCCCAGAGCTCCTTGTGATCCACACTGTCAAAACTTTGCAGTCGGGTAGGAAACACAGTCTGATCTCCTTCTGTAGTTGTCTGGTGTGCTCCAGGAGCCAACATACATTTGTGATATGAGGAGCCTGCATAGGAGGTATTTTTAATGTTTTCTCCGGATGCATTATCTAATTGTAACTTTTTTTTAGCTATGTCACATTATTTTAAAATTGTTTTGCATTACAGTTTTGGATACTATCTTTGGGTGCTTTGGATTTTTTTGTGGGTGTCTCAGAGAGCTTTGGGCTACTAGGGGGCATAGAAATGAAAGAGATGAAATGAAGCACAAGTTTCTAGCTCTCATTGTGGCAGAGGTAGGTTTTAAGTGCCTGCTGGAATATCTGGAATGGGCATTTTGGCTTATGGTGCTTTTCCGTGGTTGGGTGGGGAGTGGGTGGGCTTCCCATGGGAATCAGTTCCGTAAAGCTGCAAGCAAGAGAGGGCAGGAGAGAGAAAGCATGCAGAGCAGCTCCACTGGCATCCCCCAATCCGGCCTGCTAACCCTGCTGCCAAGCTTCTGCTGGTCTGGGGGACTGGGGCGCCTCTGAGCCACATCCGTCCCTGCCCCACGGGCGTCGGGGGGCACCGGGCTGGGCGCGTGCGTTGGCCGGATGCAGCGAGCCTCCCCAGCGCGGGGCGGGTCCGCTCCGGGCGCAGCGCTGCCTTTGCGTCTCCTGCTCGGGAAGCTGGCCTGCCCGAGCTTTCTTCATTGGTATGGCAAGCGTGACTTTTCTCATTCCCGGATTTTTTTCCTTTTTCTTTTTTCTAACCAGGAGCAAAACTGAAGGGGGAACCCTGCAGGCCGCAACCGACAGACGTGCCGGCTGATTTCTAAAGCTCCGAGCAGAAGGCAGCCTGCGCGGCGGAGGGTGGGCTGGGGAGACGGGAGGGGGGCGATCGCAGCTAATCTAGGTTGCAAGGCTGTTTCATAAGCCTGCAGTCTTCCGCAAAGTGTGGACGGCGTCGCCTGGAACTCGGTCCGGGGCCGGGTTCCTGTTCCTCACCAGCCAAGCAGCTCCTCTCCTCTCCCAAATCCACGCTGACGCCGCTTTGCAGGGGCGCGGAAAAGGTGGCGCGAAGTGCAAGCCGGATGCTCCGGTTCTGGGCATTGCAGAGCCCTCCTTGCTGCCCCTCACTGCGCTCCCCCACCAGCGACCCCCTTCTTAAGAGCTGAGAATCCCGCTCCTTCCGTGGTCCAGCCCAGGATTTCCGGCTCTTTTCTCCTCCGAAAACATTACCGTCCTGAAGGAGTCCTTTACCTGCCTGACACTGGTGAATGGCAGGTTGCCTCGGCCCATCCGGGATCACCTGGGACGGCGGCAGAGAAACCCGGGCTGGATCCGAGGCCCGACTCGGGACTGGCTTTCGGGTCTGCCCAGAGGCTCTTCTGGGGAGCAAGGCAGCAGCCCTGCTGGCCTCCCCTCGCCCGCGATCCGCACCCGCAAAAGGAGGGGCCTCTCCCAGCAGCTGCCTGGATCGGAGTCTGTGTGGGGCTGGCAGGGGGAGCGGGGCGGCCGCGTGTGCCGCACCCCTCCCAGCCCAGGGCCCAGAGTCAATTTCCAGTAGGTTTTGGGGGGCCACGTTCCGGCGTGAGCAGGGGCAAAGGGGTGAGGCAAAATATCCAAGCGCCCAGCCCTTTGTCCTTCCCGCACCCCCTACCCACAACTCAGCCTCAGGAGAAGTGTTTCGATGGTTTATGATCAGAAAGGATGCTGTGAAGAAGCCGGGAAGGGGCCCAGGGTGGGACATGGCTGCTGGGAGCCAGACTGGGGACTCCTTCAGGCCTCTGTCGGCCCTCAGCTTTGCATTGGAGACCCCGACTCAGTGCAGAGAGGGCCGTCCTTGGTAGTGGGGAAGGCGTCTCCTGTGGGCAGGGCCTTCTTGTGGTGGCCCCTAGTTGTAGAATGACCTTCCCAGAGAGGCGTGCTCCACCCTTGCATTGTCCACTCCTCAACACCAGCCCAGGCCCTTCCTGTTTCCCCTCGAATTCGGGCCTCTTCACTTCTGTTGCTTTAAATTCTTTACTGTATTTTAAATCTTTGCAGTGCTGGTAGGTTAGGACTTTGGCTTTTATGTGTATTTTATACTGTAGTTTTAAACTTTTATGGTCTATTTCATGTTGTTTTTTATGGTCTTAATTGTTGGGAACTGCCCGGAGAAAAATGAATGAATAAACGACAGCACTGTGATACTTTAAACAGAAAAACAAGACGTCTCTCTCTCTCTCCATAGGGTACTTTGCCACCCAAATTCAGTGACTAACTAGTGGCGGCAAACAGGGGCAACTGCACAATTTCCCCTGTTTTGCTACTGCTGCAGCTTCCATGAAATTTTGGCCGTGGGTTGCAGTGTTTCTCCTTTCAAATATGCATCTGTTTTGAACCAGGGGGAGCCATTGGTGGTACAGTGGGGGCAGGGGGCATGCATTGAAAAGGCCAGGGGGCTGTGTGCCACCCACAGGCTGTGTGTTGGGCAGAATTGCTGCACAGCTTTAGGAATATGCGAGAAATGTCAGCTTTGCTTGGAAAAATTGTGCACTGGGGCGAGCCACCTTTTCACGTGCAATCACACGGCCATCAAAATCATTCACCAATTGCAGAATGTGTGTTCACATTCAATTTGCACAAGTAAATGTATACAATATTTCCCCCAGGGAATAAATCTGCCCTGTTTTGTATTGCAGGAAACGGAGGAACTTTGGTCAAATCGAAAAGATTTGCATAAATTTCAGAAATTTGCACAAGCCAAGTGGGGAAAGTTGTCCAGTTCATACAGAAAAGGCCACCGTTGCCAAAGCAAAGGGGAGCGAGTGGCATGAGGCGAGTGGCACAGAGCTTGCAGGATCCTGGTGCCCCAGGCGACTGGCCGGTGGACAGGCACGTGTGCAGGCCCCATGGGCTCCTGGTGGGCTTCCCCGTGGCCTGCCTGGCCAATGAAGCCACGGGTGGCTCCCTCTCCATCAGGGGAACGGTGTTGGTGCAATGAAAATGGGCCCAGAAGGGGCTTCTCTCTGGAGCCAGGGGTATGGCAGCGGCAGCGACAAGGGGAGTAGCTGCAGCTACTCCAAGGGAATCCTGGGAATCCTGCAGAGAAAGGATCTTGATGGTAGGATAAGTAGAAATCTAGCGTGGGGGATCCATGCGCCCCTTTGCTCTGCACACGGCATGGCTCACAAGCCATTCCAGAGTGGAGAGCACATTTGCTAGGCATGGACCCCGGCTCGCTGTGAAGGTGAGCGCTAGGAACAGACGCGTTTTGACCACTGAGGTGACGAATCGCAGAGTCCGGCAGCGCTGCAAGCAGCGGACAGGAGGACTCCGTAGAAGTGCTGCTAGAACTGTGCTCACCTGACGCTTTTTGTGGGACGATTTCCTGGTTCCACAGGAATCGCCTCGCAGCATCGGTGCAGTGCGTGTGGCTGCAGCTTGCAGGAAGGAAAAGTCTGCTGGAACCAGACCAGAGAAAAGGGAGACTTAATCCTCACGGTAATAGGGCTTTTAGGGCAAATGGAAACTTCAGGATTAATTGCCAGCCTCCAGGCCGTATCAGCCGCAGCCGCCGCAGCAGCGTCTTCTGCCTCCAGTCTGTTCCTTGCTCTCATCTCTTCCTCTACGTCCGTCAGCCATACAGTGGGCGGCCTCTCCAAGGCGAGAGCATAGCGAGGGGGCGCGATCCTGCAGCGCAAGCGGGTCAGCCGGTCTCGGCACCGGGAACTGAGGAGTCGAGCAGGACAGCGCTGGGAACTCGGCTGGGAGCTGATGCTGGGGGGCGGCCAAGGACTTGGATCCTTCCGGGGCGCTGGGCTGGCCGGGCTGCGGAGACGGAGACAGGCCAGCTGTCGCTCGAGTGGGACAGAGCTGTAAACAAGCACAGAAGCTCAGGATTAACCCTGCGAGTGCTGTCCTGTTCTGCTGCCCACCCGCCCCCACCGTCTCAGCCCCCGGCACGACGAGATGCCCGGGCAAATCCCCAAGGGCTTGGGTCCCCCCGTTCCAAAGCGCTTCCGCTGCGTTGTTGTGATGTTCCACGTGCCGTTCAACATGCACAGGGCGGCCAGGGTGGGGGCGCAGGGAGAGGACGTGCCCCCGCATGGGCGCGCGTCTGGATCAGCATTCCAGGTGCTTGTTGATGGGAGACGTGGCCACCGGGAGGGTGACTGGACGGCAGTGTGGGCCGCCCGGCCGTGGCAGTGGGTCTGCGCGCCTGGCCAGCCGCTGGCGGGTGATGCCAGTTAGGGGGCAACTTCAGAGGGACTTGTAGGCTTCGCTGTCTTTCGAGAGGTGGTGTTGTGGAGTGGTTAGAGCCTCAGACTGGGAGGCCCAAGTTTTGGTCCCCATCAGCTGTGAAACTCACTCCATGACTCTGGGCAAGTCCTCAGCTCTCAGCCTGACCTGCTTCGCAGGGTTGTGCTCTGATCAAGCAGGGCTCTTGTGTCACCACACCGAAAAAGGGATGTTGTAGGGTTGGAAAGGTGCAGAAAGGAGCAACTAAAATGATCTGGCGGATGGAGCGACTCCCCTGCAAGGAAAGTTGGTAACGCCTGGGACTGTTTGAGAAAGGCAGCGAGGGACGCCTGACCCGGCAAAGTGCAGAAGATGCTTTCCTCTTCCCTCTTCAGACTGGACCCAGAGGGGCTACCCTGCGGAAATAATGGTGGGCGATTTGGGACGGATGGAAGGAAGGGCTCTGCCCCTCATTTCAGCGCTGAGCCACGGACCTGGCTGGCCAAGATGCACCAACGGACACCAACTGGATGGCTTCAAAGTGGTGGAGGCTCCATGGAGGGGCAGGCTGTCCGGGCGAGTGGACCTGAGGACTCTCGCTCTCCCAGGACCACAGGCAGCACGCCGGAGCACGGAAGACTGCGGGAGCAGCAAGCTGGCCCGGGGAGGACTTTGCTCTGGGGTCCTCACGGCAGCAATAGTGCCTCTGTGCACATACAGAGCTGCTAAGCCACTGCGAGCAGCCTCACAATTTAACCCAGACTCTTTTTAGGAATCAGCACTGGGCAATGGCTGGTTCCCGATGTTTGGCTTCCCCACCGCCCACCTCTCCGAGGGGCCGTGCCCGAGGGGCCGGGGAGGGGCCGGCTCCAGCGACCTCCAGAGAGGCCCAAAGCCCACGCCCAGCTCCGGGCTGAGTCGAGTGTCGCCACTTTCCAGGTCCCAGGGCTGGTCCGTTGGTGTGCCACAGATAAGTCCCTTCCACGCTCCGGCGGTCCCCCGGGCAAGAGCCCCTCAGTGGCCGCCCCTTCAGCAAGTCGACCTTCAGCAGTGGGGGCACGGCCACCCCAAAACACACCCGCTTCCTCCCAAATCGCTTCAACAAGTGCCGTCGTTTTCCTCCTCGGCCTGTTTTTTCAGATCATTTCAAGCAGGGAAACAGCATACTCCTGTGCATGTTTTCCAAAGTGCTCACTTGACTAAAGCAGGAAAATGTGTCTTTGTTTTAAAAAAGTGCAGCCTTTAAAAATAATTTAAAAATCCCTCTCCACTACACTTTCCTTTGCACGCTTGAAACATTTCCTGAAACAAAGCCCTCCTGCTTGGCGCATGCTCCGAACTGTCAAAGGAGCACATCCAGTGATCTGTGAATGTGAACCTTCCTCGTGCGCCTCTGGCCCACCGTCTGCCCACCCCTTCCGCTGGCGGCGTGTGTGTCTCCTCTCTCCTTCCCAAGCTCCCACTCGCTTGCTAGCCAGGCAGGCGCCGCTCAGGGGCCGCGTCCCCCGCAAATCCCGCCGCAGCGCTTGGGCCCCTCCGCACATCCCCCTCGTCATCTCGGGTGCCGAGATGGTTCAACGAGGCAGGCAGCTCCCCAGCCACGGGAAGTCTGGGCCATTCACACCAACCCCTTGAGTCGACCCTGGAAGAGAACTGGCAACCCACGCAGGCCTTTCAGCGCCGGGGATGATAGGACTAGGAAAACACCAAGACGAAACAGACTACCAAGGACGAGGCCCCAGCTTTAGAACCCCCCTCTGGAAGGAGAAGCAGCAGGTCCCGGCTTGGGTTTCTTCCGCAGGCCGTCCTCTTTCCCCCAGCGTTTAGTGCTTTAGAATTTTACAGTGCCATTCTTGCTCAGATCAAAGGGACTGCCGTAGTTCGACTCGGCTTCTCTGCTTTGATTTGCCACTTGATGCAGCGCTGCTTGCATTTTGCCTCCGCTTCGTCCGTGGGTCGGATTTCAAAGCAGTGCGTGCCACCGCGCAAGCAGGTTCTTGCAGATGATGCACTCGAGATTAAAAAGCAGAATTATTATTGTTATGGTTATTAATAACAACAGCAGCAACAACAACAATGGCCAGGACGTCTCCAATTATACTATATTGTTTTATATTGTTATTATTTATTTATTGTTGTAAGCCACCCCGAGTCTTCGGCGAATGGGGCGGCATAGAAGCTTTCTAAATAAAACAGAATAAAATAAAATAAAATAAAATCAGCAACAACAACGATGCAAATGTCTCCAGCTCTCTTGGTGTGTCGCAAAGTTTGCTCTTGGCCTTGAGCCAAGAGCGAGAGGGACGCATTCCAGGCCTGCCCCTCTTGTCCCCAGTCCTCTCCTGGCCAGGGAGAAGCATTCCCCGGGTGAACCGGTGGCCAGAGGCCCTGGGACAGAGGAGCACAAAGGCCGCCTTTCTTTCCGGACTCTCTGTGGCCCCAGCGACGAGCCCCAGCGGCTCCCCTGCCCAAGGCCGCTGAGCTCCCCGGCTCCCGTTCCCACCCCCTTGCAGGATCTCTATGGTTACTGTTGTCACGGTGTGCAGCAGCAAGCAAGAGAAAGGCTTCCCAGTGTCTTTGCGGCTGGGGAGGCTGGGCTGGGTGGCCACTGGGGAAGAAGGGACAAAACTCTGGTGCACAGAGGTCCTGTGAAAAGACCTGCAGGCCTAATGAGGGTGGCACAGCAGAGAGGCCTGTTCCTTCTGCCCTGCTCGTGGGACTACCTGAATAAAAGTGCAAAAAGGGTGGTTGGAATATCTTAATTGGTATATTTGATTTCTATACTGTCTAATATCTGGAGGTTTCTGGGCAGTTCACAAAATAATAGTCATCAACTAGCCATTGAAAATAATGAGAAGTGATTCTCAGGGCTGTGGATTTTTTTAAAAAGCCAGAAAGTGATTTGCCCAGAGGCTTAATAAGGGCAGCAGGCTAGGCAGGAGCAGCACCATTGCAGCTTTTCACTGGTTTTGTTGTGCAGCTTTTCACAGTCCAACACATCCATGAATTAAATCAAAATGCTGAAGGAGGAAGAAAAATCAGAGACATGGTCTTTGTGATGAAAGAAATAGAAAGAAGGAAGAAAAGGGAAAGCCATCCAGATTCTACACTTGACCAAACTCAGTTCTGTAGTCTGCATAAATTAGGCAAACTAAGAACATTGCATTAGTGATGACCTTGGGCTGTTGTGATTTGGGTGGGATTTACAAGCTCAAACTCACTCCAATTTTAGCATGCCTGTGAGAACACAATGCGCTCCCAGTGAGGCTGCAGGTGGTCATTAGCATAGACTAAAGCATGACAAGAGCGTTTAAAGATGAGGTTTGCAGGTTGCTCTGGAGCTTTTGCTTCACACGTCCCAGCGTTTAGGACTCCCGTTCTTTCTTTCAAGAGTCTCTCAGGTCGCTCCCTCTGTGTTACTTGCTTTAGCTAGAAAGGAGGGGAGAGTGTGGGGCTGCCCCCGCGGTGTGCCTGGGGCTGTGGAGCGGACAACCCTCTGCTTGAAGGCAGTCGTGCAGTAAAAAGGGAGCCCTGGGCTGTTGCTGAAATGCAGGTTGGGGTCCTTGTTTATTTATTTATTTCGAGTATTTGTATGCCGCCCCATCGCATGGCCTCGGGGCGGCTTACACAAATCTGTGTTGTCTGATCCCAGGGTGAAGCCCTGGTTTTCTTCAGGGTTGCTCACAGCACGTGGTCACTCACATTTCAGCCACAAGCCATGCCCCTGAAACTTGCCGGTTCCCAACTTCCAGCCTCAGCTGTCTCACTGGACTGTTGTTTGGGTACCACTGAGATGAAAGCAACGACATGGACTTTGCAGGCCGTAAAGAGCCCCACCCCCCACCACTAGTGCCTGCTTTGAAAAGAAAGCCCTCCTGTTGTCCACGGGAACTTTGCCAACACCCCCTTCACAGGGTTACACAAAAGGTTGGCTTAACCCAGTTTCCTGTCTTCGCCGAGGTCAGGCTCACGTGGAAAAAGCCATTCTGCTCAATATGTGCTGGGCATTACGGCAAGGTGCTCTGCGTGGGACAGCCTTTGAAGGCAGCCTGGAAGCACCAATTAACGCAGAACGCAGCTGGCTGGGCTGCTAACGGGGGCCAGGCGGTGGCACCGCGTCGCACCCGCCTTCGGAGGAACTTAATTGGCTCCCTGTTTTCTTCCAGGGCAGATGCAGAGGGCTGGTGCTTGCCTTTAAAGTTCGGCATGGCTGAGGGCAGGGGTGGGCAGAAAGGGGATTGCCCGGCATGGGGGGCTGCTGCGGCTCCGCCCCTCCGGACTGCCGGCCCTCCTTGCAGCAGCTTCTGGGGTCTGACGTCCCCAAGCACCTGGAGTGCCACCCTGCGGGCACCCAGGCACTGGCTGGGCCACCTCCTGGAGTATCGGCTCACTCACACCTGGTCTTTGCTCGTCCCGCAAGCGTTTCATTCTGTTGTTACGCAGTCGGATTCCGTTTCCCTCTACGAGTCCCTGGCAGCCCTTTTGGCACCACTCCGTTTCCCCCAGAAATCACCTCCACTGAGCACCGGTCTCCCTTGGAGGTCCTTCTCCCAGCAAGATGACGTGGCCCTCATGGTTTCCCTTTTCCTCCTCCCAGCAACCCTCTGAGGTAGGCCAGGCTGACCATCTGTGGCTTGCCCAAAGACCCTGGGTGCGGGGGGCTGAGTGGGAGGGGCGCCCAGATTGCCTGACGGCCAGCCCGACCCGGCACAGCACCCGCACCAGCTCCTGCTGTCGGTTCTGGCCGTGGGCCTGGGTGCATCCTGAGCACAGAGCAGGCCGGCTCAGGATGCCGGGCAGGGCAGGATCCGCACCATGGAGAGCCCAGCAGGCTCCAGCAAGGCCCAGAGCACAAGCTGGTCTTACAGGAGGGATGCTTGGCTGAGGCCGCTCAGCCGCGCTCCCTGCACCCCCACGTGCTATGAACTGCTTCGCGACCCTCAGCTTCCCTTCCGTGCAGAACGTCCCACCGGGAGGCCAAACCCGGCCTTCCCGCTGGGCTCCCACAGGCGCCGACCCCCGTGCCTTTAGTCCACCCTCCCAGCCTTGGTGGCCCGCCCCCCCCCCCCCCCCGGGCCTCTCACGCTGCCTCTGTAAGGCTCAGCCACTGCTACTAAGAGTTTTGAGCAAAAATATGCTGGTCGTACTATTATTATGGCAACTGGGCACCACCGCAGTTCAGCTCTGGCACCGCCCACGGCTTCGTCGGCAGGCGGGGCGAGGGAGGAGGGTGAGCAGAGGGAGCTGGGCGCAATCTGGCGCACCCCGGGTGCTGGTTCTGATTCTGCACCCCCGGACCCGGGGATCCGGCTTCGCACACTGGAGAGGGCAGGCCAGAGACGCGCGTGTCCGCCCGGGCACGTCCTTGGCTGCGACGCAGGAGCTCCCCTCCGAGCGCCTCCCCCCAGCGCCGTCCTCGCCTCCGAAAGCGAGGAGCAAGAGGCAGGCGGCTCGCTGCAAATTGTGCTGACGCTGCGGCTCCGAGAGGCTTTGCTGACAGCGTTCCTGCCGACTGCGGGCGGTGCGTGCGGCTCGCTGGGGGAGAGGCGGGAGCTGGCAGGCTGCAGCCTTCCGCGAGCTCCCGCACTCGCTCATCCCCGCTATCCATAATGTCGACAGCCGTCCGTCCCCTTTCTATCGAACCAGAGATCCACACCCGCGAGCGTCGTTCTGCGGAGGCAGAAGGGAGGCCGGGGGCCTGGGGGCGGAGGGGGTCTCGCTTTCCGGGCTGTTATGGATCCAGCGCCGAGATATACGGCATGTCGATAGCAGGAGCGAAGGTGCACGAGGAAGGGAGAGATTTATCGCGGCGGGCGCTCGATCTGTTCCCCTCCACGGAGCCGGGCTTCTGGGCCTGGCGGAGGAAGCTGCGCGGGGAACAGCTGCCCGCGCCGCCTCGCATCCACCGGGGCTCCGCTCAGGCGTGCCTGATTGCCAAGGACGGCCTGGAGCTGAGCTTGGTTTAAAAGGGAGCAAGGAACCGAGCGTCCTGCTTCGTTGCCCGGGCCTGGGCTTTTCCAGCCATGGGCTCAGAACCTGCTGCGGCGCCCGCCCGCCAGGCAAAGCATTCGGCCCTGGGCCTGTGGGACACGAAATCTGCATATGCTAATTAATATTCCTGCATGCAAATGTAGAAATGGCTAGGAGGCAGGATTCCCTCCCACCATGCCAGAGTGCTTTCCCGCCTGAGCAATCTCCAAACGAATCAAATGCACTCCGCTTGTGTCCACCTTGCCCAGGACCACCCCAGGTCAGCAGGAAAAGGTTGTCAGCAGGGCCCTGCTCACATGGCCCCTTGCAATTCTCCCGGGGGGGGGGGGGGGGCTGCCTTCACATGTGAGGACAGCATCTCTCCCTCCCACGTGTGCCCCCCCACCAGGCCGGACTTGCGGGGTCCTGCTGTGTGCAGCTGCCCAGGGCAGGGACAGGCTCAGACCGGTCCTCAGAGCGCTTCCTTCCCCCAGGAAAGGGGCCTCTATTTTGCTGCCTCGTTCTCAGGAAGTGTTGCAACTTGTTTTTGTGCTGTCCCTGTTCATGGGGGTGGGGGGCGGGGGGAGGTTCTCAGTCAACTGCACTTCTCGACCTGCAACGGCCTGTGGGAGAAGCCGCAGTGTCTTTCCCGGGGACAAACTGAATCATGGCCGGCCCACGAAGCTCAGCCCTTATAATGCCTCCAAATTGTTCTTCACCAAGGATTTGCCTTTCAAAAGCAAACTCTGCTTGGCCCGCTTGCCTGCCTGCCTGCCTGCCTGCGTCCTTCTCTCTCTCTCCATCGCACAGCTCTTCCACGCTTTTAATTCCCTCCGACGTCAGATGGGCCCTCCCGCCGCCGACTCCGCAGACTTCCGGCTGTGACCTTCAGCTGATTTCGGGAGAAGGTGGCAGCTTTCTGGAAGAAGCCATTTGCAGCGACATAATGTCAGGCCTGGGGCGTAATGGCCTGAGGGTGCGATGCCAGGCACGTCGAGGCAGGGGAACGGCCCGGCTCGCGGCGTGCCCCCCGTAGGCCACGCCGCGAGTCGGGGGCCGCTTTGTCTTGCCCAGACTCGCAGGGGGTCGCACTTTACAAACACCCACACCCACAGCTGCCCTTGCAGAGTCGGAGCTGAGGAGCACACTCCCATTTGCTTTCTCCCTGCACGGAGACTCAGCAGCTTTCAGTGCTTTGCAACTGCTTCTACACCCCTGATACGCTGCGCCTTCAGAGGGAGCGAGCGGGAGCAGAGAGACGCTCTCGCTTTGTGCTTCTTTGCACTTTGAAGCCGCTTACGCCAGAACCCTGTGCAGTTTTTGGCAGAGAAATGCCCTGCGACTCACGGCCCAGCCACACCACTGTTTGGTCACAGGAGAGCACCGTGCCGGGCGTTGCAAAGTCAGTGGGTTCGGATACACAGAGGGGCTTTCGGCATTCACGTGCCAGAGGGGGACCCTGATGGTGAGTGTCTGGAATTCATGCGAAAGGGACCAGGGCTGCTGCACGGCGGCATCTCCGTTTTGGGGGGGGGGGTGGCGGTGCTGGCGGAGATGGAGGGGAACCTGCTTGATGCTGCAAGATCGGCCTCCAGAGACGAGGCTGGAGGCCCCGCTTCGGTCGGAGGTCGGAGTGGAAGGTGATTTTTCAGCCAGGATTCGTGGGAGGTGAACTTTTGAACCTCCAGCCCAGCATTTCCTCTGAGAGGAGAACCTGTCCTTGTGTGCTGCAGGAGCTGGGGACATCCTGAATGGAGAAATGGGTCGCACCCGCTCAGAGCAGAGGTGGAGGAGGGCCTTGTGCAACGCGGCAGGAATCGTGAGGCGAGGGGAGCAAGCCGGCGCTGGCACAGCGGGGGGGAGGGCCAGGTGTCCACACGCGTGTGCCGTCTGCGCGGCGCCCGTTTGCCTCTCCATGCCAGGCTGCTGGACACAGCCCTGGAACTGGCTCTGCGCGGCTGAGCGCCAAGCCTTCACGTGCTTCTTGTGCATATTTTTATGACTGCGTCTCACGTCCTCCTCCTTCAGCTTGCTCCAGAGGCAAGATTCGGGGCTCCAGCTTGCCCACCTAGTTACAAGGCCCTGGGAGAGGAGGCCCTTCCCCGTCTCCAGTCCCCCAAAGTTTTTAGGCGCCGCCACCGGTGCTGCTGGGTCAGGGTTAGGGGAGGGATGAGGGGAAGGGGGGAGGACTGGGGGGAGGCAGACAGAAGAGAAAAACAAATGTGCCGGGGGGACGAGAGGAGAGCAGTACGCTGAAGGCACCTCGTGCTGCGAAGGCTAGACTCCACGCCCAGTGACTCCTTCAGAATCTGCTGCTTTTCCTCCTTCATAATTGTAGCTTCCCATCCACTCACACCCATCGATCTATTTTTATCTGGATCATCTCGCTAGAAATCGGAATTGTGGGTGCACGCAAGCCGTGCCGAAGAGCCGGCTTGCATGCCCCCCCCCCCCCCCGGTGCGGCTGGGGACTGGGGGGGCTCTTTGGCTGGATGTCTCCAAGGGAGGCGTTGTGTTGCCCCTTCTCTGCACAGCCAGACGTGGTATTTGAGGGCGCCCTGTTGGAGCACGAGCCCTGAGCCTTTCACCTGGAGCTGGGAACCTCCGGGAGGGCATCTGCCGTGCTGCGTCTGCTCTGTCCGTGGGCCAGAGGCTGTGTTGGGGGATCATGAGGGACGGAGTCTTGAAGCCTCCCTTTGGACCCCGACTCCTTGGGAGGCCCTCTGTGCCGCCGCCTTGCGGCCCAGGGCCCTGGCCAACCCCAAGGTGCAGTGGCCTCGGGTATCAGACCCTGATGCAACACTAGCCGGCTTTTGGTCCACGTGGGCTGCTACTCCCGCTTCAGAGCCCACGGACGTTTGCACGAGGAGACATGCGGGTGTGTGTTGGTGTGGTTTTGTGTCCTCTGCCTTGAGCACTGGATTTGTTCATAACTTTGGGCCTGCCCGTGGCCCGAGACCCTCCAAGATGGAGCCCTCCTCTCAGCTCCATCACCTTCACCAGGATGCAGGAGGGGCCTTTTCGGTGGCGGCCCCGAGGCTCTGGGGCTCCCGCCCCAGGGAGGTTGGCTTGGCACCCACCTGCGTGCTTTCTGAGGCATGTAAGAATCTCTCTGTTCTAGCAGATCTTTGGAACCACCTGGACCTGTGAGAGGGTGTGAGAGGGTGTCTGTCCTGTTTTATTCCTTATATGTTACCACATTTAATTTTGGTAATTGCCCTAACTTGAATATTCTACTAATTTAATTCCACTTGAAACTTTCATGCAGTTTTATTTGTGTTTTCATTGTCCATGGATTTAAGGTGGTCACAGGGCCAGAGCAGGTGCAGGAAGGGCAGCCAGAAGGATCTTGTGGGACTGCCCCATCGGGAAAATTTGCAGGGTTTGCCATTTCTGGTCTGGAGGGAGGGAAGGGAGGAGGGTGCCACGCGATGGAGGACCGCAAAATCGGGCATATTCTTGGGAAAATGGGAAGGAGACATTTTCTTCCCTCCCTCTTCAGACTGGAATGCGGCCGGGTCACCGCACGAAGCTGAACTGGGGGAGATTCAGGGAGGGAGGGAGGGAGGGAAGGAATACTCCTTCCTACATCTCACAGCCTCCCTGTGGCATTCCCGGCCACAGGAAGTAGCGATGGCCGAATTGGACTGCTTGGAAAGAGGACTGGATCAACCCACGGAGGAGAAGCTGGTCCACAGCTACGTGTCCTGAGGCGCTGACGGCCTCCAGGACTGAACGCAGCAAACCGGTGCGCCCAGGGCTGCCCAGCCGCTGTGCAAACAGGAAGCGGGACGGATCCATCAGCGCCCTCCTGCCTTCCGCTGGAGCTGTCATCACGCGCGAGATGGAAAGCTCATGAGGTTTTCAAAGCATCTAAGTCTGTTTGCCAACCCCCGGAAGAAGGCCCGGCCTCAAGCCCTCGGCACCAGATATTTCCCCCGCCTGACATCACCCACGCTCTGCAATGCATTCCGCGCGGCACGGGCTTTCTCCTAAAGCAAACCGAGTGAGGGACGGGAGGGAAGGCGATAGTGGGGAGAGGAGAAAAACAAGAAAAAATGAGTTTCCCCTGCTGCCCCAGCGGTGGCTGCGATTGATTGGGCACAGGGTAGCGAAGAGCGGCAGCAAGAGCTCCGCTCCCAACTTGCCAGCTTACAATTATCGGGAAAAAGCTTCTTGGTTGCTGCAGTGAAATTACTTATTGATCTTTTGTCTGGGTGACAAGGCTGTGTTCTCATCTCTCTCCTGCTGAAGTGGCCGCTGGGCCCGTCTCCCAAGCACCCCAGATGCCACCTGCTCCCTGGTTCATCTCGGTGCTCGTGGAGGGAGAGGTGGGGGGCCAGAGGGGAATTTGGAACACGATGGACAGTGCAGAGGGGTGCCCAGAATCTGCAAAACTGTCGGTCCAAAACGAGCGTTTGGGAGGCGATCCCATCCTTCCTTTCGCTGGGGAGGTGCCAATCAACAACACCCAGGCTTGCCTTAGACCTCCGGATTCCGCCTCATTCTGACACGCGCCCATTTCTGATTGCAAGCTTGGTTTATTTTCCTTTTCACATACAAGACCAAAGGAAATGCTACAGGACAAAACTAAAGATGGGGGGGAAATCTCATGCCCTGCAGTTCTGATAGGAAGTTCTTCATGCCCAGAGCAGAAAGCACTGGAGAGTTTTGAGAATTTTGCAAGTGGGAGAAGGCAAAGGAGACTTGCCTGGCCGAGCCCAGGGCTTGAGTGCCAGGGTTTTCTGATGAGGGGGTCTCCCAGGTCTGCGTTTTCGGGTGCTGAGGCGCTGCCCTTCTTGGGACAGAATTTTAACAGTTCTCTGAAATCAGCTTCCTCGCTCCCCAACCCATGCTGTGCCTGTCAGTTTGGGCAGTGTGGAGAAGTGAAATTTTTGATTCAGTTTCATTTAGAAAAGAATGTAGCAAATTTTCATACTTGGTTTTTAAATTCTAAATGTGGGAAAAACAGGATGTGCAAATCAGCAAAACTCAAGCTCACTGCAGTTCTCCAAAGTGAGCACCGATGTTTGTCTGTTCTCACGTGTGCTGGATGTGAGCTTTGGACTTTTGCTTTGCATGAAGATCTGTGAGTATTTCCCCAAATGTATACATCATTTATGTGCACCTTTGAAAAGTATGCGTTTTTCTCCCATTGATTAAAGCAGATTTGTGTGCATTTACAAAATGGAGCATTCTTTGTGTGCATGTTTGAATGCGTTCATGAACATTTAAGATACACCCTTTGATCCACAGGTTGCACTGTGAATTTGGATTTGGACTGGAAGGTGGGACACACTGACTTAAATGCCGCTCATGAAGAACAACTTCAGTTATCTTACCGCATTTCTCTACTGCCAGCAGCCTGCCCAAAATAAAGTGTTGTAAACAAAAAACTAAAAAGAGTTTGAAACAGTTATGAAAAGGACTCAGGATCAGCCTGCCAGAATCCCTGTCCTCAGGCCTGCCACATGCCTGAGAGTAGGAATGCCTTAACCTGAGAAGAGGGCCAGGTGGGATGCACCAGGTGGGCCTCATGGAGGATGGCACTCCACCATTTTTGTATGGAGAAACTCCGGAGAATTTGAATGCCCACATCATTTTTGGTGGGATCTGTGTGGATTCCAATGGATGCTTCTCCACTGTGGATTTACAAATGCAGCTGAACTGTGTTGTTACCATTATTTTAAGCATCATTGCGTAATCAACCCACCTTTTTCTTCTTGTAAGGAACTGAAGGTGGCATGCACCAACTCCCCATTTTGTCTGCACAACACTCCTGTGAGGTAGGCTAAGCTGAGAGTCAGGGCACCTGGTGAGCTTCATGGCCATGCAGGGATCGGAACAGGAGTCCGAGACCTGGCTGGCTTTCAAGGGCCTTCAAGGTGTGCTGCGTCTCTTTCAAGGGGGGCGGGTGGGCGTGTGGCCCAGTGAGAAAAGAGCTCCCGAACCCATCAGGAGGCCGTGAGATGCATGCCACATCCCCTGGGGAAAGGGGGGGGGGGGGGTGAATGCAAGGCGAACTCCCTCCAGATGCCACTCGCCTGCCTCTGCTGGAAGCCGGGTGCGTGGAGGAAGGGTTAAGAAAGGGTGAAAGGTTTTGCAATCCGGCTTCCCCCCTGCCTCCCATGGCTCAGCAATGCCCTCCTCCAGGCCTCTCTTCTCCTCTCCCGCACTATTGCCGACTCCCCCCCCAACCTTATGCAGAAAGACCTTTTGTCGGAGGAGGAGGAGGAGGAGGAGGAGGAGGAGGAGGAGGAGGAAGCGGCTTCTCTTGGCTCCCAGTGCTGGTCAGGTGGTAGCCCCGAGGCCCGTCCGTCAGGCTGTGCTAAATGCAGCCTCGGCAAGCCTTGCCAAGAAAGGGGGCTGATGGGAAGCGGGGGCCTGGGTGTCCATATTTAGATCTGAACGTCCCCGCCTGAGTCTGTGCAGCAGAAAAGATGACAATCCCCTTCTGCTTCAAGGAAAGCATGTTGGGGAAGTGGGGGGAGAGACCCCAATGGCCTTGCCGTATCCCCTCCCTAAATGGATGGTGGCATCCCCCACGAAAATAAAATAAAATAAAATAAAATAAAATAAAATAAAAAAGATTTGCTTTGTTTGGCTTCCTTTCGCCATGATACAGGAGCACCTCTAAGCTGGCTTGGCTGTTTGCAGCTCTCCCAAGCCCCTGCGTGGGGAAGGAGGGAGCTGGTCAGCATGAAATGCGCACCAGAGAGGGAGATGCAGCAATACTGTGATCGTTTGGGGAACCTGCTTGGACGAGAAGGGGGAACAGCCCTGACCGGCCCCATGGTAGCGGGAGGATTTTCCAGCTTTGGCGCCCAGGAGCCATGGTTCAACTAACTGTGGACAGCGCGCAGCCCCAGGCATGCGCAGAGACCAGCAATCCATGACGGGGGCGTCTGCTTTTTGCTGCATGGTGAATTTTGAATGGTTGTTATTTCACGGGATTCAGGAAGCACAGTAACCCACACTCAAGGCCATCATTGAAGCAGGGTTGTTGCCAAAACATGGGTTCCTGTGTGTCTGCTAACAAGCCATGGTTTGTTAATTTGCATAGAATGTTATAATAATAATAATAATAATAATAATAATAATAATTTCAAATAACCCATGGAGAAAGCTCATGGTTCATGGGACTTAGTTTCCAGTCACCTGATACTCTTGGCTGACCTTCACTGACCTAGATCTGGATTCTCTGAATCCTTCCTAAAATAGAATGTCCAGACCTGCAAACAGCATTTTTGGTGAGGTCTGGCCAAGAAAGATGAGAGTGGAATTATTACCTCCCGTGAATTAGAAAAAATGTGCCTCTTGATGCAAACAAACATCACCTCGACCTTTATTTTGTATGGATGGCTTGCCTTTTTTGCCCATCCTTTAGCCAAACTGCAGGGACATGACACACAAGGAAAGTGGAAAAGGAGGGAGGAGGAAAAACGGGCAGCCACATCACACTGGCTGACTCATGTTCAGCTGACCGCCTACAGCTCCAAGTTCCCTTTTGCATCTGCCTCACCTTCTACTTGGGTTTTGTTTTCTTTTTCCTAACCATGCAGGCACTTTGAAGTGGGATAAGGAGCAGAGTCCCTGAGCATCTTCACAGGCAGCACCTGGCGGGAAGTCCGGTTATGTACAGCCCTCTGTCTGGGGGAACAGGGTGCCTTTGTCTTGCTGTGTCGCCTGCAGGGCTGGCAGGGAATCGATTTGGGAAGGGCACTTGCTTGGAGCGGCCGAAATGTAAACACTCCCCAAAGACCACCGGGGAGGGGTCAGGCCGGCTGGGAGGGGCGGGGGGGGGGAGAGAGAGATCGCAGCTGCTTTTCAGCTTGTGGGAAGAGGCAGGAGGCCACGATCCCTGGTTTATCACCCCAGGCTGGAGCAGCCCTGGCACCGGAGTCTGGCTTCAGAGTTCCTGTGGGGTGCGCAGGCAGGCAGCGCTCGAGGACACCCCCCGGTCTGAGCTGGCCTGCTGCAGGCGAGGGGCCTGGCAGCCTCGAAGGCCAGTGGGGCCGCGTGAGTTTTCGTAGCAACCCAGCCGTCGCTGACCTGTTTACACCCATGGCCAGAGTCCATCCTCCGGCCCTCTGGGCACCGTAGTCACAGCCGATCTGCTTTTGCTGGACTTGCCCTCCCGTGTTGGAATGACACTTCCTTGAAACAGGGGAGTGGGGCCTGGAATTGGGGCCGGGGCACAGCAGAAGCAGGGTGCGGAATTGTTGCTTCCCGGAAGGGCACCCCAAAATGGCCCTCTCCTGACAGCTGCCCATGGTGGCAAAACACACACGCCGTGTGGACTTTCCCGTCTTTGGACCGTACCAATGGGTGGGGGAAGCAGGGCTGCCATCAGGGCTGGGAGCCTGCTGAGGGCCTGTATCTGGGGAGGGGGGCACTGACAGGAGCCCCCTGGGGCTGCTCCTTCCCCCTGTTTGCCACCTGCCTCTTCTCCTGTCCTTTACTCCTGCCCACAGTGGTGAGAAGTGCCCTGGCAGACGCTCCGAGTCAGCAGGGGGCGCCTGTGAGGAGGAGCAGCTTCCCCTGGTGGCCCTGGAGGTGAGAAGGTGGGCCACACAGGGAGGCGGCCCATGGGGGCGTCTCTCCCAGGGACCCACCCAGGCCTGGATCTGGCACTATTTATCCGGAGCATTTTGACGCTGCTCCGCCACCAAACGGGAAGAGAAAGGCCTCCAGAATGACTTGCCCTCCACCTGGAGAAGAAACCCATCCTTGCCTGCAGCCTGACAAGCAATGGCATGCAAGGAAGGGGGCAGGCCAGGGAGAGGAGGGACCGTCCAGGAGGTGTCCACCGGGGCTGGTTGAATGGCCTTGCCTCATGGGGGTCTCCCCGGACCTGTCTGCACTCCCCCCTGGGAGTCAGGGCCAGTTGGTGGCCGCTGGCTGGAGAAATCGTGGCCCACGGGGCTCCCAGAGGGCAGATTCCCATCCCTCCTCCAGCCGGCTTTCTCCAACCTGCTGCCCTCCATGGGCCATCCGGCCTCAGGCTGACGAGGGTGCAGTCCCATCCCCCCCCCCCCACAAAGCAAAGAAGACATGGGTCTCTGAAAAGAGGCTTTCTGTCTCGTTAATCAATACAGATGGAGGCCGCCCTTCCCTCCATTAGGCTAATGAAAGACGCCCACTGACGCATGGCCTTCCATGGAAAACTTTATTCGTTTATCAAGCGAGGAGCAGACGGATGCCTGCATAATCGCCGAATGTCTCGACGGCCAGAACGTCCACAGATAATGCACAGAATACTTGGCAGGAGAAAACAGGATTCATTTAGGGCCTTCTGAGAGACCTGCCATGGGGTTTTGCAGCTGACACCTTTTCGCTGCCGCACGGAATTGAGGGGCAGAGGTGACTGTGAGCTCCTTTCCCGGCAGAAGCGCTCAGAGAACTGGCCCGCACTCCAACTGTTTCTGGTGCTCTAGAGAGGGAGACCCCATGCCCAGGGGTCCCACCGGGAGTCCTGAACGCAAAACCTGGTAGGAGTTTGAGCAGTGCTCCTGGAGGAGCGTCCGCACATCCCCAATTCTATTATTAGATTTGTTTAATGCACCGACATACTGACGCTGACCGTAATTTTCAATTGTGTTTGAAAACTGCATTTTAAAAGGCTCTCTGTGAAACGCCCATTTTTCAAGCCACACACATCTTCGTGCTTTGGAGGAAGTGCAGACTTTTGAAAGACGACAAACACACAAATGCACACTTTTGCCATTCAGAACGTGCCATTTTCTTGCTCAAACAAGCCAAGGAGTCAAGAATGAGAATGGGAGTGAGCCAAAATTTTCAGGGAGATTTTCAGAGAATGTAGGTGAGTTTTTTAAAATGCTGGTTCTTCCATTCCAAACATGTTTGCCTCATCCGTGAGCCGGAGGAGCAAGGCATTTCTGACTGCAGCCCGTGATGTCAGCTTTTGCTCGTTAGCCAGCTCTGATTAACCAGCTGCCTCCCAGCCCCAAAGCAGCAGAAAAGGACGGGAAGAAGGGAAATGGGAAAAGGGAAGAGTGGTGCTGCGGGAGAAATGGGCAAAGACTTCTTGCCCCCTGCACTCCTGCCGGGTTTCCGATGTGGGCCAAACTTGCAGAAAGCTCACATTTGCACAGAGCACTGGTGGAAAAGCCATGCCAGGGTGGGAGGGAAGGGAAACCGGGCAGGCGAAGGTGCTTGCGAGAAGAGGGGGGAGCCCCCACCCCCGCCTCCTGCCTGGGCTGCTCTGTGGGGAAAGGCCTCCCGTGGAAGCAATGGGAGCCGTGGGGAAGCTCAGGAGAAGAGCGGCGCTGGCACGGGCTGTGGGGTGGCTGCCGGGAGGAGCCCGGCCCAGGCAGGCAGCGGGCCGTGGAGATCGCCACGTGGCCCGCAGAACCGCCCGATGGGGTCCCCCAAACCTCCGCGGCCAGGGTCCGCGGCTCACAGGACCCTTCCATAGGTCAAGGCACAGCGAGAGCCACGCTCAGCCCACCCTGAGCATGCTCTCCTTCCCGAAGGAGTTCTGAAGTCTGCAACAGCCTGTTTTTCCTTCTCCTTAGGAAGAGACCCCCGTGAGCTTCGTGGGAGCCGAGAGGGGATTTGTTCGCATCTGAAGAAATGACAGAAATGCCTGCTCGTCACCTCGGAGGGGCAAGAATGCCATCTTGGGGGGGGGGGCGCATTCACAAGCCTGGTCACCTTTGCAAAATGTGTCCTTTTAGGAGAAAAAAAATGTCTCCTTGCAGTGGAGTATTTTCCCAAAAAGGCACAGCTCCCCACGTTAGCTCCTGGGGGAGAGGACCCTTTGGGCTCATGCCTGGACAAATGCAGCTCCTGGCTGTGCCCCACATTTGCAATGAGCACGTTTTGTGCACGTGAGAACGAGGCAAGGCACACACTGGACGGGAGAGCACACGACTCACTGGCTGCCCCAGTCTGCCCGTAATTTCTCACCCTGCAAATCGGCATCTGTGAAAACACGGCATGGGACGTGGATTGCCCCAGAATTGCTCCAGTAATAAATTCAGACTCTCCCACCTTAACCACTCCTTTGTCACTCCGGGGCTTTTGTCCTCCTTCCTCCCCTGAGAAAAATGGGGCAAATGCAAGTCAGTTCTGATGAAAACAAACAAACTGAAATGGAATCCACCTGTGCCAGGAGAAATATTTATGAGTTTCAAGCAAATTTGCTTAAAACAAGTTTGGGATGGGTGTGCCCTTGGACTGGAGAAATTCTCAAAGTCTGTGATGGACTCAGCCAGGGACTGGGAAAATGGAATGCCAACAGGGACAGATCTGTGCATCCCTATTTAAATCTCTCTCTGTGTGTGTGTGAGCAATGAATCTTTCATGCAGATGCTTCCTGTGAGTGGGAAAAGAAGATATACAGGGAAAGCGAAATGCTTATTGAGCTGTGTGTCTATTACATTTCTATACTTCCCAATAGCATAAGCTCTCTGGGCGGTTCACTGCAATTAAAACCATAAAATGCAACACAATAAACTACAGTATAACCATTTGAAATATCAAATTGCCATATAAAATAAAAGTAATAACCAAAAGGACCAAGCAACCTTGCAAAGACTGAGCACAGAGGAGGGGATTTAAGGAGGAAGAGGAAAGCTTCCCAAACCCCGAGGGGGGCCTTCCCCTGGCGCTGGCCGGGCCACCCTCCCTGGGGCGCTCAGTCCACAGGAGGGGGGCCTCCGCGGGAAAGGCCCTGTTCGTAGCAGCCACACCTCCCGTCCTGCAGAAGGGCTTCTGGGGGGTGGGCTTAGGGCCGAGCAGGGCTACAGGGGGAGACGATGCTTCCCCCACGTGGCCTCTGGGCCCCGGCCTCCCTCCCCCAGGAGACAAAGGTTGCAGGTGCACCCGGGGCCACTCTGGGGCTGTGCACTCACCTGGCCTTGCCAGGAGTTGCAGAGGGCCCAGAGGATGCAGAGCCTCTGCAGTCGGCTTGCGAGCCTCGCCCTTAATGCCATTCTAGGCTGCCCAGTAGCTGAGGCCCCCAAAACCCCCACGGGAGCTGCCGTTTCTCCAGCTGACTGAAGAGAGAACAGGAAGGGCTTGTCCTCTTAACAAAACTGCCTGGTCCGTTTCTGGAACAAGCCTTTTC
Source organism: Varanus komodoensis (assembly GCF_004798865.1). NCBI lineage: Eukaryota > Metazoa > Chordata > Lepidosauria > Squamata > Varanidae > Varanus > Varanus komodoensis. The sequence goes on from NW_025336442.1 coordinate 1,730,600, forward strand.
GCAAGGCAGGGCTGCCAGGATCGCCCTGTGGCTCACCAGCGCCGGAGCCACGAATGGACCCGTACGCGTGGCAATGCGCGGCCTGCAGGCAGGCACTTCTGGCTGGTCGCTCGTATGCCCCCGAATTCCTCCCCTAGAGCGGATCGCTGCCATGGCGCACCGGGCTTAGCTCCTAGAAAGCGCAGCCTAAAAGCTGCCATGGCTAAGGAGTCCCACCGACAGTGCTGATCCAGACTCTGGCTTCTCAGATCTGTGGAGGGGGAGCAGGTTCTCCATGGCCACTGGTCCTGGCAGTTGTGAGGCACCGCCAGCATCAGAGATGCCAGTCACTGGGGAAGATGGGTGGGAGGTTGCAGCTGCCCTGGCATCCGGCTCCTGGGCTGGCACTGGACAGTCCAAGGGAAGTGGTCCCATTTTTCAGAATTGGGAAAAGGGCTTCTCAGCTGCTGCCCCGCATCTTTGGAACTCCCTCCCTAGGGAAATATGCCTGGCGCCATCTTTATTTTCCTTTCAGCACCAGGCGAAGACGTATCTTTTAGGATTTTTTTTAACACTTAGCCTGAATGCTGTGGCCCTTTTTATATTGCTTTTATAGCTATTTCATTCATTGTCTTTTAATTGGTTTTCATGTGTGTTACTCTGTTAATATGTTTTATGTATTGTAAGCTGCCTAGGAAGGCCTCAGCAGTTATAGGCATCCTATAAATACATGCATAAAGAAATATAAATTGTAGCTCGTGCACTTTCGGGGGGGGGGTCCTGACCTGTGTGCAAATGCTGCCATCGTTTTACGAGCCGTGCTTTGCACTGGCCAGCTTGCAGCAGTGCGCATGGGCCAAAGCCCGCCCTCCCTCCTGGCGGGTGCACAGAGGCACCCAAACCCATGGGCAGCCGGGATCCGGCGTGGACAGGGAAGCTCCGGGTTCCTTGAGCGGCCGAGGGGAGGTGGGCGATGCTGCTGAGCCACCCGTTAAAGAAGCCAGCCATTCCATTAATGTTAAACACTTGCTGTGTGAATGTCATTACCCTTTACTGGTGCTGAAGTATCCGAAGCAGAGTGTTTTAATGTTTGTTTGGGATCAGAAATGTAGATGAGAAGTATTTATTTAGGGAAAAGACAACACTGTTAAAGTAGTGCTGGCCAGAAAAGGCTTTCTCCCCCATCATTTTGAAATTAGTGTTGTAGTGCCTTAACACCCTTACATCAAAGTGATATTTTGCTAAAGATATAGCCACGGAAGTGCTTTAACGCTAATTAAAAGATTGATTTAAAAAATTAATGGAGTGATAAAATGGCATCACACAGAGGTTATGTTAAATGGGTACTGAGCTAGGATTGGTTCCCTGCCCGAGAGATCATTGCACACATCCGAAGTAGAGGCACGAGGATCTGGTTTTGCGTGTGGGCTTCCCCTGCTCTGAGCTCCAGGCGTGCGTGTGAAAGCCCCCGAGGGGTCGGAAGCGAGCTGAGCTCCTCGGGCCTCGCTCCCACGCCCGTTCCACTTGTCCCCACGGCCGACTCTGGGGCCCCACTCGGAGGGAGCAGCGCAGCTGGGAGGGCTCTGCAAACGGGGGGCCGGCTGGCCACTCCGGGTTCCCACGGGGGCAGGGGAGGCGGCCGGAGGCACGCGTCTTGGTGGCGAGGCAGGACGCCCGGAACTGCGTCAGCCGTTCAGTCGCGCCCGACCCTTGCTCTCCGTGCCTCCTCACACGGCGTCCTTCAAGGCCGCCGTGTCCATCCCAGCGTCTTCCTTGCCTTGCGGTGTCCGGCCAGTGGGTGCTGGGGCGGCCCCTTCTGCTCTTCCTGCTGATCGCTCCAGCAGGATGGACTTTCCCATGAGCTTCGGTTCTCATGACACGGCCAAAGCATTATTTATTTATTTTATTTAAAACTTTTATGTGCCGTCCTTTGTGTATATCATCTCAGGATGGCTTATAAAAGAAAGAAAAGAAAGCCACTCCGTGGAAGCATGTGATGCATTTTTAAACCGGCTCCGTGCACGAGGGAGCCAATGCCCAGGGGCTTTCAGCAGCGCTGGTACTTCTGGGCCAAGAAGAGATGGGGAGAGATTTGGGGGCCCTGGGAAGGCAGAGGGAGAGCTCGCCTTGCCTGGCCAGGGCAGACCCCGGCCCCACGGCCTGGTCATTCATCGGGGTGCTCCTCAGCTCGGCTCCCTTTCCCGAGCCACAGGCAACATGCAGCCAAACCAGTGGAAGGAGTGCAGACCTCGGTGGAAAATCTGCTGGAAGGAGCCAGCACGGGGGGGGGGGGGAGAGCCCATCAAAGGAACAACAGAGGAAGACCTGACGCCTGCAGGTATGTGGCCTGGCGCAGCTTGCTCTCTGGCCCACCAGGGTTGTCCGGATACGGATACGCAGCCCTCTTCCCCCAGGGCAGCTCCCCTTCTCCCAGCCAGGAAAAGCTGGCGTTGGGCCGCCTTGGACGCATCCCTCAGTCCCCAGAGGCTGAGGCAGGCTGGCCACTGCGTGAACTGGAAGGGCCCCTGGCCGAATCCGGCACAGCTCTTCCGACGTTCCGGCGTTCCCTGCTCAGGCTCAGCTGCAGGCAGGAAAAGCTTTAGCTGAAACACGTGGGGCCTTTGGTCTCGCCCCTTTCCATTAGCCCCACCCACAGCCGAATGCACAGGAGGTGGTGGTGACACCCACACTGGTGGGGCCGCTCACCCATTGCCACTTTTATCTTGAGCTTCTTTGGCACTGAACTGCATGGACCCTCAAACAGGCTCACCACCATGGAGCACCATGCACAGCTTCCCTAAAGCTCAAGGGAAAAGCTGCACTGGGCGGGGTGCCGCTGACCAGCCGGGGACACAAATGGAAATACCGGCCCCCTGGAAATACTGCGCAGACCACCACCACCACCACCACCACCACCATCACAGACTGTGCAGCGGGGCGACCAGAGCGGACATCCAGAATCTTGGATGGTCCTTCTGGAAACCAGGTCCCGGATCTGCCATGGCGAGCATCCCTCCCGCAGGCCCCCACCCACCAAGGGAGGCGCAGAAGAGCCACTTGTGCAGGAAGGAGGCCAGCCCTGCTGGGCACGGCGTTCTGGCAGGCCTGTGGACCTGCTCATTTGGGACTGATGCACATTTTCATTAAGTGCCGGTTCACAACGACTTTCATTGTTGATGTTTTGAGGCCAGTCAGAGAGTGTTTTTGTGCTAATTAAATGATAGGGAAGGGTGCAAAAACACAACAAAACAAAAAATGGTGCTGACCAGCAAGGAAGTATACTGATGTTTTAAAATCCTTTTTTAAAAATTCCTTTACCAAAATACTTTTTCATTTCAGTCCTTTTGCTCAAATATCTTAATGTACAAACATTAGACATTGTAGCCTTCAAAAAACAATTTTATAATTACAGAAAGTATCTGGTTTACGAACATCTGCCTTATGAACAGCCACAAAGCCTATTAATTAAAAAATGCACTTAAAGACAACCGGTTCATAGTAACTAACGTGAACTAGTTTCTGCAGACTACTGCAGAAAATCATTCTCGCCAGAGAAAGCGAGGAAGCGAAAGTGTGTGTGTGTGGGGGGGGGGTCTGAAGCAGGCCCCCTTCTGCACCCATCTGGAGATGGAAATCCCTCCAGCTTTTCCTTGGTGCGGAGAGGAGACAATGGCGGGGAAGGGAACCTACAAACGAACGTACTGAATGAAGCAGGAGAGCCCTGCTGAATCAGAGAAGGCCAAGAGAGAGGAGGAGAAGCCACCCAGCCCACCTCCAGTCAACAGCACTAGATGTCAATTCTGGTGGTGGCCCCGAGGTATTCCCAGGTTTTCTCCTTTCATGTACTTTCAGGCCAGAAGGTAGACGTGTTTCTTGAGTTTTGCATGCATAGCAAGGTGAAAGACATGCATACAGACATTTGGCGTACGCTTGCCAAATATGACCCGTATGCACCAGATCCAACTTGTGTACTAATTCAACTTAAAGGCGTTCTCAGGAATGGAACCTGTTTGCAACCTGCGCTCTGCCTGTATTCTGATATCCTGGTTTGTTCCTGCAAGGACCCCATGGTGGCTTGCATGGTAGCAAACCGGAGGCCTCTCTATTCCAGCATTCCTTTCCCAGGGGGCAAATTAGGGGCCTGTGGGCGACCCACAAGTAGCCCATGAGCGCCTCAGCTTCTTCCTGAGCTTCTGCCCAACAACTGGCGTTGCTGGCGAACAGCGCCCCCGATTGTCAAGCCTCTGCAGGCGTGCTCCGAAGTAAGGAAGCCGGCGTTCCCTCTGCTGGGGCCCACCATTCTGCAACACGCCACATTTCACCAGGAAGCTCATCCCAGTTCGTGCCCCCTTCTGGTTCCCGGCATTCGCCTTCCCCTTCTGCAAGTACAAGGCATCACGCGCCTTTTCAAGCAGCCCCCCCCCCCGCCACCCACTGATCAAAGTGGGCGACGCAGGAAGCATTTTCACGAGTGTCCTTCATCTGCATGCATTTTCCAGACACATTTTTCCACCCGCTGTTCTTCCGCAGGTCAAGCTGCAAGCTCAGAAGTGGCCTGGGCGGGGTTCTGGTCTGTGCGGGTTCTGGGCCGTGCGAACTGGGCAAATTCTGGTCAAACATAAATGGAATGAAAGTCTCCTCGACGGCTGGTCGGGAGCACACGGCACAAGAGGCGAGAAGAAGGGGAGGCTGTGAGTGAGGCAACGGCCTTGCCAAAGGAGTGGAGGTTTCATGCAGAAATGTCCCCGGCAGCAAAGAGTAAACCTGACGTAGCTTCAGTCGGGGTGGGATTGGGCATCACTGAGGAATTTGCAATTGCCGCAAAGAGGAGCGCACTTGGGCTTTTCCGGCAAGGCCTTCTTGCTAAAGCCTCGTGTCTTCCGTCAAGGGCAGGGTCCGCCAGGCCGTTTTCCTATGGAGGGAAGAAGCAGCCATTTTGGAAACCACCGAAGTTCTCCAAAAAGTGATTTTGGCTCACTCCCGTTTTGCTTCTGACCCATTTCCAGCTGTTTTTGAATCAGGAAAGTGTGGCTTTCCTGCACATTTCTCAAAGATCTGTACACCGCAGTGTGAAAATGTACTCGTTTTTGTATTTTAAAGTGCACACTTTTAAAAAAGTACTTTCGGGTATGATTATGGATTTGGGAATTTGCTCACATTTCTCAGTGGGAGGGAACGCTGGAGACCCTGCGTTCTCCAGCCCAAGCAGAATCGGAAAGGCGCACGTGCCAACTCCCGTTCGTTTCAGACGAGAGCCAGGAAACCCTCCGGTGGACGATGCCCTGAGGCAGGAGGCAGCCTTTCTGGGAAGGGCAGGAGGCCACCGCGAGAGGGGACGAGGCTCGACAAGGGGCCAGGAAGGGACCCTGGCGTTCCCAAAGGGTGAAGGGAGGGAGGGAGGGAGGCCGAATCGTGTGGGGCCAGAGAGCATAAAGGCGCATGAATGTGCAAGAGAGGACGACGAAGCCCGACCGCAGGAGCATGTGTGGAAGTCACAGCAGAGAAGGGCCTCTTTGATTTCTGCGCGCCTCATACCAGACACCGTCTAGACTGGAGCGATTATTGTCAGCTCCGAAGACCCAAGTGCTGCCATTTCAGCTGAAAAAGAGCTTAACAAAGGGGGGGGGGGGGGGGCTGGCAAAAGGGGGGAGGGGAGGGGGGGGGAGGGGGAGCGCGCTAAGCCTTCCCGCCGCGCGAGAGGCTCCTCTCCTCCCGGTTTCCGTCCGCAGCTTCCGAGACGGAGCGCGGGGCGAGCGGAGCCCGCGGGGCGGGCGGGGGAAAGCGGCGCTTGCTGCCGGGGGAGAAGGCGAGAAGCAAGCGGGCCGCTGCTGGATTCCTCTGGGGTGGCGGGAGCCAGAAGGAAGGAAGGGGAAGGGCGGGAGGCAAGAGGGAAGGAGGCGAGAAGGACCGAAGGGAACGGAAGGGAAGGGAGGAGGGAGCGAGGAGGAACGGGGAAGGAGGGGGTCGCAGGCCGACGCATCTGGAGTGCCGCAACCTGCCTGCCACTGATCTAAAGCCTCAAAAAAGTGCGGAAGGGGCTTCTCACTAAAATGCACCGGAATTTTTCAGCACGTGTCCTGCTTCAATTACGATTTTCGTTCTGTTTTTTTTAAGGGGGAGACAGGCTCCCTTTGGAGGTGCCCACCATGTCTGACACGCTTGCGAGCGTCAAAAGGCGTCCTGAGAGCGTCGGGGCTCCGGCCTGGAGCACGTGGCGGTGCTTCCCGACCGTCCCTCCGACGGATCCGCTTCCGCTGTCCGCTCGGATCGGCTGCTTGTAGTTGACGGCCGGGCTCTGACGGTGCCCCAGTGGACGAGCATCGCCGGAGCCCAAGAGCAGTCGCCGGCCGACCGCAGGCCGAGGGTGCTGGCGGCTGCCCCGGCGCAGGGGAGCTGCAAAGCGGCCGCCGGCGAGCCTCGTCGGGGGGCCTGGACTGCCGCCCCCTGTAGGCCACGCCCGGCCCGCACGGCGGCTTGGATGGCCCCGCCCCCTCTCAGGCCCCGCCCCTTCTGCAGTCGTCGGGGATTTCCCGGCTCCCTGAGCTCTTCCCCTATTCTGAAAGCTTGAAATGCTGCTCCAGATCCTCAGTGCATCAGCAGGGACTCTCCTTCATGAGCAGCCAAGCTCAGAGAAGCACTCGGGGGTCAGAGGCAAACGGAGTGCACCTTAAAATGCCAAACTTGAAGCTCCCCCTGCCCCTTGCTAGCCCTGAAGGGAGCCATTTAATCGCAAAATGGCGGGGGGAGGTGGACATGCTGCAGAATGGCTGGGAAACCACACACGCTAGTTGGCTGCGGGAAAGGAGGTGGGCCTGGGGAAGGGGGCCTCTCTGGGATGCTCTGGAGGGCAGATCTGGGGCACAGGAGTCCAGAATTGGTTCCATGGGGGCCTGGAGTCACCCCCCCCCCCGGACTTAGGTATTAGTGGCTAGAGCTGTGAGTCCAAATATGCTCGCACGTTGGCCAGCCCCTTTTCCATGGCTTCCCATGCAGCCCTCAGTTTTACTTCTGCAAAAGAGAGTTCCACTTAATTTATTAGCAGTTGCAAATTTTATTGGCAGTTTAAAAATGTGCAAAACATGGTCCACTATAGAGATGTAAATCTTAAAAACAACTCAAACAGGCAAGCAAACCTCAGACCCTTCTGAGCATCACACTGGAAGCAGGTAGGAAATTGATTCAAGCTGGAGAAAGTTGGGTTTCTCTGGTTTGGGACATCCCTGTTTTTCCTCTCTCTTTCTTTCTGCCTGGCTGCCGGGACGAAGGAGAGACTTTTAGCCCCTGCCTCCAAGGCCCAAGGATCTCTGCGCAGGCATCTCCGCTCCAAGGCTGCTTGTGTGTTCATTCCTACTGAGCTTCCTGACCATTCCCCCGACTTCTTGCCCTCTGATCTTTGAACCCCGCCCCCCCCCCCGGGTGGGGGTCTGCATATTTGCTCCGCAGAGCCCTGGGTGGAAAGCAGCAGGATCCTGAGCAGGGAATTCCACTTGGATGAAATCATCCGAGCCGACAGCCATGTAAGGAATTCTCCTTCTCCAAACAGGCCCGCTATCTTCTGGTGGGAACGGGCGATCTGAGCTTCTGACGGTGGGACCAGGACCAGCGCTCCGGGGGTGGGAGCAGATTCCCTGACTCAGCCTAGAAGGCCCCATTATGCTGCAAGGACCCCATTTCCCCACAGCTGGGCTGCTGGTCAGGATGGTCCCAGAACATCTTACAAAGGCATAATAAGTGGACACATGTTCCAGCCGTAGCCCTTCCGGTTAGGAGGCTCCGGTAGGAAATGCCTGGAAATAGCCATGGTGCTGATGCTGAAGACTGGACTGGGGTGGTCTTACCCAGCCTCAGTGCAAAGCTGAGAGGACAGAACGCTCCTTGCTGCATTTTATGCTGCCCAACAGTCAGAGCTTTCTGGGTGGTTCAAAACAAGCAACAGAGTCCTTAACAGAGCAGCTGAAACCTGGCAACTATAAAGCACCCCATGGGCCCCGTGGAACAGCAGAGAAGCCCCTCTGCCGGTTGTCGGGGCCTGGGAGCAGAAAGCCCAAACCCAGTGCTGGAAAGGTGGCAATGCAAGGCAAACTGCAGCGGAAAGAGAGTGCCTCAGTCACGGGGCCACCACCAAAAGGCCCTCTCCTTTGCCGCCACCTTCCCATCCTCCCTCAGACTTCTGAGGTTGATCACCGGGTACAGCCGAGTTCCGACAGGATGTGCGACTTGATCTCGGGGAAAGCGGAAGGCTCCCAGGGCTGGTTTGCCGCAGAATCCAAGGCCCACCGACTGCAAAGTGCTCAATCTGCAGGCACCATAGGATGCGTCTCCAGCTGCACCTGACCTTGCTGCTCTGTTGCCCTCAGCCCTGGTGTTCCTCATCTGTGGAGCAGGACTACCATATAGCCCTGTCTGAACAGACCTGTTGAGTCTTGTGTCAGAATCCCTGCTTTTTCAAAACCTGGAGGTAGGTGTGCTCCGGCTTCCAATTCATGGACCTCCATTTTTAATTAAGAGCATTTCTACAGAAGACTGTGAATCTGCTGCTTTGACTTTTGGTTTCGAGGCAGCGCTGAGATCTAAGCTCCACCCCAGGAGCCTTTCCTTTCCTGCCTGTCTGCCATAAAGCCTCTAGGTAGCAATGTGCTTGGGTGGAATGATGCAATCAGACTAATAAAACCCTTTTTCCCTTTTTGCTTTCATAAATAATGCTCCATTTTCTTCATTCGTACAAAAAACGCAAGAAAGGGCTGCTAGATAACAGAACTGAAATGGGTATGTGATGACATCACATACCAAACACATAAACAAGTGAAAGGAAAGATGATTTAATGATAATTGCCACATGTAGAAGTTAATAGGCACGTGGACACAGTGTGGATAATACGAGAATGACATACTCTCACCTCTCACACATTTGATGGAGTTGAACCCACACCACTGAAAACCTTGGAGCATCTGGGGAAGAAACCAGGAAGGACCGCAATGTGCAGGGAAGCATGGGAACCGCAGCGGTGCGCCGAGGGAAGGAGAAGGGCAAGGCAGAGGCCCCCGTGCCCCTGCCCGTTAAAAGGGCCCTGGTGAGCCCTGGTGCGGCTGCAGCGCTGCTGAGGAGCCTCACATGCGGAAGCCTCTCCTGTTGCACATGAGTTGAGCAGCGCATCAGCGAGCATCATGCAGAACAGCCTCGGGCGACTGTGCGAGCGTGAGCATGCCTGTCACCGGATTCTGCTGCTGCGCATGATGTGGGATCCGCCTCCCACCTGCGTGGTGCCATGTGGGCTGGTGGGACAGCACAGGTCTTGCTCGGAAGACCCTCCTTCCAAAAGCCAGCCGGCTCTGACGAGCACGTGCGGTTTGCTTCCTCCTCCTGCCCCATCGGTACTTCGACACGCATGTGCGTAGAAGTGCGATGCAACAACCCGGAGCAGCTTCCTCCACTCACCCCCCTCCAGGTGTGTTGGGTCACAAGTCTCATCATTGCCAGCTGCAAGGGCCAGGGCACCCTGGGGAAAGCAGTTGAAGTTGGGGTGGGAAGAGCTTTGTGCTGGGGAAGATGAGCCATGCATTCCACGGATCCAGACCAGGGGGCATCAGGCTGGAGAAGTGTGCTACAGGAAAGATGCACCCAGGTAGCCCAGGGGTTCTGTGCCATGGTCTGAGCGGCAGAGTTCTGCTCAGGACGGGGCCAAGGGCAGCGCCCACGTTAGGTGAGGTTTCTGAGGCCAGCAGGATGGGAAGCGGCAGCACCGTGGAGAATTCAGAGACAAGCAGACAAGGAGAGCTTCATGCTGCTCCAACAAGAAGCGAGCAAAGGGGAGCCTTAAATAGGAGTTTGGCCGGATTTAGGCCGGTTGGCTCCGCCTCTGCGGCAACTGCAGCAGGACCTGCTTCAGCAACCTCCGGCCGAGATGGCGCAGGCCTGGCCAGCGGGTCCGCACAGCCCAGGTCCTGAGCCAGGGGAGCTTCAAGAAGCTCGGCCCTAGAGGCAGAGACCAGACCTCCCGCCACCTTCATTCCCAGGCAATGTCCCTCAAGCATGGACTCTGGAGCCAAGGGATACGGCGGGGAGGGTGGGGGTCCAAAGCTGACCGTCTCTGAATGAAGCGGTCTTCATCCTCGGCAAAGACCCTCTGGCATCGCCCTTTCTGTGAAGCAGCCTCCGGCCCCAGGTAATGCTGCCTGCCCAGGTTCTCCCTCTAAAAAGAAAATCCCTGTCTCTAGAAAGCAAGCACAGCAGGGAGCAACTTCGGGGCCAGAGACCCCGCTCTGATATCCAGGGATCAGTTCCCCCCACCCCTGCCTGCCCAGGAAAGGTCATTTAATTACGGCATCTGCACACCCAGTCTGAAGTGGCACAGTCCCCTCCACTCGCTGAGGACTCTACCAGTTCAGCAGAGGAGGTGCCAGTGCTGCAGCGTGTCCATCACTCGTTCAACAGAAGGGAGCGTGCCCTCCCGAGAGCCGAGGCCGAGCGCTGCCCCCAGGCACAGCCACCCCGGCACAAGCCTCAGCGGGAGAAGGCGCTACTCCCAGCCGGCCCGTTTTCCGCAGAGGCTGCCCCTGGAGGCTCGTTTTCTCCCATTAAAAAGACGAACGGGGCAGCCCTTCCTTTCCGCAGCAGGACGAGCTCTGCACATCCTCAACGGAACCCTTCAAGGTCCAGAATCTGCATACACACATATGGTATATGCCAAGCCTGTTACAGGCAGAAATCTTCAGCCAGGCGCCCCAACCTGCTGGCAGAAAACAGGAAAATAAAAATGCGCAGAAGCAGCCGAGCCGGGGGCTGATGGGCGAGGGATCCACAGCAAACCCGGCACTTCAACAGTCTTTCGCATCCAGCCAAGCTCGTCCTCTTTCTCTGCAAAGCTTCCTCCATGTGCCAGCAACTTTTTCTCCAGCGCCCTCCCTCCCCAGCTCCAGCACTTCTTTCCTGGGTTAAAAATAAATTCAAGTTTCTGGGAAGAGGCCCCCTTCCCCCTCCCCGTTTCAGAGCCCCTGAGAATAGATCTCCGCAGCTTTCTGCCCCTCCTCTCGCTCCTTCCCTCCCCAGCGCTCTTCTCCTGCGATCTAGCTAATACGCTCATGCTTGGCTTGCCAGTTCGACTGGAAAGGAATTTAACCGCTTCAGGACCAAGAAGGACAGCGAGTCCTGCACCCCGAAACTGGGGCTGCTCAAGCCAGTTCGGCAGGACTGCAGCCGGCGCTGGACCTCGGGGCTGATTTTCGAAGACCTGCAGACCTGGAGGGCGGTTTCGGAATCTGACCCAGGGCTCTTGCAGCAGGCTGGCCTTGAGCCAGGCACACATGGATCCCCCGACCATTTAAACAACCCTTTCAGCCTTCCAGCAGGCAGATGCAGTCGTACAAAAATGCAAAATGCATCAAAGAAGGACCAAAGGAAAAACACTGATGGAAAATGCATGGTTCCCCCATAGGCGAAAGCCTGAAACTGCACGTGCGACGATTTGCACGAACGTGCATTTCTGGAAGGGCGATGGCTTTGACACAGGGAAGGGCAGTGAAGAGGCGACCCTGCAAAGTTTTCCTGGAGCCTGGCAGTGAAGGAGCCCGGCGGACGGTGAACTGAGAAGCGCAGGAGCTGCCACCAGGCCCTGGCCCTGGCAGAACCGCCCGATTCCTTGTGCGGGTAGTACTGCCGACTGAAAATGTGTCCCGTTTGCATTCAGGAGCTGCATTCTGAAAGGTGACATATCAATAAGTGCCGTGCATAAATTTAACTCATCTAGGGTATGTTTACCACAAGGAGGTGGCCTGGCTCCGCATCTCTCCTGATGCTAAAATTCAGGGCCGTCCCCTGCCCAGTTAGGAGGTGGGCAGGCAGCTCAGACCAGGTCAAAGCAAAAGGCGACCACGTCACGTGATACAGAACCACTCAATGGACCCTCGGGCCATTTCATGCTCTTTCGTTAAAGCTTTTTCATCCTTGAGTGAAAAAAGGGACAGTGCTTTACATAAGATTTTCTAAAAGCAGAACAAGATGGTCCCTGTGAGCAGCTTTCAAACTGAGAGGCGCAGCATAAGTGGAAACGGGGAGGAGGAGGGGAGAGGAAAATAAGCGCACAGGCGCAATGCTTGCAGAACCAGCTGGGATGGACCATGGGCAGTGGGGACTAATGGCTTAGACAGCATTACAAGAGGGATTAACTGAGGGATATGGCGCTATTCACAGGTTGAAACGATATTAGCTGATAAAGGCCCCTCTGTGCTCAGAAGCAGAACCCAAACGGGGTTTCCCTGGGCCTATTTACTTACTCAAAGCAATTTCTTACCCCACCTTTCCTGGCACACGGCCCTCTCAAGGTGGCCCACACGGCTATGGAAAGAGAGGCCTACGAATCAGGAACATCTTCTACATCTGGCCTTTCCACATCTTCTGGCACCATCTGGCACGCAGGATGATTGGGCTTCAACCCACCTGGGAATCTTTATGGCCCATTTGCTTGAAATTGTTTGCAGGGGGGAATTGTCTTCAAATGCTTCTAGTGCCACAATTTTTCATTGGGTTTCAAAGGCCTTTTAAAGGCTTTGTAACCTTTGGCGATGGGGCAATAAAATATATAACCAAACAAACCAGTATATGACTAAACTTAGACACAGAGAAGGGAAGACGCAGCGGACAGAGAGCTGTGTTATTAGGATTCAGGTCAGGGAAAATCGTTTCAGGGATGCCCAGGGCATTCACAGGCAATTTGGATTTGCCCGCACTGTCCTTGGGTAAGCTCACCGGTGCCCTGCTGACCTCAAATCGGTTTGTGCAGGTATGAAAGGTGCTCCGAGGTGGTCTTAAAGCAGGGCTTCTGCTGACTTCCAAGTGGGAGTCTCTGGTCCGGCTCATTGCTCACAAGGCCACGCCACAGGGAGCACCACCAGGAGCGTTTGGATGGCAAGCACAGACACAAGAGCACCACACCCTCCTGATGATGCCAGTGATGCAACAGCATGTCGCCCATAAAACAACTCTGAGCTTGATTCACCTGAGGCTGTGTCTGTGCTCATGTGGACTGGGAGGGAGGGCGGGGATGGAGAGGGTAGACTGATGTCCTAATCGGCAGCTGTCAGCAATTTAAAAGGATGTCACAAAAGGAAAGGGGGGGAGGAGGGAAGAGGAAAAAGCAGCAGAGGTAAGTACAAAGTTCTTGCATTGATTGACTGGAATGGAAGCGCCATGGGCCCAAGTTGTACAGCACCCACGGAGAGGGAGCAGCTACTACAAAGGGAGGGAGGGAGGGAGCAGCACTTGGGACACTTTGGCACCCTCAAGCCTTGAAGTGAAGGACCTTGGACTAGTAGATGAATGTCTCTGAGCATGCACGGAGTGGATTTCTCTCCATGAGTCCCCCTGCCTGCCGCACCTCTGCAGGATCTCAGTGCAAGGCCTCCAGGTCCCAATGCTTTCACACTTGAGTGATGCATGAAAAGCATCACAGAGCCTTTCCGTCTTTCCTTATAATCAAGGGCAAGGAAGGAAGGATGGACAGATGGATGGACGAACAACAGGCAGGCAGGCAGACGAGCAGATCTGCTAGGACCTCGGGAAATAGAGCTGCGCAGCAAGGAAGCCCTGAGCCATGGGTGGGGCCTGCATGAGCTCAGCGCCAGCAGGATGTGACTCATGAATGACGCAGCCCCCTGGCTGAACTCCGTGCTCTTGGCATGCGAGCACAGCACGGCGGGGCACCGCTGCCTCGCTGCTCCCACAGAAACGGGCCTGGCCTTCTCTTTCCTCCGCCTTCGCGTTTCCCCAGCTCTGCCACCACGCGGATTCGGCTGAGGACACGGTCCCCGGCGCTGCATTTGCGCAGCCTTCGGGAGGCAGCCCGGCAGGGGTGCAGTGGCGCATTTGAACATGCAGGATCGCAAGGGGCCCCAAAGCCCCACCCTTGACGAAGCCCCCAGCTGCTCAACCTTAATTATGCGGTTTTAAGCAATATTCATTACATGTATATACCTCCTGTTAGCCAAAGCTCTCTGGGCAGTTAATAAGACAAAACTCATAAATCATCAGAACAGCGTACACTTGCAAACTTTAAAAGGGCCAAAACAGTAGCCAAGCTAACTGTCTGCAGCACAACATCCCTGCGAGGTAGACTGGGCTGAGAGAAAGGGGAAGGGGAAGGTCAGCCAGCGCTCAGCTGCTTCTGAGAAGAGGGAGCGGGGGGGTGGGTACCTGGTCTGGCCGGATCCCTGGGGCGGATCCAGGGCACCGCGCTTGGCCTGGCTGAGGATGCGGCCGCTTACGCGATCGCACGGGGGGGGGGGGGGGGGCCCCCCGCCCCCCCCCCCACCGCGGGGGGGGGGGGGGGGCCGGGGGGGGGGTGGCCGGCGCCCCCGGCGGGGGGGGGGGGGGGGGGGGGAGCGGCCTCCGACGCCCCTCGCATCACTGGGGCGAGGGGGGAGAAGCGGGGCCGGGACCCAGGCCCGCTCGCCACGCGGCTCCGGGCTCCCGCCGGGCCGCACCCAAGGCCGGGGGGCGCAGGGCCGGGCCGGCCCGGCGGGCGAGCCTGCGGCAGCGCAGACGCCCCTCCAGCGCCGGCGCAGGCTCGGAGCCGCCGGCGCGCACGGTGGGGTGGTCGTCTCTGCAGGAGACCGTGCGGCTGGGCTGCGGGCGAGCAGGGGGGATCGGCGATTAAAGGACGTTGTGTCAAAAATAAAATGGGGGGGGCTGGAGGAGGAGGAGGAAGCAACTCTCTTCCAAGCGCGTCTAAGTTGAAGGTGATGTTTTCTTCCCTTTTGTCATCAGAGAAGAGAAATTCTTCTCCCCCCCCCCCGCTAAAAAAAGCTGCTAGGAAAAGCTGCACTCTGCAGCCCCCCACAAACAGCCCACCCCGTCCCCAGTGCTCCGAAACCGGCGCTGCATCCGTCTTGCTGTGTCCCTGCATTTTAATTACCATCTTATTAATATTCATGAGACTAGGCACTCAAGGGGGATTACAGTCTGTCATTCTCCCTCACTCTTGCTCTCCTCCTCTTCCCCCTCCCCGGCCGCCCCGCCCCGCTCCTTCTGGCGGGCCTGCTTTTCATTTTCCCCTTCTCCCAAGCAGGCGCTGCGCAGTCCGCAGACGACGCAACCCGTCCTCATCTGCATATGTGATTTGGGTTGAGATGCCAGAGGTAGCAGATGTGCGCGCGCCTCGGTGTGTGTGTGTGTGTGTGTGTGTGTGTGTGTGTGGGAGAGAGGGAGAGAGGGAGAGAGGGAGAGAGGGAGAGAGGGAGAGAGGGAGAGAGGGAGAGATTGATTGATTTGGGGCTGCAGAGGTTTTGAATCTAGCCCCCCAAATTATAACCTTCCTGATCCTGATCTCAGCTGCCTCTTAACCCAGGGGGTCGAGAGATCCCAGGTCTCCCTATTGATGAGGAGTGGGCTGCACACAGGCCTGGGCCCACATCCGGCCCCCCACCGCTCCCCAGTTGTTCAGGGGGAAGGAAGGACATCTCTTGGTTTGCACCAGAAATCTGGCAGCAGGGTGCGAGGGCGGCCTGGAATGGGCCACATTGCTCCGAACGAGCCACATCCGTCCCTTCTGAGGCCGGGCCCGGGCTGCAGAAGCCTGCAATGGGCTTCCCTCACAGGGCTGCAGCCCCCGAGAGCCGGGGGAGCAAGAGTTGCCCACCCCTGCTGCAGCTGCTTTGGGCGCAGTCTCTTGGTGGGGAGGGGAGACAGGCTGGAGTGATGAGCACCGGGGGGCGCGGGGGGGGGCGAGGCCAGGAAGGTGGCGGGCAGGAGGAAGAGCATGATGCTTGGGCCGAACTGGTATAGCAATGAGGAGGCTGCCTGGGACTCCGCGGGTTCCGGTCCCACTCAGCCAGCGACTGGGCCAGTCGCTTACTCTAGGCCTGACCTACCTCATGGGGTGGTTGTGAAGGTGAAAATCAAGAGGAGGGGGTTAGGGAGGCTGTCTTGTCCTCCTTGCAAGAGGAAAAAGGTAAGATTTACCAGCAAAAATAAATGAAGATAGTGATATGATGGTTTGAACAGAATGGAATTGTCACCCATCTGCGCAAACCACTCCAAGCACACAGAAGACCATGCCAAACCTGCTCTGTGAAACTTGCACTAGATCTGAACACACAGGTATTTCCCAACCTAGATTTTTAAAAGGAAAGTCCTCAGGTGTGCCTACAGGAGAATCCCTCAGGTAGGCAATAGAGAAGTTCACACAACAGTTTTGCTTTCTCCCTTGGGATGAATGCAGAATGTGATTCTGATCATTTTTGATCCGGATTTTCCGGATTTGAACCTCCCAGATGTAACATGGATTGCTGAAGTGCTCACATTTCTGAGTCTTGCAATGCAATTAATTGACCAAAAATGTCTGACAACAAACATTTGGGAAACATGTACAAATATGTTTTAATCAATGGGGAAAAGAATGCATGCATTTCAAGGATATACATAGCTGGGGAAATATGTGTGGATTTTCATGAGGAAAAGGAAAAACAGAAACCAAGCTTGCCATTTGATACTTGCTTGAGGGGGAACAAACTTTGAGTTAGAATTTGGAGAGCTTCACTAACCTTGAGTTTTACTGACAGCACATTTCACTTACACTGAGATGTTTAAACATTCCAATTATTCATCTCCTGAATATGAACAACAACTGAGAATTTTGCAACCTTCTTTTCAAAAATGATTGGAAAGAAAAGCCTCAGCAATCCGCACTGGCCAAATTCAAGAGGCGCAGCGATTCACGCACAGAAAGGGAACTGGTACTCCGCTCCTGCTACAAACGGAAGCCCGTCCAGAAAGGAAGTGGCAGCCCTTGAGAACTAGAAGCTTGGCTGGCTACAGAGGCATTCCGGCCAGGGCGACGGGCCCAAGCCTTGGACTTGCATGGACAACTGTCTTTTGCTTACTCCACTTGCAGGACAACAGAAACCACCTCTGGCCCTTTTTGTACCAAACATGAAGAAATGTAAGAATTGTGACACCAAAGTGCGAGGAAATTCACACCCCTATCCCAAACTGCCCGTCCACAGCAGCTTGTTCTTTCCAGGTTTTACTGCCTATTTCAAGGTCTTGTTTTGTCCAGGACAAAACGCACATTTTGTAGAGAAGCGTGGTCTGGAAAACCCAACAAGAATGCTTATGCCTGGAGATGGGACTGAGATTTCGTACTGTGCGGCGGCCATGCCAAGGGTGGGGGTTGCTCATTTTTCAACACTTTCCAGGCGGGTGATGGACGCTCCTAAGACGCTCCTTTCCCAGAAGTCACCAGAGCAAGAAGGCAGAGTGGGGTCTGTCTGAGCTCCTGAGTGCAAAACTGTTCTTTTGAGCCCAAATACAGATCTCAAGAAATAAAGTAGTAATTGGAAGGAGCAGGAAGCCTGCTGGGCCCTGAGCAGGGCAGGCCCCCCTGGTGCTGTGCTGGAGAACCTGGGGGAAAACAGATGACTAACCAACAACGGTTTTTGATTTTCGAAGCTGTGGCACTTGCATCTGCAGATCACACTTCTAGAATGTTGCAGAGAGGCAGCAGATTTTGGCAACCTTGCCTCTCCAATTCCAGAATAGATTCTGGTGGCCATTTTCTCATCCTGGTGGAATTAGCAATGGCTGAGAAATTTGGGATTTGAGAAGAATTGGTGGAATTTCACAAGACGTTTCGTTTCTTGTTTAATGAATGGGGAAGAAGGCAAGGCAGGTCCTGCCAGCCAAGCCCATGGCTCAGGGTGCTTAGCTCTTAAGGCAGCTATCTGATCATTCCAGTGAGCAGCGGGGCTGACACCTCTTTTTTCGGGTGGGCTCCTCAGCTTTATAAATAGCACAGCATCCTGACGGATCAGGGCCCCTTGATGCCAGGAATAGCTCTTCGTATCAGATTTTAAAACGAAAACCTGATGCAGGAGACTTTCGCCCTTCCAGATGCCTTTCTCCTTCCCTTCATGGGATGCAACAGAATTGTGGCAACCTGTGCTGGATGGCTGAAGCGATCCGTCATGGTGCGCACTGATCCTGCTCGGAGGCTCCAACTGCATGGGCTGGGTCTTGTGACTGCAGCTTGTTTCCCTAAGCAGATCCTTACAACAGCACTATAAATCATGGGCAGACTCGCCTCCACAAAAGCGAGCTGCGCTCTCCAAATCTCAGCACTACTCAAGAGGAATCCCTCCCATTTCCCAGGGCACCTACGAGAGCTGGAATGAAAAAATCAATTTAGGCTGCTTTTACTATCACTTTACCCACATTTGCAACGTTCTCCGTATTCAGGACAAAAATATCTTGAGAGTCTTATGTATGTATGTAATAAATAAAAGTGGGATGCACTAGAATTGTATGCAAAGCTTGCCCCCAGATTATCCACTTTTCTGTGGTGCACAAGAGAAATTGTAGTGGGTGGGGAGACAATGTACCAAATTTCTCCAGTAGTTTCTCACTGGTTGGGCTGCTATGCAAGCATCCTCCTTTTTGTAAGGGTTTTTTTTGGGGGGGGGGGTCCCACTGCAAGTGATAACATCAACCATGATGGCATTTTGCCCCCACATCTTGCACCCATTGCAATGCAGGTGA
Source organism: Varanus komodoensis (assembly GCF_004798865.1). Taxonomy (NCBI): domain Eukaryota; kingdom Metazoa; phylum Chordata; class Lepidosauria; order Squamata; family Varanidae; genus Varanus; species Varanus komodoensis. The sequence goes on from NW_025336442.1 coordinate 1,749,105, forward strand.
GAGGGAGGGTGGTGGCGTGCCCCCCTTCAGGGAAAGCTAGTTTTGAGCCAAAATTCTCTGAAAATTTTCTCCTCCCAAGAAACCCTAAACCTTGAAGGGGCACCTCTTGCAACCACAATTCACCCACATAACATCTGAAGCTTTCCATGTGTGTCACCTCTAAGGGAGGTTCGGCTGGAGGCAGCGAGCAGGAGCAGGGCCTTCCTGGTGGTGGCTCCCCATTATGGAATGATCTCCCTAGCGAGGTCTGCCTGGTGCCAGCTTTGTGTCTGATCAAGACAGCCCTCTGCAAAACAAAGACAGGTGGGCTATGCATGTACTAATAATAAATAAAATGCATCTTCATAAAAGAAAAACCCCAAGCCATGAGAATGTATCCAAAATATCCATCACCCAAGTGCCTCTTCCAAGGGAGCGTCAGAAGGCTGCAGTGCAGGGGACCGCCTTCCTCGTGGTGGCCCCTCAATTTGGGATGATGTCCCTGATGAAGCCCACCTGGGACCAACACTGTTCTCTTTTCAGAGCCTGGTGAAGACTTTTGTCTTCTTTTGGGCATTTGGCAGCACATGAAGAATCTTAAATCCAACCTCAAGTTAGTTTCTTGTTCTTTAGAATTGTTTTTAGAGGGATATTTATTGTGCATTTATATGTTTGTACACATGTGACTTTTATAATGTGTTTCTAAGGTTTAAATCTTCGTGAACTTCTCGGGGAGCTCCAGCTCACGCTGGGTGGGTGGAGACAAAATGACATGCCTGTTCTTCACCACTGGATTTCTTCCCAGAAGCAAAGGACTTTTCTCTCAAGCTGAATGGAGGTAGTCAAAAGATGTGGGAGAAACTTTCAGCACAACACTGGGGGAAACTAAGGTGGGTGGCTCTGCTCGCCCTGGAGTGCTTAGTGTCGGAAGGCCCAGGTTCGCATCCCCACCTTCAACCATGTCAGCACTTGGGCAAATCTGCTACTTTTTCTCCTGGAACGTCGCAGTCCCTGCCATTCTGGAAATAGCTGGACCTGCCCTTTCGGCCAGGGCAGATCCCTCCAGCGGGCTGAGAATACGACCATGCCTACCTCCACAGAGGTTTCTCGCAGAAAGACCTTTTTGAGAAGCCCGTGCAGGGGAAAACAAAACTGACAGATTTCCCATCCCCAGACCGGGGCCAGAATTCGGGAGGGGTGGCCTCTGTGCGGTTCCCATCCCCGCCCGCCAGCGCGTCCCCTGCTGCTGCGCACCTGCGACTGACTGACCCACCGGCGGCCGGCGAGGCTCCCTGCGCTTTCCCCGCGGTCCTGCGAACTCAGCTCCAGCACCATTTGAATTAAGGTCCCCCAGGGAGTCCCGTCGCCAGGTCCTGATTTCTCCTCCTTCATTATATCTTGGCGTAATTTACCGAGGGATGGCATCAGCCTCTGATGGAGCGAATTCCCAGCAGGAGCCTTGAGAGCCCTCGCAAATCAGGCACGGGCTGGGGGAAGGGGGAGCCATTAGAATATGAAAAGGTGGGGCAGGCTGCCAGGCAAGAGGGCCTCCCCTCCCCATCTCCCCCCCCACCCTTTCTCTTGCTCCCCAGAACAGGGGAAGACCCCGCCCAGGACCCCGGAGAGGCCGAGCTTGCCAGGCTGGGCAGGGAGCAGCACGGCTTGGCCACCAGCTGCTGCCAACCAGGCGCCTCTTGCAGGAGAGGAGCTCTTGGGCAACGTGAAGGCGAGCAGATCCGCCGCTGCGTCCAGCAGCCACGCGCATGTGTGAGCCCGCCGGAGCAGACGAACGCCTTCCTCACCAGCTCCATTAGAACTGATCTCAGAACCACGGAAGGGCAGAGCCAGAAAGGGGCCATCAGATCCACCCACCTGCTCAGCCCAGGACTTCAGAGGCTGCCCAGCTGCATCTCGCCTGCCTCCAGTGGGGGGGAGCCCGCCCCCTCCCCAGGTCATGGGTTCCAATGTGTGCAGACCTGTCACTTCCTGTGATTTTAAAACTTTCGTTTCCCCAACCACTGATGCTCCACAACTGAAATATTACCCAGAGCCCCCCCCCCCCAGGTCCCCAGGCTTCCTGCTCTGGAGTGGTTCCCTCCTCTCCTGGAGCCCTTTACTTCTGAGGACCTCCCTCACTTCTGAAAAGATGGGCTGCTTCGGCTCTCCGGCAGCCACTCATCCAAGCCTCCTGCTCCTTTTGGTGCTGATGCTGTCTAGGGGTGGGCATTCCCTTAAGAGTGGACAGGTGTCCTCTTCTACAGATGGCAGTCCTCCATCCGAAGCGGTGTCTTGCCCAATTCTAATCTGAAAATGAAGAACCATCATAAGTATATTTTAAGAGGCGAGTGGGGACGCAGCGGCAGAGGCAGAGAAAGGCTGAAGGCACAAAAACAGGAGGGGAAGGCGCACCCTGCGGGCCCGATCCACCCCTCCGTGAGGGAAGGCGGACTTCAATGGGGAAAAATGTTTCCAGGTTCCCCCACTAGCAGAAGCTGGATTCCCTTCTTCCCACGACCATCACCGAGAAATGCAATTTGAGAGAAACTCAGTTTTTAATCCGGAAGCTCCTGGATGCTTCAACAAGCACTGGTTCCAACAGCTTTGAGGACGCAGGGCTGCTGTTCTGCCGAGGCCAAGGATGGCAGCAATCTCCGCCCCTCCCTCTGGCGTGATGTATGCGGCCATCACTGACAATGGACACTGATGGGGAGCCAGGCTGTCCGAAGCAGCCTTGCAGCGCCTCTTGGTCCATGAGCAGGATGAGGCTCGGACTGTGTTAGGCAAGCCAGACGGGCACTTGTGCTGCATCCGTGTCAGAACAGGAATGCATTCGGTGCTCTCCGAGTGCTCGATTCTATATCCTGCTCACAGCAAGCTCGGCCTCAACATTTGTGAACAGACACATTTTCTGAAGTTGCTGCAGAGCTGGGCAAAGATCCCCAGAGGCTTAGAACTCCAGTTCCCAGAAGCCAGCATGGCTGAAAGTCAGGAATGCTGGGAGGTGAAGTCCCAAACCTCTGGAATCCTTCCTTTTCCACAAGCCCCCATTTTCTGGAGGGGGACTTGTTGCTTTTGAACACCGGCATAGAGCAGAAAATTTGGGCTGCAAGCCCCAGACTCACTGGGGCTTCCTGGGGAAAGGGCCACCGGCTCACACAGCTGTGGTAGCCCTGAAAAGCAGCAGCTGCAGGAGAAAGCCAGTTCCTGCAGCTGCATGGGGGGGGGGGTGAACTTCTCTGCCCCCTCCTTCCCACAGCAGCTGCTCGAGGCCCCTGCTGGATGGCCGAGCCGTGATGCCAGGGCAGGGGAGGACGCCCCCGAATCAGGCAGAAGGACCCTCCCCAGACAGAGTCCTTCCGCTCTCGGAAGGAGGAGCTCGCCAGGAAAATGCGGGTGTGGGTGCTTCACCTTCTGCAGGGAGAAGAAACCAAAAGGCCCCCCGCAATTTAAAGGCAGCCGACGGCGAATACGGGGGTGGGGGGGAGCCAGCCTGCCCCCAGGCACTAGCTTTCTACCTCCAAGGCACTGCAATGCAAGGGATGAGCGTTGGGAAGGTGCTTCCCGAAGAAGGGGCCCGGAGGGGCACAGGCCCTCCCTTCGCCCTCTGTTGCTGCCCCCACACCCACCCTCCGACGCCCCAGAAGCCGGTGCTTGGCCCCGGCATCTGGGGGCGGCGGGGGGGGAGCGGCCCGCGGGGCAGAGAGCGCAGCCAGGCTGTGACGGGCCGAGCGCCAGCCCCGTCCAGGGAGGGGCGTGGGCGGAGGGAGGGGAGCGGCAGAAAGGAATGTTCTCTCGGGATGGCGGAGCTGAGCTGCGGCTGGCACGCCCTCCGGAGCCAGAGCCTCCAAAGCCTTGAACCCTGGCTCCGTGTGCGTGGATGCCTGAGTGTGTACTGTGCCTGTGTGTGAGCCCTGCTGTGTGCGTGAGTGGACACTTTTGTGTGCTATTTCATGTGTGCATTGCTTGCGTGCATCCGCGCACGCCGTTTGCATTTGTGTGTGTGCATGTGACAGAGGGGGAGGGGAGAAATGTATGTGCGTGTGCTTGTGTTTCTATTTTGTTCAACTCTACACATTGTGTGAGCCTTCGTGTGTGCCTGCACACGCATCTCTGAGTGTGCATTGTGGGTGTGCATTTTGCATGTGTCTGTATGCATTTGCGTACCTCTTTCTGCACGCATTGTGTGCATGAATATATTTATGTGCCTCGTCTCTGTGCAGGTGTGTGCCTTTGTGTCTGTCTGCAGTGTGCACACATTCTTCCGTAAGCACTGCGTGTGCGAATGTGTGATGCGTGCACTGTCTGGAGGTGCAATTTCCTCTTTGTGTGCGTGCGTGCATGTGTGCACCTCCCTGCATGCGCTGTGCGCGTGTGGCGCTGTGTGCATACCACCCGCACGCACGCTGGCTCCCCCCCCCTCCCGTTTTTAACGTGCAGCATTTTCTCAACGGTTGCTCTGGACACATCCTGCTCCTCCGAGCCCGGAGTGACTCATGCGCTCCGCCGCTCGCTTCCTCCTCTGTGCGCGCCTTCTCCCTCCTCGGCTTCTCCTTTTAAATCACGCGCAGCCCGACATTGGCTGGTTCGAATCCCGCTCCCTCCCACCCCCGCCCCTCGCGTCTGCTTTCTCGCTTGCTCCCGAAATAATCCAACGCCAGCTGCCCCCCCGCTCGCTCGCACTCCCTTCGCCCTCCGCCCCCTCCCTCCTTTTCTATAACTCAAAAGCTTGTCAGCCCAGTTCCAGACTGCTGGCGCCAACCTTCTCTCTGGGAAGGGAAGAGAGGAAGGGAAAAAACCAAGAAAAAAGGGGAAGAAAAAAGCACACACAGGGAGAGAAAGCATGCGAGGCAGAAGAGGGGGGAAAGGAGCCCCTCCGCACGCACGCACATCAAAACAGCCCTTTATCTCCCTGGAATGTCCCCTCGCCTTCAGCTGCGCTCAGAGGCCCCCCCCCGCGCCCCCCGCCCCGAGCTGGCGGCCAGGATCGCGGCGGGCGCGCCCCGCGCTGCGCGAGGACGGCCGCGAGGGACGGAGCCCCGATCTCGGGGGCCCTTTGGCCCCCTGCAGTGCCGGCCGGGCCTCAAGGCAGTGCGCGCAGCTCCCCCCAGAGCTGCGCCCCCGAATCGACCTGAACGGGCCCCACAGCTGCCGGAAAAAGCCCCGGAGGGCCTTGGTGGCGCCGGGCCCACCGGGGCTCGACGGCGTTTGCCCCCAGGGGCTTCCCCTCCCGCCTGCTCCCCCACTATTTCTGCGGCGGGTTTTCTTCCTGCAGCCAACGCTCCCCGCTCACCTCTTCGTACGTCCTTTTTGCTTTAAAGATACACAAACACGGAGGCTTTCGAGCATGCGGCAATTAGCATATGCAAATCCGTGCCTTTTGTCGGTCCCCTGAGCCTGAGCCCCGGGATCTTTTCGGTTCCTGGCGCCACCCCTGAGCACACGGAGAGGGGCACGCGCGGGCGCCCACCCTCGCAGAGCGCGCGTAAATGCATAAATAAGGCAGAAAAAATGCAAAAGAAAAAACACAGCAAAAACAAACAACAACAAAGCACCCAAGTAAGCACACGATCTATTATTTATCCGGGCAATCAATTATTGAAAGAGCAGTCTCGGGGAAGGGGGGGCAGGGAAGGAGGTGTATGCAGGGAGGGGCCCTTGATGAAGAGCGTTGCCTGCGAGAGCAACTGAGCCCCATGAGTGCGGGTGGAGTCGCTGGCGGGGGGGCTGAAAGAACGGTTGGGTGGGTGGCTGATTTTCGGTTCGGGACACAGAGCCCCCTTGCTTCCCCCCCAACCCCCCTGCCAACTCTGCAGAGGAAGAAAGAAGCACTGGCGGGGGGGGGGTGCCACTTCCCTCAAGTTTCCAAAAGAAATGCAGAAGTGGGGGGAGCCATTTGCCTTCCTGAAGTGCTGCAGATCCCCTTTCAAGGGGGGGGGGGTCTTTATATGGCTGGCCAATTTGAAAGGTCTGTTTTACTTGAACACGTCCCTTTTTCTCCACCCCTCCACGCCAGACAGACCCCCGCGCTTGGAGAGGGAGGGGCGACCTGCATTTTCGTCGGGAGAAGACGGGGGTCAGCAACTGCCCCCCCTCCCGCGAGTGCTTGCTCTGGGATCGCGTTGCTTTCTGAGGCGCGCAGACGCCCACCGTGCGGGGAGTGCAGCTTCGTCATTTGGAGCCTGAGCTCCAGGGGGCATTTGGGGGGAGCTTTTGGGGGGGGGCTTGCGCAGGCGGGTCTGTTGCTTCAGCGGGGAAGCGCGCGACTCCCGCTCCCTGCTGCGCTGCCCCCCCCCCGGCAGATCGGCGCCGCAAATAGCAGCGGGGACGACAAACTTCGATGGGTGCCCCGCGGTTCCACCAGAACAGCGGAGAAAATGACGCTCGAGGCGGAGCAGGGGAACTCATTTATATGCCCCTTGGAACATCGAAATCCCGGAGCGGCCTGCATAGCCGTCTCCCAAGCACACTCACGGCAGGTCCTGCGGCCTCCCGGGCTGCCTCTGGAGGGCTGGCGGATTTTGCACCTGGGCTTCCTCCTCCTCTCCTTTTGATCCTCACAACCACCACCCAGGAGGGTCCTTGGCTGGGCGGAGATTCGAGGTCCTGTCTCCCCGGGCCTTGTCCAAGCCTCTAACCACTAGACCACACTGCCTGGACCACTGACTGTAAAATGTTCTACAACTAAGGAGGATGGGGTAACAGTGGCAACCAGTGCAGCAGAGCCTGGCTGGCCGTTCTCTGGGTGGACATTTCAGGGTGGGGGGGCTATGCTGACCACCTGGCCTGCAGCCCCCGGCAGCCCTAACCTTTTCAGCTGTAACACCCACTACCCACTACAGGCAGCCATAGGTAGATTCGGGGACTAGCAGAAGGAAGCGGCAAGCCCCTTTCCTTCTCGCCAGTCCCACACCCAGCCCCCCCCCCCCCAGCAGCCATTCACTCTGCAAGGGGTTCGTGCTCAGGACTGGGAGGGGTGGACACAGAGTGACAGAGAACCCCCTGTGGGGGGGGCGCTCTCAAGGTGCCGTGTTTAAAACACCCACAGGCAGTTAAAGGGGAGCACCCCACACAAGTGCCGATGTTCACCCTACGATCTGTATGTGGTTTGGGTCGCCTGTTTTTTATCTTCAGGGTGGGATCCTGTGCACATTGAGGCAGAAGCACTTCTTGCAGCCACAGTGGTGGGACTTTCCTGCCCTGCCTCTAGATGGGCTGGGCTGCATCCTCAGAGCTCCTTGGAGCAGCAGTCGCAGCAAAACGGGGGGGGGGGGCAGAGGGGAACAGCCCCAGGGTGACGCGTGAGTGAGGCAGGTCATGTGCCCACAGTGTGCCGCATCAGTGACGCTCCTGATCTCCCCCGGAGACGAGCCGGGGTGCGGAGTAACCAGCACGGGGCCGCCTCCGTCGTGTGTGTCTCTGGTGCCCCCTCCCCCCCCACTGCAGAGCTGCCGCTCTTTTGAACTGGGGACGCGTGGAAAGTGAGGCAGCACGGTTTCCCGCACACCGAGCCCATGGAGAGCTCTGCGTCATTTGACATGGCGGTGTGTTCAGGCTGGCACCGGCGACCAGCGGGGCCTTTGTTTCTAAGTGCCCTCTTCTCCCGCAGGGTGCCACATCCCCCTCTTCTCCGGCAGTCCGCGTGCCCGCAGCCATGCGCTTTCTGATGACGAGCAACATGCGGCCAGCACGCGGAGTCTCCAAAACCTTCTCTTGCAGAAGATCAGGGCTAGTGCTTCAATAGCAGTACGTAGCATTACCCACAAAAAGCAGAAAACAGACAAACTGCAGCGCGTGCATCTGGAAAGACCATCTGCATTGGAGGGGCTTTACCAGAGGAACAGCCTGCAGGGCACGAAGGCTCAACAGGTAGTGCAGTGAACTTTCCAATGTCCAAAAGCCGGGCTAGTTTCTGAAGCCGTGCCAGCACCGTCTGGCCATCAGCTTGTTAGGAAGCGCACCAGAGAGGATGGCCATGGAGCTGCAAATCCCAAGTAAGCAAGCTCTTAGATAAGAGCTGTTTTTGGCCGTGAGAACTGAAACCGTTTCCTTGAGGGAAATGACTTCTTCCCGGTCTCCCAGGAAGGGGGGTGAGAGCCGGCCTGTGCTGACAGCCTGTGAAATGGGGCGGGGGGGGGGAGTAACATTATCAAATCAGCACAAGAGGCATTTTGTTCTTGGCTTGGGAAGAGAATTTGACTCGTTGCTTCGGGGGCCCACAGAGCGTCCCCTTGCCTATTCAGGGAACAGATACAGCCTCTGATAAAGGGAAGGCTAGCTTTCTTTCACTTGTTTATATTCTGCATCCATATTTCATCCTTATATGTATTCAATAAGCTGTACATCATCCTTGACACATGTGGTTTTGTTTCTTCCTAAGTGTCCTCGAATCCAAATGGCGCCGCTTTGCTTGAACCAGGACTGTGGGCCCTGAAACGCTGCTCGTCTTCCGCACGGCGCGAGCCACGTGCGGACAAGTCCGTCGCCAGCGATCTTTCTCTTGGTGCCTGCTTTTTCCCTTATTTCCTAAGATGTGTAATTGTTGTTGTTGTTGTTGTTGTTTGGACTGGAAGACTGGCCTACTGCAAAACAAAGGACCCATGCGGGTTTAAAAGAGAGGCTCTGTCTTTCGAGAGTTAACGCAGCCTGTTGTGGGCCAGGGCAAGTGACTTTGCTTTGAGTCTGACCACTTTGTCTTCTTGGAAATGAGTGTTTTCTGACCAACATAGTAACATCCTGCCGTTGTCCTTCCAAGGAACCCAAGGTGGTTTTCATGCTCCTCTCCATTTTTATCCTCACAACAGCCTTATGAGGCTCAAAGTCACTCAGGGAGCTTCCTGAGGACTAGAACCCCAATCTCCTGAGTCCAGAACACACAAACTGCTGCCCCACACAGGCTTTCCAAATGTGCCAGGCAAGCAAAGGTGGCAGCCGGGCCACTTGGGAGAAGAGCAGCTGTTCTGGGAGAAAGATGCCCCTCTTTGCCCTCCCAGCGGTCTCTGCATGCCAGTTGCCCCCATTGCTTTGCCCCACCCCCCTTATTCTGAGCACGTGTTTGTAATAAAGATGCACTTGGAGCCCGGCAGGGCAGAAAGCTGCTCGGGGAATGGAGGGCTGAAGCAGGCGAGGGCAAAAGGCTCATCTCCCGCGCCTGCAGCTGCTCCGGGGCCGAGCTGCCCGGCGCAACAGACAGCGCTGCCGTCTGCGCCGGGGCCGGCGGGCGGGTGCGCGAGGTCCGTGGGCGGCCTGCTCGCTCGCTGCAGCGCCCACTTGCTCGTACTTGTAATCGTGTTGGGGGGGCGGTGGCCAGGCAGACACAGCCAGGGCGCTCTTTTTGCGGTTCTCACGTTTAAACCCTGTGCAGTTGAACAGTGACGATTCCCAACCCAGCACACTTGGCAGCAGAAGCAAGTTCCGTGTTTTCCCGCAGGCATGGACGTGGTGTGATTTCAGGAGGCTTAGCATGTGGAACTTGACATGCTTAGAGAAGTCCTTTGAAAAGCAAAATCGGGGTTGTCAGCCACGGTTTCTCGTGCTGTCATTTTTGGAGGTGCTTTAATGTATCATGAATGCCGGAATAGTGGCACAGCGTGGAATGACACGGTGGGGGAGAAGAGAAATTGTGGGGGGGGGGTCAACAGAAGTAATCCATAGGGCCACCAAGAGGGAGAGGTCCTCCGTAAGACCACCCGGCCTGCGGTCTCACACATGCTGGCCACAGCCGGGAATGAAAGCACGGACTGCAGCAAAAGCGGATGGAGAAGTGTGGATGGTTCAGAAACAGCTTTGCAGAAACAGCTTCTCCGAGTCTTCTCTAGAGGAGAGAGCAACTGTAAGAAGGGAGTGTGTGTGTGAACAAAAGAGAGAGAGAGAGAGAAGGCAGTTGCTAATCTATTCCAGACATGCATGCCAGAAGGCCCAGAAACGAGGAAGCTGAGCAGAAGGGAGCCGGCTACCCGCCCGCCAGCCATCACTCACCCTCTGCGAGCCAAGCCACGCAGCCCTGCTCCCGGCCTGACAGCTGAGGCCGCTGCTTCTGCGCCAGTGGGTACCTGTCCACATTTCCCACCTGGCGTAATGGAACCCGGATTTGGGAGCAACCCAGCAGCCAGCCTCCCGCACCCCCTTGCTGCTGAGCGGCTGGCCTCTCTCCTGGTTCTGCAGATGCGCTTCCCGGAGGCGTGTGGTTGGCCGCTGACCGACCCCTGCTCGAGATGGACCCTCAGTCCAGCCAAAGAGGGCGGTGCCACCGGAGCAGGACTCACGGGGAAGCGGCACCAGGGGCTGCGGCAGCAGGGCCCCTCTTGGCACCTGCTGCCCGCACAGCCTTCCTTGAGGCTGCTGCTCAGAGCTGTGACGCTCCCCATCCCAGGGAGGCCGGACTGGGTTCCTGCAGCAGCATCCTGCTGTGACACCGTGGCGCTGAGGGCATCTTGGTCTTCGTGGGACCAGCTTGACCCAGAGCCTGCTCCGGTGGGAGGACAGCTGCCAGGGCTGGCTTCTTGGTGTGGAAAGGCACGGCTGCCTGCCAGGGTGGACCCCTTGAGGAACGCCGCTTCAGCCCCCCGCACTTTCAAGCAGGCCGCCGTGCCACTGGCTGGTGTCCGGCAGCAGGACCTCCGTTTTCAATCCCAGGCAGCCTCTCCACGGACGGAGGGAGAAACCGCTGCCTGACTCCCTGCAGAGTCGCTGCCCCCAGTCCATGTCGCCAGTGCGGGCTAAGCAGATGCAGCCTTGGATCTGGTACAAGGCACCTTTTGGCTTCGCGAGGAAGGGGCAAAAAGCCCCAGGTTCCATCTGCAGCGACCTCTCCCGGAAGGTCCTGGGAAAACTGCCTGAAATCTTGGAGAGCAGCTGGGCTCAGTCTGCAGGATGTTGGAGAAAATGGCAGTGGATCCAAATGCATTTGGATTTCTGTGAACCTGACCAGTGCTATTCCACGGTGGAGAGGCTTTTCCCAAGTTACACGAATTCTACAGATTCGTAGACTTAAAATAACAAACTTTCCATAATTCAACACAAATTCAGTTGTAGAAAAACACAAAGAATGAACAACAATGTACATTTGAGCCAGCTGGAGCTGGGGGTCAGACTAGATGGCCCAGGAGACCCCTTCTGACTCGCTCAGTTTCTATGTTTCTATTTCCAACCATAGATTAAAGCATGGGGTTGGTATGGCACATTCTTGGATGTGCAAATTTGTGCAGATGAATATGGATGCATTTGTGCAAAATCTGACTCCGTTAATGGACAGGAAACAGGAGGAACGGGACCTGAGAGCTGATAAAACGCAGACAGAACATCTCAGAGAGCGTCTGTGCATCGCTGCTGACGCACGAGCAAAGGGGACCGAGTGGCCTGCTTGGTTTGACATTCAGGGGATTCTGTCCAGAGCAGGGACAGGCCCGTCCATCTGGCAAAGGAACAGGCAAAGCCAAAATATGGAACAACAGCTCGACCCCCTGCCCGTGTCCCGTCTGTATCCTGCCTGGCTTCCTGTGCACCTCAGAAGTCGGGTTCCCCACCTAGTGCACTGAGCTCGCTTCCTCCCATTCTCGTTCATTTCCTACCCTCTTGCCACGCGCTTCCGCTCCCACTTTTTTTTGCCATTCTCCTGAGCCATCATTTCCCTCTGAGATGTTTGGAGGTACCTTTAGAAGCTCGCTTGGAAAGTGCTGCGCTTCTGCAGACCGTCAGGTCCGTGTGGGTCAGAAACAGCCATCTGGCATTTGCTCAAAATGCAACATAGGAATTGCAGTTGCAGATTTGGGAGAATTCCCAGCTGTCAGGACGTCACGCAGGGGTTCCTCCCCACAGGAGCTTCCACGGCAACTTTTCACAACCCCAGGCCTGTGGGTCAAAGCCAGCCTGTCTCATCAGGCCCCCTGGGAACCCCCAGAGGACCCTCCCAACTGCTGGTTGCTGCTGCTCCGTACTCCCCCCTTCTGCAAAGGCTGAGGTGCCGCCCCAAGGCTTAGGCACCACCAAGAATGGCTTTACCCTGAGTGCTTCTTTAGGCTAGTATTTTGCCCCCCCCTTTGCTCTGGCCCCGCCCACTGTTGGAATGCAGCCCTCCGGCAGCGAGCGCAACCCTGGGGGTGACAGAGGTTCAGCACCCCTGATTCGGAAGACGTCTGAACTGCCTTTCCACCAGCCCCTCCTCCAGGCAGTTTCTGCAGGACTCCTCCAGCGCACGTGCCCCTAAGCCCCCAGCCCTATAGCACCCCCTGCCTCTTTGGCTTCCAAGCCCATGGATGGAGCTGGGCGACACTTGTGTTGGCTGACACCCCCAGCGGACCTGGAGCCGAAGCCAGGCACTCTTGCCAGGAAACGTTGCAATTTCGAAGCACCTCACCTCCGGAGATTTTTCTGGCCAGCTCGTTCTACCTTCCAGGTCTCAGAAGCATCAGAGGTGCCTTGGTTTTGCCAACCCTAACCCTACCCTGGATTTTCCCCATGACCCTGAAATAGGGGCAACACCACCAGGAAACATTCCAAGTTCTAAAACCCTCTACCAGCAGCTTCTCCTTCTCTGGCCAGTGCTGGCGTGAAGGTGGGCTGCCCCAGGCCATGGGGAGGTAGGTGGGCAGCTGGATGGCTGCATGCCGTTAACTGTCTCCAGGGGGATAAAAAGGTAGATGCCCCCAAAAGTGGGATACTTTTATTTGGAAGGCCAGTGCGGTGCAGGCATTCGGCAGTTGGGCTGGGGCTGGGGAGATCTGGGTTCGAGTCCCCACTGGGCCGTAAAGGTCACTAGATGACTTCAGGAGAGTCACCAGCTCTCAGCTGAGCCTACTTCACAGGACTGTTGTGAGGATGAAATGGGGAGGAGGATTATGTATTCTACTTGGGCTCCTTTGCAGGAAAAAAGCTAACTTTTCAAAAGATAGAACTTTACAAGACAATGTGAATAATAATATTTTAAAGGCACATCCAAAAACAATTTAGAACAGCCCACAATAATAATTTTGGGAAAAAACCACTCATGACCTTTTCTTGTAGGTTTTTGAGTTTTTAATCAGATGGGTTTTTAATCTGGTCTGTCTTATTGATTGCTGTAACGCTGGGGGGTGGGGCATGCGCATTGCCTGCTCTTATGTTTGTGGGTAAATAGAATGTTGTGCTTTGCATGCTACATTATTTTTACTCTCTGTAAGCTGCTTGGAGAGCTTTGGGTTTGGGGCAGCCACAGAAATCCGGCCATGGGTCCAGGCAGAGCTCCTCGGAAACCCAGAGCCCAGGCGGGTAGGTGAGCGAGACGCTCTAGAGGCCCCGTGCCCGGCCCGGGACCCGCACGGTCCCCTTGTCCAAGCAGCAGCTTCCAGGGCGCAGAGCTGCAGTCCAGCCCTGAGGTCTCTCACACCACTGACTGATGCCTTGTCCAAGAGAAACATCGGCTGCTTACATCATGGACCACACAAATGCCATAAAAGTATTGCGAAGATTGGCTTAATCATATGCAGTTAATTGGGGGGGGGGGGAGACAGAGGCCTAAATGCAAAAGTTGGGGAATCTCTGCTTGGCAAGGTGATCCTCTCAGTTTTAAATGTTGGGCTGAGGCTTCTCTTTTCGGCACTTCCCCGAGTCTCCAGTTACTCCGGAAAGGGGGGATGTAGGCGCTCCCTTTTGGTGAACCCTCTTGTGCTGCCGCCCTTCATCCTCCCCCATTTAGGGGTGCATTTCAGTTGACAGCTTGGCAGTTAGTTCCTGGAACTACGTGCAAATTAACCTGTATAGCATCTTTCTCTGTCAGTTTCCTTGTCGATTACCTACTTCATCTGGCTGCTGTTTTGACAGCAAAAGCAGAGAAGGAAATTGACGAAACAAAAGCGCACAGTCAGGCCAACCAGGGGTGCATTTGCACACATGCGCAAGACCAACAATAAGAATAGTAATAGTAATCATTGTAATGGCAAATGTGGTTGCGCAATTTTCAGGAGGCAAAAAAGTACAGTCCCGGAGGAGGCAAAACAGCAGAGGTCAGAGTGCGAGGGGGACCCGCGGTGCTGCTGGGATGCCTCCTGGAGCTGGCTGGAGGCCTGGGGGGGGGGAGGCGAGGGAGAACCGCCCGCCTCAAGCCCCACCGTCTGTTGAGCGCGCCGTGGGTTGTCCAGCAAAGGACCCTCCCGGGCAGCTCCCTTGCAGCGCGGCTTCCCGAGATACCGCAGCGCGCCCGGTGCGCACATGCGTTGCGCCCCCGGATCTCTGGCTCTGCGCGCCCTTCCGCCTGCGGGAACGTGCGCGCCCAGGGGGCCACGCGTGCGCCCCACATGCACGCGCGCCCCGCGCAGGCAAAAGCACTCGTGCGCGCGCACACGAGCGCGAGGCAGCCCGCGCCGCCGCGCCCGCCCGCTCGCTCGCTCCTCGCGCCGCCCGAGCCCCGGGGCCGGGCAGGGCTCCGAAGCCGCCTCGGCCTGCGCCGCGCCGCGCCGCGCCAGCCTCCCTCGGAAGGCGGCAGAAAGGCGCTCCAATCCGGCGGCGCGCAGCCCCTGCCCGCGTTCGACCTCCCTCTTGTCCTCCATGCGTCGCCTGTCCCAGATACGCGCCCGGTTGCTGTAGCAACTGAGCTCTGACTAATCATTTGCGCAATGACCTTTCTCCCCCCAGAGAGGGGAGGGATGGGGGGGGAGGCGGAGGCGGCGCGGGGAGCGAGGGAGCTGCCAGGAACGGCCGCCGCGGAGCAGCCGCGCGGGAGCAGGGCGCCCCGGAGACCGGCGTCCGACCGAGGCCGGCGGGCGCGCTCGCGAGGCGCGGGCGAGTCGGCGGCCTGGCCAAGGGGAGGTGTCCGCCCCGGGGCCCTTCCATGGGGCTCTGCCCCAGAACGAGTTCCCCCGCGTCCCCCCGCACACACCGCCCCCGCCTAGAACGGCTGCGCGCTGCAAGGGCAAACCCTTTTGGTCCAGGAGCAGGAAGGCGGGTGGGGAGACAGGCCGTCCTGCCGGTCGTGGCCAGAGCTCCCGGAGCCCCAGCCAGCACAGCGGATGGTCACGGATGATGTGCTTTGTCGTCCAGCGTGTCGTCCAGCGTGTCAGGGCTCATTGCCCTGATCCCGCCTGCTGTTGTCGGGACCACGCGCTGGCCCTGGAGTCCATCATTCTGGCCTGGGCTTGGGCGGAGCCACGGAGCTTCAGGAATGGAGCCTCCGCACCTGGCCACAGTTCATCCTTCGGTGTGGCTGACAGCAGCAGCTCAGCAGTGGTTTGGGCAGGCATTTCTCTATCCCTCCCTGCAGATGGCAGGGACGGAACTGCATCTTTGGCCTGCTAGATATGAGCAATTGTCCTTCCCCTGAAACTGAAGATGGTGTATGATTTGTGTCCTGCTTTTCCTCCAAGGAGCCCAGGGTGACTTTTACCTGCTCCTCTCTTTTGACCTCACAACAGCCCTGCGAGGTGGGTGAGGCTGAGCATCTGCAGCTGGCTTCATGGCTGGGGGAGTGACTGCGCCCAGCTTCGCCCAGGCCAGGACTCCCACGCCGGCACTCCAGCGGCTCTGCCAAGGTGGGATGCAGGACTGCCAGCTGCCCCCGCCCCACAAGGCTTCAGTCTGCTGTCCTGCTTCTATGCACAGTTGCAGACACAACCTCTTTGTCTCCCATTTTCTCCTTCCCCTCCTGTTCCAAAAGCAAAGCTGCGATAGATCTATTTAGTTCAAGGGGGTGTTCTGATCCTGCTTTCTTAGCCAGGCACCCTCTCGGAGCGGCTTGCATGCAGGCAGCACAAGGGCACGGAGCCTGTGGCAGGCGGCTCCCCATCGAAAACGATGCAGCACAGAAGGGAAAAGGGGTGGGGAGGGAAGGGGGGGAAATTAGTCATTCGGAGGCCCTGCCTCTTCCCTCTTCCCTACCTCTATAGAGAAGACAAAACATGGCACACGCACAAATAAATCGCCGGCTTTTCTGATTAGGCAGGACCTGCCAGCAAAAAGCAGTTGGACATCCCCCCATCCCAGATGGCATGCTGGGCGTGGGGGTCCCTGCTGCCCACCGAGCCCTCTATTACCCTGCGCTCAGCCCCAGGGCACCAGCAGTGCATGCAGAGAGCGGCACGTGGGCCCCTGCAGGCCCAAAAGACCCTGGCCGGCCTGCCCGGGACTGCACAGCCCCCGCCGGCTGGAAGGCCCTGCAGCGCCGCATTAGGCGGCAATGGATGCTCCTGGCCAACGCCATCGTGCCTCCATCGCCAGCTGTGACGGGCACCCAAAGCCCTCCGCAACCGAGGGCTCCTGGTGGGTTGCTTCCAGCACCTGGCAGGACATGGCCACAGGGCTGGCACAACCGGGGGGCGCCGCGGGCCTGTAGCCCAGCTGGGGCCCACTGGCAAGCCCCTGGGGGTTTTCTCCTCTCCAGGGGCAGCCTGCGGGTCCCCCTCCCTCCCATTTTGGCCCAAGCACCAGATGTGGCCCCGTCGCCAACTCCACAGAGGCTGCAAGGCACCAGGAGTTGCTCGATCGAGGCTCCGCCTGTTGGACACGGATCTCAGCGCACATATTTCTATCCAGATAGGCAAAGTTGGAAATAATTAACTGGGTTCATTTAAATTTGCCAATTCATTTCTCATCCAAAGCTCCTCAAATAAAATGCATTCTTTAATTAATTTTCATCCCATCTCAGATAACCCCAAATCAATGGGGAAAGGATCCCCCCCACCCCCATGCTTGAGTTCCATACTGGAGGGAACGTGTAGAAGGAGAGTTAAACCCTACCAAAATTCCCCCTGCTGGAAAAAAAGGAAATTTGAAGCTACTTGTTCCCAAAAACAAGTTGAGCAATACTGCCCTGCTTAAAATAACAAGAGGGGGAAGAAGATAATGTAGAGAGCGAATGAATGACTCCCCCTGCATTTTCCCAGCAGCAAAGGGCTCTGTCTTGCTTTATTCTGGCTCACGCCCAGCGAGGTTTGTAGTGCTGGAGAAGGATGGCCATCTTTCCCCCCCCCCCCCCCCCCCCTGATATGCTGCTCAGATGCCAGAATTCGTCTGTTACATGTCGGGTTGGGAAGGCTGCAGGAAGGGGCAAGCAACTTTCTTGAGGTTCTGCAGGAAACGGGATTGGAGACGGATGTAAAGATACTTGGGTCAGATTTGGGATACATGTTTTCCAAAACTGGAAAGAATTCGAGAGGACGGACGGACGGACGGACGAAAGAAAGAAAAAGAAAGAAAGAAAGGTTGCTATGGGAGAGAAAATAGAACTGTACAGCTAAACAAACATTTCACTTTTTTCCCATAACTGCTTTAAAAAAAATCAAGTTCTTTCCCAGACAGAAAGAATGTTGGCAATGTGGGCAAATTCGTATGAAAAGCGAACTGAAGCAAAGTCGTCACCCACCTGGGCCAGCCAAACTGAACATGCACAGCTTTTCTCTTGCCTGCAAAATAGCGAAGGGAAATCGGGCGTCTCTCGGGGGAGCAGTGGTGCTGTTCTGAGGCAAGAGTGGAGAAGAGGCGAGGGAGGGGAGACACTCCAGAAAAGTGCAGCAGTCAAACCCAGTATGGAGAAGCCAGCGGGGCGGCATCCTCCGCCCCCCCCCCCCACATGCTCGATCCCAGCAGGGTCATCCCATGAAGCTGAATGGGGCCAGGACAGAGCAGAGGAAGGCCACCTCCAGAGTTCAGCCGGGGAGCTCATTGCCACAAGATGTAGCAACAGCCACCCATTTGGCTGGCTTCAGACTGGGTGGGACAGAAATGTGAGGAGGAGGCTATCGGTGGCTGCGTGTCCCGGTGGCTGGGTGTCCCCACCAGGCTCAGAGGCCGAGTCCCGGTGCACACCAGCTGCCGAGGGACATGGGAGGGGGTCCTGCTTGTGGGCTGCCACTGCCAGCAGCCAAGTAAGGCTCTTCCTCCTTTCTGAAGCCCCACGCACCCATTGGGAGAGCCAGAAAGCTCAATTTTTGGCCCCGGCCTAACTAGCTGTGGGCTTTCACAAGAGCAGGTGGCCGCCCCAGTGACTGGATGGCGACCACGGTTTTCTTCTGGAGTGGGAGATGGAGAGCAGGGAACCTGGGGGCCAGGAACACACCCGTCCCCCCACTCCCCTGTCCCCCCAGCTGCCGGTATTTCGCGGCAGTGCTTGCGCACCAGAAGGCCTTCCGCCTGCCTTCACTCCACGGGCAGCCCAGCCCAGTTCCACCAGAACGGCCCCTCCGGCCTGCCGGGTCCCCGCCATCGCCAGCTCTGCCAGCCCCGGGGCTGCCTCTGCTGACAGCGGGAGAGGCGCCCTCGCCCTCGCCCACACCCGCGAGCCGCTCCATCCTGCGCTTGTGTAACTGGACTGCTAGGAATGAGGAAGTGGGCCAGACGGGGCGGAGGGCGGGGGAGCGGTCACGCTGGAGACAGGCTGCCTCTGAGCTGTTCTGCCTGGAAGCCGCCGCTAGCGCGCAGGGCATGGGAGCAGGAAGGCATCCAGGCGCGCCCGCCCGCCCGCCCGCCGCACTGAACTCTGGCCAGCCGCATTCCTCGGCCCCTCGGCAACCGCGGAGGCAGCATGCGGGCGGTGTGTGCCTGCCGGTGCCTCTGTGCCGCGGGAAGCCGCGCGAAGACCATTGCCAGGTTGATTGGGCAATGGACGCGGTGCTTTCCTCCCTGGCGTTCCCAGAGCGGGGACCTGGGACATCGCGAAGCCAGGGCTCGTGGGTCGAAGCCCACGGCTGTGGTGCTCGCAGAGCAGCTGCCCCTCCCTCGGAGCTCCCCCGTCCTTCTGAAGCAGCCAGCACTTGCGGAAAGCTCTCCCCAGTGCAGCGCGCCCGGCAGCTCCCGCTGAGGCCTCCTGGCGCCAGATGCAGGCCTTTCCCTTTGCCCCGCGCTTAAGAACAGCGCTCGGCGTGGGCGGAGGAGGCATCCGCAGAGGGCCCGAGGCTGGCGGGGCAGGCGGAAGGGCAGCGTGGGCCTCAGCGCTGCATGGATGGAGTTTTCCAGGAGCTTGTGTGAACCTGGTTCTTCAAACTGGGATGGGTCACTTGTGAATGCGAGAGAGAGCGAGGGAGAGAGGTCAGCTTTCCTGTGCAGAGAGGCTTCGCGCAGGAAGGGGGCAGGCCCCCTCCGCCCCCCGGACCAGGGCAGCCCCAGGGTGGAGCGCTGGAGTCGCCCCTCTGCAGAGCGCCCGTCTCCTTCCCTCCGTCCCTCCCTCCCCCCCACCCCCGTGTGGCGCCTTGTGCCACCGGGGAGGGCGCTTCTAGCGGGCCAGAGGCGGCTCTTGTGCTCCCGGCAGGAGGCCCAGCGCCCGGCGGAGACGGCGCGTAAATCAACTGGACAGGCAAGGAGGAGGAAAGCAGAGGGCGCGGAGGAAGGCTGGATGCTGGAGCAACGGCGGCGAGACCGAGAGAAGCAGGCGGGAGGGGACAAAGGACGCGGGGAAGGGGAGACGCGGGGCAGGTAGCGGGGCCTGCCAAAAGTGCAACGGAGCGGAGGGGGGAAGAGACAGAGCAGCTGCAAACAAGCCCAGCTCCTGCGAGCGAGCGAGCGAGGGAGGGAGGGAGGCGAGGCAAGACGTCGCCGAGCAGGGCCGTGCTGAGTCCTCTGCGCTGCGGGGAAGGACATCGTGTTTCCGTTTGCAGAACGCGAGTGTGTGCCCAGCTCGAGGTCCCAGTCCCACGCCGAGCCCGGAGCCACCTCAAAGTCATCGCATTGTGGGCCACATGCTTGCATTTGATTCATGCACTTGTGCAAATATTCCACTGCAGACTGAAAGCCCCACTTCAGAGCACGAGGGAAAGTTGTGGAAATTTCACATTTGGTTATTGGGGCATTTGTGGAAGGTTCCTATTCATGCAGAGTGAGCGGTGATTGCCATCCAGAATATGGATCAGGTCCAAGACTGGCAGAGAATCTTGAGCATAGCTTCTGCATTCATTCCACCCAAATGCAAAATGAGATTCTAGTCCTCATGGTTGTGATGAAAGTGCTGCTTTCAAGAGAATCATGGGTAGCTGCCTCTACCACACCAGACCCTTCGGTCATCTAACGCTTGGTCTAATAACACTTGACAGTCAGCTACCGTTGGGCAGGAGAATTTGAACTGCCTTACATGACGTAAAATCCTCGGCCCATCTTGCTAACATGGAATGGCAGGAACGGCTCTTCAGGGTTTCAGGCTTTGCACAGCATTACCTTTGTGCTAACAGAGAACCCGGGAGCAGCTTTGATGGTGGAACTAAGAGGAAACTACAGACAAGTGTCCACGTGCTCAGCATTTGCAGAGATGCAAACAAACCTCGAGTGGAAGTCCCACAGACAAGTGAAAGCTCACTGAGCGTTCAAGGCAGGGGGAGAGAAACATGGAAACAGAGCGAGTCAGAAGGGGCTCCCGGGCCATCAAGTCTGGCCCCCCAGCTCCAGCCAGCTCTGCTCACGACATGCCCACCATGTGCATGTCTAGCCTATCTTTGAACACCCGCACCGATGGGGCCTCAATGACCTCCCGGGGAAGCCCATTCCATGCCCTCGGGGACCTGACTGTCAGGAAGTGCTTCCTGGCATCCAATTGCAACCTGGGTTCCCTGAGCTTTGCTTTGTTGGAGCGCATCCTGCCTTCCTCTGCAGGGGAGAACAGGTCTCTTCCCATCTCCATGTGACATCCCCTCACATACCTGCATGTCGCCAACAGATCCCCTCTGAGTCTCCTCCAGGCTGAAGAGACCCAGTTCCCTCAGTCTCGCCTCATACGG
This sequence comes from Varanus komodoensis, assembly GCF_004798865.1. Lineage (NCBI taxonomy): Eukaryota > Metazoa > Chordata > Lepidosauria > Squamata > Varanidae > Varanus > Varanus komodoensis. The sequence continues at coordinate 1,769,747 of NW_025336442.1, forward strand.
CATCCCCTGCAAACTGGCCACCAGCCTTGTGGCCCTACACTGCACTAACCTGATTATATCCTTCCTGTAATTAATGACCCAAAACTGAGCACAATACTCCAATTACGGGCGCACCAGAGTTGTATAGAGTGGTAGTAATACTTCTCTCAACCTAGAAGCCACACTTCTGGCTATGCAACCAAGGGTGGCGTTCGCCCTCTTGTCCACCGCATCACACGGCTGACTCATGTTCAGCCTGCAGTCAACCAGCACCCCGAGGTCCCTTTCACAAGTGCTGCTCTCCAGCCACTTGTCCCCTAACCTGTACTTATGACACCCATTCCGATGCCCCAAGTGCAAGACCTTGCACTTATCCACCTTGTACGCCATCCTGTTGTCTCCTGCCCACTTCCATAGTCTGTCCAGATCCTTTTGGATCTGGAGTACCTGCTCCTCAGTTGTGGCCACTGCTCCAGTTTTAGTATCATCTGCGACTTTGATCAGGAGACTGTTCACCCCTTCTTCCATGTCATTTACGAAAAGCTCAAACAGGATCGGCCCCAGGACAGAGCCCTGAGGGACCCTGCTTGTCACTGGCCGCCGTCCCGACGATTCCCCACAGAATGGAAATGAGAGGAAACAGAATGGAATGGAGTATCTGGGAAAGGGCACGGCTGGCAGAGCCGGCCCTCTGAGCAAGAGCATGGCACAGGGCAAAGTGTTCCTGCAGGTTCTGCTTGCCTCCTGTCCCTGCCCTCTGAGACGCTGGGTGGTCCCATTTCCCCACCCTGCAAAAGGGGCTCACAGCTGTCACATGGTGCCTCTTCACACAAAGTGCATGCAGACACACTGTGCGCATGAGGGCACATGTGTGTGTGCACACCCCAACAGGTTTCACTACAGCAAGCAGACCTGCTTCCCCCGCCTGCCATCTGCCAGGGAAGCGATCTCCTTTCTACCAGGAGCAAACTGCTTCCGAGGCAGAAGAAGAAATGCACTTTGCCGACGAGGCTGAGGCGAAGCTCAGTCTTGCTGTTTAGCCAAGTCACGCACCTGAACTGCAGCGCCTCCTGAAGTGCCGCCCTCGGGATGGGAGCGCAAACGAGGGCTGCCGTTGCCTAGTTTCTCCAAACCCCTCCGAAACCCGTCTGGCTTCCCATGCCCAACCGTGCTGTGTTCATGTCTTTCCAGAAGGCTAACTGTGCAGTCTAACATGGAACATGCGCCATTTTCAAAAGGGCATGGCCAAATGCACACCTTTTCCCCATAGAGGGAAGGGCACCCTTGCGCTTTCATATAAACACTGCAAGAATGTGATCCCTCCGAACGCAAAAAGCACAATACCGGCAAATTAACGAAACTCCATGACCTAGCAGTTTCTGCGGTTCTGAAACTTTCTGACTAAGGGCAACTGAAAATTTGACTTCTGTTTGCAAATACTTCAAACATGCCACACTTGCAATTCAGAATACACTTGGAGTGCCCTTCCCCACACCCCTGCCAAAAAAGGAGTTCACGAATTCCAGAATTTTTGTTGCATTTGGAAGATGTGTATTTTGAAAAATGCATTGTGAAATGTACATTTCCCCCACCTGCTTCCCATCCCAAATTTCATGCTTAGTCAGTTGGGGGAGGGGGCAATGCATGCTTTAAAAAATGGATGCGGAGACACGTATTTTCCCATTAGAAGTGTGCACTTTCCATATTTGAACAAAAAGAAAAGCAGATCACAAGCAAGGATATTAGTTAGAAGGACTGGCCTGCAGAGGAGCATTTGGAGAATGCTGGCATGACAGGTTCAGAGGAGGAGTAGATGAGCCAACCATTCATCTTTTTCTCCCACATTCAAATTTTTAAGCTTTGAAGTTCTTACCATCCCAAATCCGAAGAAACTGGCCTTTTTTCAGGGGTGGGGGATCTTGATTTTCTTTTTTCTAATGAGCCAAACAAAATGTTCACCAAACCCAAACCCAAAGAAGCAAGAGACTGGAAATAACTGGAGGCGTCCTTCCCTATTCTATGCAAAATTCACAAAATTTTCCAGTTGGCAGGGAGAGAGTTTGAGATTTAGCTTCCCACACTGGATGTGGGAGAAAACAGAATGGACAGATCCGGGCCCAGGATTCAAGCCCTGCGAGGGCTCTGAACTGCTGTGCTCATGCTGCGAGGGGCTTCCACCTGCTGCGAGGGGCTTTCCTGCTCCAGGATAGGAATTGCAGGACAGGCAAATCCGCTGTGTCCTTCTCCATACAGGAAATACATTTCATCAGCGCTCAAAGGGATGTAGAATCATTTTGGCTTTGGCGTCCGTCCCTAAGACAAGCTGCAGTTTCCACATCTTCTCCAAAAACGCCAAGGAAATCTGCACAAGCACCATGAATGTACACACTTGGCTCAAATCAGGCATGCGAATAGTGCAAATCACACTGAAACCGTGTTGTCCAGCTGCCACGTTGTGCAGATGGCCTAGGAAGCACGGCTCGCACAAACGTCCTTACTTTTCTCAGACTGAAGAAATGCACAAACCAGAGAGGAATCCACAGGCTGCCTCAGCTTGGGGCGGCCATGGGGCAAACAGGCTGGAACGGAGAGGGCCAAATGGGGAAGCTGCCCGCATCCGGGCCAAGAAGGGCATTGGGTCCCACCCCGCTGTTGCAGGTCACCAGTCTGCACTACCTCACTAAAACATGGGTCTCCCAGGTCCCAGTCCAACACTCTGAACTGCATAAGAAACACAAAGAAACATCTGCGAGGGAATGCTGTGTCCCTAGGGTGGTTTGGGACGCCTCTCTCTCACTGTCTCTCTCGGACTAAGCCCACCTTGCCGGGCTTTGGGGAGGGTGAGATGCATGCACGCCCCCCCCTCTGGCTCCATGCAGGCATGTCAAGACACGAACACTCCGGGCAGGCATCTCTCACGGAAAGGGAATCCTGCACTTGGCTTGAGAAGGCAGGGATCCTGGGCACAGGGCTTCTCCCAAGCCTGGCACTTAGAAAAACCACGCCTGGAAGAGGCTACTCAGAACGCCAAGCCTTTGGGGCCAAAATGGAAAACAGACAACCTTGGCTCCCGAGGGACCCTGTAGAGAGTTGCCCAGGCATACCTCCCCCTCTTTGAAAGGGAGCGGGAGCTGCACAGATCTCAGCGTCAAGCGGGGCAGGGAGGCGGATGAGGAAGGGGTCACGAAAACACGCCGAGCTTGCCTACAGTGGGTGGGCACTGCAGGGTTTAGCACCTCTGATGGTTGTCTGAGACAGGACTCCACCATGGGCCTGCCTAGCTGAAGGCAAGGATCCTGTGGGAGGCTGGCGGTTTGGGATTTCAGCTCTCAGCATCCTTGGCCATTGGTTTGTGGGAGTGGAAGTCCCAGAGGCTGCCCAGAGCCCTGGCCCACAATCGGCATTCATATTGTCTTCATCAACATGGTGCGTCCTGGAGGCTGGGGAGGAGGGGGGCTGCTGGGCAGCCAGATGCGCAGCATTCCCGCCCCAGTTCGAAGAGGCCCACGGAGAGAGGAAACTTGCAGCATGAAGCTGCAGCCTGGACTCAGTGTCTTCCTTCATAAAGAATTCATTCTGAGCAGAAGCCTGCCAGCAGACCATAAAGCTGGCCTGGCCCTGCTCCGATGCAGAATTCATGCAACAGAATTTTTCAGAGGCTGGGAAAAATGTGTTTATCAGGTCTACATTTCAAGCCTTCAGGTAAGAGCACAGCTGCAAACGCTGGTGGAGAAGGTGTCCTGCTCTGTACTCCCCTGAGGCTCAGGAGTTGATAACAGCACCAAGGGAGAAAGCAGGACCTTGGACAGCTCCCAGTGGGTCCTGCTGCCTGGAACTTTCTTCTAGGAGAAAAATAGGTGGATGTTGTCCCAGCAGTGTGCCGAGGCCAACTGAATCCCTGTGTAGCCTGGCAAGAATGGCAGTGTAGTTCAAGATGCACCTCTTTGTAGTCAGGGGCATCTGCGACATGATGGCCCTTCGAGAGACACATCGCCTGAATAAGAGGAATAATGGCAGCTGGGCTGTCCCTGCATTCAATCCAACCCACTTCCAATAAGAATGTAAAAAGACTCAAGCTGAATCAAACCAAAGTGGATCCATCTCGTCCAGCGTCCTGTTCCCACAGTGGCGCTCCAGCTGCCTCAACGAGAAGCCCATTGGCAGGACAGACAGACATGTTCCCCAGCAACTGGCACGTTGATATCAGAGGCAGCATTTGACCATTCGGACCTGTGGCCATGGACAGCCTTCTCCACCTCCAGGAAACGGCCCCATCCTCCTTCCAAACCATCCAGATCGGTTGCTGTCACTCCATCCCGCGGAAGGGAGCTTCCTGGTGTGGCTCCATGAAGGAGGCCTGCCTTGTCTCTGCCTGGAATCTCCTGTCAATAGGCCCCATGGGGGGAGTCCCCTGGGTTCTCGTGCTTCAAGAGAAGGGCCTCTCCCTCCCCACTTTCTCCACACCAGGCGTCATCACAAATGTCTCTACCGTGCCTCCCAATTCACCCTTTTCCCTGAGCTCCGCAGTCCCAGATGCAGCCCCCTTTCCTTGCGAGAGTCACTGCAGCCCCTCGAGCCTTTCGCTTGCCTTGCGTTCCAGTGACTGGAGTCATACATGGTATTTCAGTTGTAGCCACTCTAGATTTACAGAAAGATAGTCCGACGCGTTATTTCCTATTGCATTGCTAACTTGCCTTTCCCCCTTTTGCAAGGAGCCCTTGTCAGTTTACATGTTCTTCCCCCTTTCCATTTTTAATCGTCACACCAACTTTGTGAGGTAGGCTATCCTGAGAGTCAGACTGGCCCAAATGGACTTTATATCTGAGTAGGGACTAGAAACTGTATTTCCAAATCCCAATCCAACACACAGACCACTGCACCACGCTGCCCTGCACGCAGTGTCAGCAGATACATTTTTCATTCCTTTTCTACTGAGGCCCAGCGCAGAATCTGCCGCCATGGCTGACTGTCTTCTTCCTTGTTCACAGCAAGGATTGCGCTAGGGACTGAAGGAACGTGTGCCAACTTTTCTCCCAGCGCCGCTCCTGTGCCTGAGCAGGAGGCTGGCCAGGCGAAAGGCAGTGCTGCATTTGGAGCCCTCCCCAGGGCAGGAGGCGGGCACCAAAGCACAGGTGGGCAAAATGCACTGGTGCAAAAGCAAGGCCAGAGCCGTCCTTGTGGGACGGCCGCGGGAGGCAGGGAAGAGGGCGAAGTCGGCCAAGAGCGGAGCCGGGCAACGCCGAGTGCTTCTGACCGCATCCCTCTCTCCCGAGCCCCCCTCTTTTTCTCTCCCCCTCTCCCGTCCTTCTTCTCCCCCTTCCGGGTCTCTTTTGGCTCTGCTACTTCGGAGGCGGTGGATCAGGGCCCGGGAATTTAATGAGCAGCCAGCAATGCCGAGCAGGTGGGGGAAGGAGCGGCTGCCTTTCATCGGAGTCTCTTTGGTAATGCGCTCCCGCAGGCAGGCAGGCAGGCAGGCAGGCAGGCACACAAGGAGAGCTGGGGGGCGCTGGGGGGGCAGGCAGAGGCCGCATGGCTCTTGCAGGCCTCAGCAGAACGCGATTCTATTTTCTGCCTTTTCCTCTTCCTCGTTGCCACGTCGCCATAGCAACCGTGTTGGCTCAAGGAGCTTTGCCTCCCTCGTTTTGCTCCTTGCTTTCCTCTCCTCTTCTACTCCCTGAATTTCTCCAGCCCTCTCCTCCCTTCCTCCCATCCTCCCTTTTTCGAGAACACAAGGAAAGCTGTTCAGGATCAGGCCCAGGGTCCATCAAGCCTGCCCCCGCCGAGGGGCTTCCCCCAGGACCTCCCTCCCCAAGCAGCACAGGGGTGCCCCAGCACCCTCCTGCCCATGCTCCCCAGCAGCTGGCACACACGGCCTGCTGCCTGTGGTGCGGACTGCTGCTCCCACACCAGCTGTTCCCTGTGGGGTCCTTTGCAGCACCCCTTCATCAGAAGTTTTGGAAGAATGTTAACTTGCTGCCGCAGGCAAGCCCGAAAGTCCCCCCTCCGCCCCGCCGGTGCCTTCCTTTCCCCAGAAATTTCCCCCTTTGTCCAGCGGGACTCCCAGCAGCAGGCCCCTCACCACGCGTGGGAAGCGAGGCACATGGATGAGCTGGTGCTCAGCAGGGGCGCGTAAGAAGTCGTACATGCAGCGTCCGGTCGACTGCCCACAGACGCCCGCAAGCCCACGCTTCCCAGCAGCCGTGCGTGTCGGCAGCCCGGACGCACTACAGGCCCCGAAAGGCTTCTCTGCCCTGGATTTCTCCAGGCCTTCCAGGCTGGTGAGCACCGCAGCACCTAACTCGGCCCTGTCCTGGCTTCACGGGAGGCTCGCCTGGGCACCTGCGGGGGCCACACCTGAGCAAGGGCCCGCGGGCAAAGGGCCCCCCAGGGCGGCTGCCCCCGAGCGAGGGCCTGCCCGCCGAGTGCTCCCTGCCCACAGCTGCAGCGCCACCAGGGAAGGAAGCGCTGCGGGAGAGCGCGCCAAGGAAGCGCCGGGGGTTCAGGGGGCAGGACCGGTGAACGCTGGGGGACGGTCGGTGTGCCCCCCGCACATGACCCACACCTCGTCATCCATTCCAGATGCACAAGCCACGCAGCAAACGAGTGTGGGCCCGCGAGGCGACGAGCGGGATCGGGCGGCATCCCCAGCGGGCCTTGCAGAACGGCGTGCTTGCCCTGGGGTGGGTCCTGCCTGCCGGCCAGGCATGCCCCTTTCAGGCAAGCTCCACTAAATTCCCTTTCCCTCCTTCGGGTGCAGTTCAAAACAGCAAGCAAGACGAGGCAAACACAGCCAAAGCCAGGGTGGGAGAACTAGTGGTTAGAGCATTGAATTGGGACACCGGGGGTTCGGCCCCAGAGCTCCCCTCGGGCCAGTCGCTGATCCTCGGCCTAAGCTCTTGCGAGGATAAAATAGGGAAGACCAGTCCTTGCAAGCTGCCCTTGGTGCCTTGCAAGCAAAAGAGGCAAGACTGAAACCAGTAACAGTGATTATTTATTTGATTCATGTGCACATTTCTTTACTGCCCAACTGGCCAACGTCCTCTGGGCAGTTCACTGTCATAAAACCCCAAGAGAATAGCAGTGAAATAGGCAAAAGAAAAAAAACCATTAAAATAATACGATATCAAATATTTTAAAATATTGCCCACCTTAAAGGGCCTGCAGTAAAATTAATACTCTGAGCAGCAGTGTACTACGAACCGAAGGTTTCATGCTGGCAGTAAATGCACCTATGGAAGACGCCGGGCAGCTCTCTCTGGGACAGACACTTTCCCTGCTAGGTGCCGAAGGGTTAAGGGAAGCACAGAGGGGCCTTCCTACAGCTGCCCCTATTTCCCAGCCGCGCAGATTTCCTCCATGGAATGCAGTGGGCTGATTCGGTCTCCTGAAGAAATTCGCCAGATTAGAAACTTGAGCAAACCCAACTGGGAATTGGGAGGGAGATGGACGCGAGGTTGTGTGTGACCATGTGTGCGTTTCTCAGGCCTGCGTGTGCTTGGCAGCGTTCTCTGAGGGCACACACTTGCACACTGCGCAAACACAAACCAAATGGCCGTGCAGCCCTCGTTGTCTGCAGAGAGTCAAAACCATGACGAGGAAACAGATGAGGAGCAAGAGCCGATGAGGCCGGCGGCGGCGGGAGGGTCGACTCGCTCGAGGGGGGCCCTCTGAAGGTGCCTCGCCGAGCAGCTGGTCCCCCCCCCGGGGCATGGGGCCAAGGGCCAAGCCCATACATGGGAGGTCCAGCCTTCACAAGGCTTCTTTGAAGAGGAGGGGCACAGGCGACTGTGGAAGCGGCCGAAGTCGGATCAGCCGGTCGTGTGCCAATGGCAGCACTGAACCTCCACATACGCGAGCGACTCTGCCTGCAACGGGCCAGGAAAGCGCCCGGAGGCATCACCGCACGGACCAGGCAACCTTCAGCAATGCTCGAAGACCGTTCTGTGCAAGGAGAGCGTGGAGGAAGGGGAGGCCGTGGCCTTCAGGGCGCTTTCCGATGGCTGCGAGGCCCGGCCCTGCCTTTTCCAGCCGTGCTGCTTCAGCCGTTTCTCACATGTTCCCTCGCTCTCAGTTCCCTACTCAGTAACAAGGTGACCTGAAGCAAGGTGCCAGTGCATGGGCCCACGGGGGCTCGGGGGAAGGGTCTCGAGGCCTCCCAAGGGCGTGGACGAGCGAAGAGCCTTTCCTTTCAATATTCTGGCCTGCTTAGGGCTTTAATTTTTTTTCATGAAATTTCATTCATTCATTCATTCATTTGCTTTATTATGGCTCCCAGAACAATTTACAGAAAAGGCTGAATCTGTTTGATTTCTTTCTCCCATGCTTTTTTTTTTTTTTTTTGAATTCTCAAGTTCTTTCAGTCTTGTCCATGAAAAAAGTGCAGATTTCACCCACTCATCATCAGAGGGTGATGTTTTTGATTTTATTTTCTGTGTTTGCCAAGGCAACATGGTTTCCCAGCCATGTTGAAGACCCCCTCCCAGGAAAATAAGGTGGAGGAGAGTGCAATCCAGAAATCAGCGAGGGTGGACCTCCCTGCCCCTCCCCTCCTCCCCACTGCAGCCCCTGAACATGCTACAGGGGACGTAGGGGCTGAAGGGAGGGGGCGGCGCAGGATCCCCCAGGGAAAGCAGAGACCTTCCCTTTGCAGAAATGCCCTGCTCTGCACAGGAGGCCGAGGGCTGGATGCGGCCCCTCCAACCGCTGTGCAGGTCCAGGCACCCGCCGAGTGCCACAGTGCCTGCAGCTTCAGCCCTCACCCTCTCTGCTCCTGGGCAGCCTCTGACAACAGCCGTGTTGGGGGGGGGGGGGGGGCGTGAGAGCTGCCAGAGACAGAGAGAGCGCACACAAAGAGACACACAGAGAGAAAGAGCCCCCGGGAGGGAGAGCCCCTCCTTTGACCAGCGGGGTCTGGCCCAGCCGAGGTTCCTCCCTTTAGATTGGAGGTGCTTCGGCAGACATGCCCACCCGTGTCAAAGAGGGCACAGGATGTCTTGACTCCAGCAGTGAAGCACGAATGCAGAATATAAGCAGAAGACAAAAGCTAACACCCTCCTTGCCTGTGGCTGCCCTGATTCCCCGAACAGGTGAGGGGACACTCTGTGGGCCCCCAGAGGTGCTGGCAAGCCGAGCGCCCGTTCCTCTCCCCAGGCTGAGGCTGAAGGGCGCCGCCTCTTGCTGGGGTTCCATAAGCGGCTCTCTCCCAACACCACAGAGCTTGCGCACCGGTGCCAACGCACCGCCTAAAGGGGCAGGCGGCAAGGCAGGTTCCACGCTCACAGCCAAAGCCGCCCTTCTCTCCCGAAGGACGGCCGAGCGCTGCTCCAGGCCACTCTCTCTGGAGCCCTTCCGAAGGAGCGGGTGGCCAGAAGGCAAGAAACTGTCCGGGCTTTTGGACACGGGAAAGTGCCCCCGACTACCTGTTGGGCCTTCCTGCCTCCTTGCTGTTCTTCCAGCAGAGCTGTCCAGGGCACATGCAGACATTCAGACAGATGGAGACACCACCTGAAGCAGAGCGACAGGTAGAGAGAGAGACTGAGACAGCCGGAGAGAGGCAGAGGCAGAGAGACACACACCCAGAAGAGGTGGGGGAAGCCGGAGAGAAAGAGACCCGGAGAGAGGCACAGGCAGCGAGGGACAAAGAGAAAGGGAGGCCGAGGAGGAGAGACGGGGGCCAGAGAGAGAAACAGGCACACACAAAGAGAGGGGGGGGGGGAGAAAGACAGAGGGAGACAGAGGCGCACACATGCGCAGAGCAGTGCACGCGAAGGGAGAGAAAGGCACCGCAAGAATGGCGAGGAGAGATGGGGGGAGAGCGGGAGGCACCCGCAGAGACGGAGAGGCAGAGACCCAGCCCTCTCGCCGTGCCTCTGGGCCCACCTGCCATTCTGGGGGGGAGGGGAGGTGCCACTGGCACGTTACCTCTGCGGGCTCTCCACTCGCACGCCACACACTTGCACCTTCGGAGCACCGTGGCTGGGCTGCTTCTTGCCTTACGTGGAGGCCGAGGCAACTCGCACGGTTCCGGCTCCTGGGTACTCTGAGCAGCTCTAGTGTGGCAGATCCAGCGGGTGGGGCGCCATGGGACCCTACGCAAGGGCCGCGGGGGCCTCGCCAGGGGCCAAAGGCTCTGCCAGTCCGGCAGGACAAGGCCGTGAGGCTACCACGGAAGGGACCTCCGGAGCATCTCGGAGGTGGCCCTCGACTGAGGCCGAGGCGTGGGGCACGGCAGGGCAAGGCGCACAGGGCCCCGGGGCGGACATGGCGGGGTCCCTCCCACGGGCCCATAGCCCAAGAGGAGCCCGCCGGCACGAGGCCACCGGAGGTCACCCCCCTTGCCCGCTGCAGCCGGCTTCTCTGCCTTGCCCTCGCTCCAGCCCGAGGACGGGTCGACGCTGCCAGCCCCCTGGAAGACCTCTGGCCGGCCGCTCCGGGAATGGGGCACTGGGCTGGGCAGACCTGAGCTTGACCCATCTGGGCTCTCCCGCCATTCTTGGCCAAGAAAGATCAGCAGACCCTCTGCCCAGGGCCAGCACCGAGGGGTGGCACAACTGGGCACTTGCCCGGGTCCCACGCCCCAGCAGGGACTCATGGAGAAGAACCCGCTGGAGCAGCTCCTCCCCCGTCTTGCTGCAGCGGCTCCTTCACCCGCTTCTCACTCTGCCCAGGCAGCCGCACGTTGTAGGGGCAGCGGGGACACCTGGCCAAGCAGTTCCCGGCGCTCCGCCTGCCAAGCCTGCGAGTGGAAGCGCTGCCGAGAGGTGGGCGAGCAGCGGGGGCGTTCACGGGGCCCTCGCCGAGGGAGGGGCCCAGGCGGTGTGGAGGAGCAGCTGCCCCAAACCCTCGGCAGGCGGCTGGCCACGCTGACCCCGGGCGTTGCTCCTGCGCGTGGGCCGCCCCTTGGGAAGGCGACCAGCCCGAGAACAACGCAGCCAGAGCCCTCCTGGGGCCCCAGCAGGGCTGAGCAAGTGCTGCACCCCTGCCAGCAGAGGCCGGAGGCCCATGCGCAGGGCTCCCCCCCACCCCGTGCTCCATCCACTGCGCAGCCCTCCCCGCGAGACCGTCTCCCAGCTGCAAGCCTGCCAGGAGCGTTTTGATCTCCGAGCACACAGCAGAGGCTTCCCCCTCGCTGCCTCCCTCGAGAGGGAAGCAGGCGCACAGCCCAAGATCAAGAGCAAAGATGAGGAAGGAGCCGGGGAGCCAGAGTGAAGAGGGAGTCCCAGGGACTGCAGTGACCCCATCAAGCGAGCGGGATGCTCGCCGGCTCCACTCAGATGTCAGAACAAAGCGGGACTGGGGGACCCATGAAAGAGGCCGGTTGCCCTCGAGGATCCTGGGAAATTCCCGGGGCTGGCGATGTCACACACAAGGGAGGCACCGGTGCTGCTCGGAGAAGGGAGTCCCATCTGGAGTGCGCAGGGGCGAGCGAAATCACAGCCAGTGAGACACCGCGACTTCAGCCGGGGGGTAGGGGGGAAGCTGAAGTGTGGAGGTCCAGAAGCAGCTGGGGACAGGGACGGGGACACATTTTAGGTTCCTTTCCTTCCTGATTCAGCTCGGCCCAAATTTGCAGAGGCATTTGTCTTGCAGACCAAAAGAACTTAAAATTTTAGGGGCAGAATCCTGTTGCGGGAGAAGCCAACATCCACCATCCAAGCCAAGGGCATTAAGTACTGCAGCCTGAAAAGTCAGGGTTTGAACCCCTGTGTGTTCAGCCACATCAGGACTGAATTCAGGCCTCGGGCTCTTTTCCTAACAGCTCCCCATCTTTAAACGCTACTTTAGCGCATATGGTGGGGTCTCAGTGGTTTGGTCCCCACATTAGCCAGTTTTGGTTGATTGATTATTGAACATTTAAAAAGGGAACCATACCACACTTTGAAAACAGAAAGACAAAATAAACTCAAATAATACAGGTTTTGGATGAGATTTAAAAGATCCATAATGCTAGGTACTTGTCAGTTGTACATCTTTATATTAACACACAGCAAAATGTACCACTGTTGTTAAAAATAGTTATACATAAACATCAACAAGTGAAGCCCAAATATCCATATTTGTATCTATGTATAAATTACGCTTGAAGAGCACTGCCTCAAAAATAGAAAGGGGCATTAGGCAGTTGCTAAAATCTACCTTGAAAAGAACTGGAATTCTCTGAGTTCTTTAGGTCCTAGTAGTGGTGATCTTCCAGAAGTTATTTTTCTTATCTTAATAAATATTTGCACCCTCTTCCTGGTCTTGTCATTTTATTTTTTTTCCTGCTTGTTTGTTTTGGATACTGATGGTGTCTTTTTTGTTTCTATTTTTGCTGATATATTTTGATGATGCTTGTGTTTTTAATCTTGGAAGTGAACTGTTTTTGCTCAAGCTCTGAACTCAGAAGGCAGAATTTCTTAAAAGACTGACAGACTAAAAACCGGTCTGTTGTCAACCAAACTGCCTTCCGAATTGCTCCGGGTGGCTCATGCGGTCCCTCCCATTTATCTGCACAACAACCATGTGAGGTCAGTTAGAAGAGAAAGAAGAAGGAACTTCGAGTTAGTCGTGGGACCCTCCACTTCTGCACCAGGGAAAGAGGAATGCGGTGCCATGTACGGGGGAGGCAAAGTTGCCAGACTGATACCGCCTCTTATGTTCTTATTTAGAAACATAGAAACAGAGTGAGTCAGAAGGGGCCTCCCGGGCCATCTAGTCTGACCCCTGGCTCTAGGTGGCGCCACTCATGACATGCCCACCATGTGCATGCCCAGCCTGGCCTTGAACCCTCTCAGCAATGGGGCCTCAACCACCTCCCGGGGAAGCCCATTCCATACCCTCGGGGTCCTAACTGACAGGAAGTACTTCCTGGCATCCAAATGGAACCTGGGTTCCCCGAACTTTGCTCTGTTGGAGTGCGTCCTGCCTTCCTCTGCAGGGCAGAACAGGTCTCTCCCCACCTCCATGTGACATCCCTTCCCATACCTGTATGTCGCCAACATATCCCCTCCGAGTCTCCTCTTCTCCAGGCTGAAGAGACCCAGTTCCCTCAGTCTCGCCTCATACCCCATCCCCTGCAAACCGGCCACCAACCTTGTGGCCCTGCGCTGCACTGACTCCAACCTGGCCATATCCTTCCAGTAATGAGAGGCCCAAAACTGAGCCCAATACTCCAGTTGTGGGCGCACCAGAGTTAGGTAGATTGGTAGTAATACCTCTCTCGACTTAGAAGCCACACTTCTGGCTATGCATCCAAGGGTGGCGTTCGCCCTCTTGGCCACCGCATCACACTGCTGACTCATGTTTAGCCTGCAGTCGCCCAGCACCCCGAGGTCCCTTTCACAAGTGCTGCTCTCCAGCCACTTGTCCCCTAACCTGTACTTATGACAGGTATTCCTACGCCCCAAGTGCAAGACCTTGCACTTATCCACCTTGAACGCCATCCTGTTGTCTCCTGCCCACTTCCATAGTCTGTCCAGATCCTTTTGGATCTGGAGTACCTGCTCCTCAGTTGTGGCCACTGCTCCAGTTTTAGTATCATCTGCGAATTTGATCAGCAGACTGTTCACCCCTTCTTCCATGTCATTGATGAAAAGATTAAACAGGATCGGCCCCAGGACAGAGCCCTGAGGGACCCCACTTGTCACTGGCCACCATCCCGATGATTCCCTATTAATGGTTACCCTCTGCTTTCGGTCAGTCAACCATGTCCTAATCCACCGGACAGTGCTTTGGTGTATCCCAAAACTCCTCAGTTTCTCCACCAGGATATCATGGGGCACTTTGTCAAAGGCCTTGCTGAAATCCAGGTGCACCACATCCACTGCATCCCCTCCATCCAGCCACCTCGAAACCTTGTCATAGAATTCCACAAGGTTTGTCTGGCAGGACCTGTTTTTCTGGAAGCCGTGTTGTGTGGCTGCCAGCCTCCCTTCCCTATCTAGCAACACTAGATCTCTCTCTATTATGAGCCTTTCCATTGTTTTTCCTACAGTGGACATAAGGCTAACTGGTCTGTAATTCCCCATGTCCTTTCTACTACCCTTTTTGAAAACTGGGGCCACTGACACCGCCCTCCAGTCCTCTGGAACTTCACCCGTTCTCCACGAGGCCTCAAAAATGGAGGCCAGCAGGCGTGAGAGAACCCCTGCCAACTCTCTAAGTACTCTCGGGTGTAACCCATCAGGGCCTGGCATCTTTGTAATGTCCAGTGCCCTGAGGAACCCCTTGACTTCTAGGGGGGTGACTCTAATTCGTGCCCGTAAGTCCCCGGCCTCATCTAATCTCCTATGCGGATCTCCCCCGTCCAGCTTTGGGGAGAACAAAGAGGCAAAATAGTCATTTAGCATCTGTGCCTGTGCCCTCATATCAGTCACTGGATCCCCTTCCTGCTTATTAGTGGTCCCACCACTTGTCTCCCCTTCCTCTTCCTATTTACATGCTGAAAGAAGCCCTTTTTGTTGCTCTTGATATTCTTGGCAAGTCTCAGCTCGTAATCAGCCTTAGCCTTTCGAAGAATCCTCCTGCAACGGGCCTCCTCCTCCCGGTATACCCTTTTGTCTATTTCCCCCAGAACCCATTTCCTACGGAGGTTCCTCTTTCGTCTAATCCCTCTAACCACCTCC
>NW_025336442.1:1784428-1824626 GCF_004798865.1 Varanus komodoensis
CTATTTACATGCTGAAAGAAGCCCTTTTTGTTGCTCTTGATATTCTTGGCAAGTCTCAGCTCGTAATCAGCCTTAGCCTTTCGAAGAATCCTCCTGCAACGGGCCTCCTCCTCCCGGTATACCCTTTTGTCTATTTCCCCCAGAACCCATTTCCTACGGAGGTTCCTCTTTCGTCTAATCCCTCTAACCACCTCCTTTCGCATACATGGCGGCACTCTCCTCCGCCTCCCCACCTTACTGACTAGAGGTATCGTCAAGGCTTGCGCCTCCAAAACCTCCCTTTTGAGTGCCATCCACCCCTCCTCAACTCCCTTGCCTTCCAGTAACCCATCCCAGGGGACTTTCCCCAGTCTGGCCTTCAGGTGGCCAAAGTTGGCCCTCTTGAAGTCCCAGCTTCTAGTGCTCGACCTGCTGCACGTCCCCAGTTCTCTGATCTCAAAGCAGAGGATGGAGGGATCACTCGCATCCAGAGCTCCCCTAATCTGTACTTCATCTATCAGCTCCTCCCTGTTGGTCAGGACCAAGTACATCCTCCCGGTGGCCTGGCTGGGACATTCCAGCCAGAAGATAAACAGAGCTGTGTTGGACGAGAGCCGCAACGTGGGACAGTGTCCCGGTCCCACAGTGGCCAGGCAGATGCCTGTCAGAAATGCACAAGCAGGACAGGAATACAACAGCAGCCTTCCACCCATTTTCCCCAGCAACTGGTGTTCCCAGACCTCTGCCTCTGACACTGGCGAGAGCACGAAGCCATTAGCACTAGTGGCCACGGATCGCCCTCTCATTCAGGCATTGATCCAATCCCATTTTAAAGCCATCCAACATCTGTGCATCCACAATCTGTAGGTGTTTCGTTGCTGCTGCTGTTTTCTCACACACAAAATAATACCTAATTCCATGCCCATTTCTCCAAATGTATGTCTCAGTTGTGCATTTGAAATGTACATCTGTCTCCCATGACTTAAACTGTGTTTGTGCACATTTTTCAAGGCACACATTTCCCCAACATTTTTCTTTTGTTCTGCAAACTGCATTGCGAGCCCACAAGCTCAGCCAAGGATTACAATGCAAAAGGCATCTGCCTGGGAGGTCTTCAGAAACCTGCACTCCATGACACGCACCCAGCCCTGAATAGGAATGCAAGATTTCCCCGACGGAGGTCCATGTGGGCAGATCCCAGAATGGGTGGCCGAAGGCTACAGAAAAAATGCACTTCAAGCCTTTGTCAAATTGCAAACCTGCAAAACATGGCTCCCCACCCCAAATGCGTACACACACTCACAGTGATTGCCCAAACTGGGCATTTTGTTAAGAGGCTGCTGAGACTGTGGGGAAATCTTCCACCCTGCAGAGGCCGGAAACAAGTGCAACACCTTTGATTAAGAATCTCACCTTCCAGGTTGTGCTCCTTGGAACAGGCACGTCTGTCTGTCTGTTCCTCTGCTTGTGCCATCGCACAACCAAGATGGGGAAACCTCAATACGTCAAACAGGGTGTGCAAGCCACGGGGGACTAAGCAGTGTGCATCTCAGGACGACTACCTTTCACAATGTACTAATTTAAATGCGTCCATGTGGTTGAAGTCTGGCGTTACAACTTCAACCTCTCATGGATCCAGCATATAGGTTGGTGGTCCGTATGGTTTGAAGCCAGGAGAAATTAACACTACTTGATATTATGAGTTCTTAGGCCAATAATTTGACTCCAACTGCATCAACTCTGCATCCTCCCCTGCAGCTGTTTCCCAGCACAGGCTTGCCTGCATTTTCTTCTCCCTAGATTTTTAAGCAGATGCTTCTCCACGTGGCTCCCGGGTTCCATCTCTGCACAGTTTCGACCTGCCAAGCGCCTCCCATTCCGTCCCGATTGAATCTGTTCCTTTGAACGCATCGCCTTTTTCCATTGTGACATTCCAGGCCTGAAGCTGCTGGCAGGCATGAGTCCTCACGGAGCGGTGGGCCCAGGGGCCAGCATCGTGTGAGCAACAGCGCAAGCTGCGCATGTGAGGAGCCACAGTGCGATGCGGGCAGAGGGAGCCCGAGGGCACGCTGCCCGCCTGGGGGCACGGTCCTCGCGGGCGGAGGGAGTCCGAGGGCACGCTGCCCGCCTGGGGGCACGGTCCTCGCGGGCGGAGGGAGCCCGAGGGCACGCTGCCCGCCTGGGGGCACCGTCCTCGCGGGCGGAGGGAGCCCGAGGGCACGCTGCCCGCCTGGGGGCACCATCCTCACTTCCACGGCTACCACCTTCTGTCTAGAGGACTGAGCCGTGGACCGAAAGGGCGACTGACAAAGAAGTATTCAAGAGAACAATGAAGGAAATCGCAAAACACAGAAAGCCGGAGCATGTGGGTTGCATAATGAAAAATGAAACGGGCGGGCTGCTGCGGCTGAACGAATATGCACGGCCACTAAATGGGGAAGGACGTGCAGGGAGAGGGATGTAATTGGGGGGAAAAGCCAGACCGTTGTTTAGGGTGGCCACAGGTAGAGACTGCCCAGCTGGGGTGACGTCCAGCTTCTGGTTGGAGAACGGGATGAGTTCTCCTTCTGTGTCCCCAGGAAAATTAAGCCTCGGCCCAGGAGGCGGCATGGCCAGGCATCTGCCCCACAGACTCGGAGCCCTGCAATGGCTCCCCCTCCTCTTCAGGTGGGCAACCGGCGGGCCGCCCTCACTCCAAACAGGGCAAGAGTGGAGCTGCGGCGCAAGAGAAGCCCCAGCCAGCAGGCTCGGGGGTCTCTGCCCAGCAAGGAGGCGCCGCGAGGAGGAGCAGGTGAGCGGTGCAGGTGGAAGAGGCCCCTGCAGGTGTCGTGCCCAGGGGCCCTCCAGCGCGCTGCCCACATGCACAGGTGGGAGCAGAAGCTTGACGTGGGAGCAAAAGCGAAAGCCCTGCCAGTAGCCTTGGAACAGCAGCGGCCCGTCTAAAGGACCAGGCGCCCCCTTCCCTGGCATAAGGAGAGGAATCATCGGCCGGGCCCCTCTTTGCCCAGATCGGTCCTTCCACGACCCACATGCTTTCAGTGGGGGTTCGAAGCGGCCCTCTGCCTTGAGGGCCGCTGGCTTGGCTTGCTGGCAGGCGGCTCCCCCGCCCTGGAAGAAACGCGGTTGGCCCGGGAGCTGCCAAAGCCCGAAGAACTCACTCCGCATCTCTGGATCTCCCCGGCTGCGCTCAGCAGCTCTCGGCGCCAGGGTTCAGGAGGCGGTTGCCATAACAACCGCGGGCACTCATCTTCCCCCCATCTCAGATGCAAATGAATTACAATGCTATTAGTGTGCCAAATTTCGAGGAGGAGGGAGCCGGGCCTGCATGCTTGGAAACACGAACCTGCTTTAGTTCCTTTTTCAGAGGCTGCTATAAGTTCCCAGCTGAAATTAAAGCAAATGTTGATCCCCACAGTGCTTAATCTCAAATGCCAGGTGCCGTGCCCTTCCTCATTGTAGGCATGGAGAATTTGGTGTTGACCCAGAGTTACCAGATTCACAACGTTCTCCATAGCGGGGCTGAAACGAACTTGCGGCTCAAAAAAATTCAGGTGGGGGAGAAAATGGAACAGATGGATCCATCCATCCGGGCCCACAACCAGGCGTTCAAGCTCTGGGTTTGCATCTTTGCTGGTATTCAAGCATCTTCCCCTGTTTTATTCCTTATCTTGCGATCGCACCTTTTTTCCCCTCCCCGGGCAGCTTCCATAAGCCCCCTCTCCGATTTCTGCTCACAACAACGGCCCTGTGAGGTAGATCAGGCTGGGAGTCCGTGAGCTGCCCAAAATCGCCCAGGGAGTTTCATGGGGGGCGGGGGGTGGAGTCTCACAGGGGCCGAGAAGGCCTTCCAGGTAGGCCTGCCCCAAGCCTGGCAGCGGCCGTCCTCCAGGCCCTCCGGCAGGAGCCTTCCTCGCTCCCACTGCTGAGGGCCACCCTGGAGGAAGCCTGCATTCCCTGGGCTCACCCACTCCTGGAGCACGGCGGCCCGAGTGCCCACAGCGCTGCCGGCTCTTCCACTGCCGCAGTGGGAGGGGGAGGGGGTCTTAAGGCGAGGGCCGCCCACCCCCGGGACCATGTGCCCCAGCCCCACCTCCCCGGGGCTGCACTCCGAGGGGTCTCCCTCTCTCACTTGCCATTCACAGCATGGAGGGGCAAGCTCTGCAGAGGACTGAGGTGGGCGCTTCCCAATTCTCAGGGCAGCCTCCAAGTCCCCTCTGGGCAGACCAAGCAAGGGGCTGGGAGCACCTGCCCCATCCTCCCATTCCTCTCCAGCAGCTGAGCTCGTATTCCCAGCTAGCCTGCCCTTGAATAAGGAGGTTCTGTGCAGCACGCAGGCTAGTGGTTACTGCTCCCCTCCTCCTCCTTGCACTGTCTGGCTCTCCTGGGACCACAAGGGCAGCAGACCCTGGGACTGCATTCCAAACACACCCGCCTGGGGAGACAACCTGCCCTGCCGGCTCCTCCGGGGGCCACATCCCCTCCCTCTTGCCCAGCCCCCTCCCCAGACCACCCATCAGCCGGTTGCTCCCCCAGCCCTGCACTGTGCAGCTGCTGCATGCTGAACACCCCCTGAAAAGACACACACACACACACACACACACACACACACACACACACACACACAAGCTGCCTGCGCCTATTCCCCGCGCATTTTTACATGGACAACCTGAGGCCCATCCTAGAGGCAGAAGGCTGGGGGAAAGCCATCAGACGCAAAGCAAACAGAAAGGCCCTCCGCACCCCCCCTCCCCCAGGGTCAGCTCACCCCGAAGTGAGCACAGGCAGACACCCTGCAGAACTGGGAGGATGATGAGCCTTGGAAGCATCTTGCAGGTGGCAGACCTTGCGCCGTGCCAGCGTCTGGCCCCTCAGTGCTTGGCATCCTCCTGGGCCCAGGCAGAGGGTCCTGTGCCCTCCCCGGTCTCCCAGGTGCCGTAATGTTGCGCTATCTCTTTTCAGGGCTCACCTTTCTCGGCAGCCAAGTATGCGTCTTCTTTCTCTCACAATCTGCAGCCTCCCTGGCTGCCTGCATTTTTTGATTGTGATGGCTTCCACTGGGCCTTAAGCAGAGCGTGGGCAGATTGGGAGGCTGCAGGCTGCTGGAAAGAGGACTGTATGATGAAAAAAGGACACTCACAGGCACTCCTCAGCTACTTCACTTGTAAGCCCATGGAACTCAAACTCAGCTCATGAGAATCACCCTGAATTCTTTTTTTCAGCACTGAATTAATTTTCCAAAGCAATTTCGGCTCCATCAGATTGCGTGTGCTTGACCCCCAAAAAATGTGGGAGACTTTTGGGGTGTGGCTCTGAAATGGGACTGAGGAGGAGGAATGCTCTGGCTCGGAGCTGGGGGTGCTCAGAGTGAGGAAGCGGGAATGCGCGGGCCCTGCTGTCCCCTGGAGTTATTCCTTACCCACGCCTGCCTTCCGAGCAGGAGGCCTGCAGAAGTGCTCCGAGCCCCACCCCGCCTCCACCAGCACATGAGTCTCCAAAAAAGTTCTTCTCAACATGTCAGAACATCTGTTTAATGGAACGCCCTCCTTTAGCCCCTGGCTGGCTCCTTTCCTTGTCTTGTTGGAGGAATGAGTCAGATTTTCCGAGAGAAGAGAGGGCCCAGCTGCAGCTTTCGCTCTCCAAGGCACTCAAGAAAACTGTGACCAGGGCAGGGACGGACGGCTGTGGGATATTTCATGGCCGCTCAGGCCCACACATGGCAGGGAAAAGCTCAGCCTGCTCGCACAGAAGCGCCCCCTTGCTGGGCTTTGCACCTGGCCCCTGGGTGCTGGGCGGCTCTGGCCCGGAGTGGCGCAGTCGTGGGTGCCAGACCCCAACTGCAGCAGCCGCACGCATCGCGCCGGCACCCGGGGCAGCTGGGCTCCAGTGTCCACGTGGCCATGAAGCTCAGCGACTGACTCTGAGCCAGCCCCCGACTCAGCCTAGCCCACCTTGCAGGGCTGCTGTCAGGGTTAAAGGGAGAGCAGGACACTAGAGGTCACCTGGGGTTCCTTGCAGGCTGTCAATTTACGAGTGAAGCTGGACCTCGATCGCGGTGCCCAGCAAGACTCCGCTGTTCTCTGAAATCTGACGAGTGCCCTTTTGTCCCGCCCCGTCGGAAGTCTGGCTGGTGCAGGGCCCGATTTATGGACGTGGAACGTGAAACTCAAGTTGCAGACGCCCTGCATCACAGGGGCCCACTTGGCTCCCAAAGTGAGGACGTTTGGACACCCCCTGAAGACCTGAACGATGTTTGATCCACCTCCTGCCCTTCAGGACTTGGTCCTCGTTCCTTTGTTCATGAATGCGCCACCTGGACAGGTCCATGCAAATCGGGGGGGGGCACCTAAGATCCCAGTGCAGGAGTGCTTCCTTGCCGGCCATCACACCCTCCCCTCCAAGCAGCCAGTGATTTTCCCCAGGCAGGGGAAGAGGAGGAGTCACCGAGAAGAGGGCTTCGAACCGGGGCAAGCTACAGGAAGGGAGAAGTCGGCTGAACGTCAGAAAAGGCTTCTGAGCTCTCAGAGCAGCCAGGCCATGGACTAGGGACAGGGGTTCAAGCAGCGACCAGGCAGACCTCTGCCAGGGATGCTTGGAGCTGGATCCTGCTCTGAACAGAGGGTTGGACTCCTTCCAACGAAATGGGTCTTCCAACTCAAGGACTCTGTGAGCCAAATGAACATCCGTAACAGATCTCTAGAGCAAATCGGAAGCATTCCCACCCATGTTCCCCAGCAGTTGGTGTATGTAGTGGCACTGCTTGTGATACTGATGCTGGCATGGAGCCATGAGGACTAGTGGCCCTTGCAAGCCTCATCCTTCACAAATGTGCCTGAGCCCCTTCTGAAGACGTCCAAACGGGTGGCCACCGTGACACTGTGCGGGAGGGAATTCCCGGGCTGGACCGCATGCCGTGTGAAACGGGTCTTCCTTCTGGCTGCCCTGGATCTGCCCGGGTTCAGCTTCATGGAATGACCCTGCTAGGTTCTCGCAGGATGAGAGGCACAGAAAATTATCTCTCTGTCCACTTTTTCTGCCCCACACACAATTTCGTATGCCTTTGTCGAGTCTCCCCTTCCCCACTGCCTTTCTGAGCTGAAACACCCCCGTTTCTCCCTGTTTTCTGTCTACTTTTGGACTCTGTCCATTTCACCCATAGGCCCATTTCCATATTAATGAATTATCTAGCCGATTATCTTCCCTAACACAGACCCAGAGAACTGCTGATGTTCTGAGGAGAACTTCCTGGCCTTGTCATGACCTATAAAAGGTCACCAGGAAACGGCAACATCCCATAATAAGCAGGCTTTCCCAGGGGTGGCACCCAATTCTTGGAACTCTCTCATGTGCGGTTTGAGTAGCAGAAATTGTAGCCCTCAAAGCAGCTCTGTGCACACACAGTTTGCGGCTGAGCAAGGAGCTCCGCGATTCTCCTATTTTATTATGGAGGTGTGATGTTTTTAAATGTCATGTAATTATTTATTTTTATCTGGTTTCTGAATCAGGAGGTTGCAATTTGTTTGTTTGTTTGTTTATTGGCTTTTTATCCTACCCTATTAGCCAGTAAGGCTCCCTGGCATGTTATCTCATTTTAAATATGAACTGCTGAGTGATTTGGATGTTCTCAGTCGCATAGAAGGTATTATAAGCAAACACATGGATAACTTCGGGAGGAGTTTTTGAAAATCCGCATTCAAATTCATATGAAATCTTTTGGAATACCTTTCTTCACAATACAGGCATTTCAGAACGGATTTCCTCTCCGAGGGTGCACTTGGAAATATATTTCATTCTGCAAAGTGCATTTTCATCAGGGCTGAGCACAGCATCACACACTCTGGAAAGGTCCAGACTCTAACGAGTAGCTTTGCTTCGGGCCACGCAGTCTCTGAGAGGGCTGCCGTGAGCAGGTTGGAAGCGAAACTCACTGGGCACCCGACTTTTCACTCCAAGGTTTTTGCTTCCATTTTCCCCACTGCCCGAGTTTCAGGCTCACCCCGATTCAATCAGGGACACGTCTGCATGACAGAAAAGGATCTCAGCGCCTCTTCCGAAGGAGAGGCTGTACCAGGGCGGGAGGCCGCTTGCCACCCGGACAGATCCGGCCGACCCGGGCCGAGCACATCCCAGTTTCGGCCGCGGGAGGTGTGGCAGCTCGGCTCCCTGGCAGTTCCTCTCTCTGGCTGGTTCCAGTCCTGCCCAAAGGAGCTAGCGGCATCAAAATGAGGCAAAGAATGAGGTGAGCAGCCTCTAGTGAAAGGAAGTGATATGCACAGACAGCTCGAGAAACGGGGAAAAGAGAGCAGGCTGGGTGGAAGTCCAGCCCAGAGCACAGCCACCTCGCCGGCTTAGCCCTCGGCGGCGGCGGCATCTCTGCCTCCCAAGCGGCACCACGCAAGGCAACCTTCCCACCTCGGGCCCTCAGGATCCAGTGGGCCACACCGGCGACCTAGTGCTGCCACGGGCCCCACGGGCCACTGCTGAGGGGGCTTCCGGTCTAAGATGCCCTCAGCACACCGCGCTGGACAGCCCGGTCCGGGCTCACACACCTGAGCACGGG
The DNA here is from genome assembly GCF_004798865.1 of Varanus komodoensis. Lineage (NCBI taxonomy): Eukaryota > Metazoa > Chordata > Lepidosauria > Squamata > Varanidae > Varanus > Varanus komodoensis. Next base: position 1,792,965 of record NW_025336442.1, read on the forward strand.
ATGCAGCAGGGTCCGGAGAAGGGCATAAAAAAGCACCCAGAACGATCCAGGGACCAGAGCATCTGTGTTACGAAGGAACGGTACAACAGCTGGGACTGTGTAGCATGGAGAAAAAGCGGGCAGCGGGGGGCATGGGGGGTGTCCGAGATGGTGCAGCGTGCAGGGAAACTGGATAGGGAGCTCCTTCTTAGGTCTAGATGGACCTCTGTTCTGATCCGGCAGGGGCTCCAGCGCCTTTCAGTTGCGTTCAGACCCATTTCTCTCCCTCTCTCACAAGGGTTGGGCTCCAGTGCTGCCCTCCCATGAAGCCTTATTGGTGCGCGCTTCAGAGAGGGCAAAGGACGGGCTTTTTCAGACAATGCACACTTAAATTCGACAGTGGCTGCCACGAAAGGAGTGATGGCCCCCAACTCCGATGGCTTTAAAGTGGGGGCTCGACACATTCATGGCGAAGGCGGCCGAAGGCTACCAGTCCTGGGGCTTTAACACGCCCCCCCCCATCCCACGCACAGCCTACTTGGCCATTATTAACAAGGATGGTTGATTCTGTCAGAGTCCTTTCCCCCCATATTTGGATTTTTAAATATGAAGAACCTTGCAGAGTGGGGCAGATTCTTATCAGAAAGGAAAGGAACCCATTTCCCCCCCAGTCAGATTCAAGAGGCACAACTTTCGCTGCTTGGAGAAGACCAAAGAGAAGGTGCCTGTGAGAAGAAATGGGGTCGGACCCTCCTTTAAGGTTCAGGCTGGAACCCCGAGTAGATAAACCTCCCGTGGCCATTGGAGCCGAGTGTGTCCGTCAAACTTTCCCAATTTCATACCTTCAAGCCAACATGCAAGCCAAAATGCATTTATGCAATCATAGCTTGTTGTCCTTAGAAGCTGCGCTTCTCAACATTTTGTAATGGCGTTTTTGATCAAAAATAACCCACAAAAATGCAGGTTAAAATGCTTTCAAAAATGCCTCATTATGGAACAGGGCTTACAACCTGATGGTGATGGTGATTCTTTTCCTAGGCAATATTGTCCACAAAAATACATGTATTAGGAGAAATTCACCAGGCTTGTGTTCAAATTCAACTGTCCTTCAAAATTTGTTCTTTTCAGAAGTTTGCAACAGAGTTCTCCAGTCAAAAACTGGGTCTGAACTGCATGTTACAAGAAAGTAGAAATGAACAAGAAATATATGTTCCCAAATGCCATACACCAAGAAAAATGCTTTCAAAACATGCCAATATTATACAAAACTGCATCCAAAAGCACAAGCCATAGGGGGAAATGAGCACAAGAATTCATAGAATTTTTAATGCAAACTTAAAAGAAAAAAAAAGTTTAGGATGGACCAAACTTGATTGGAAAAACTAAGAGAAAACGAAATTGAGAACTGTGCATCCCAGTTTTCATCCCAGCGGGTCGTGACAAGAACTTTCAAACCTGGTCCCTGTACTTGCTTTTTCCTCCTGCCTCCCCACTGCCTTTTCCTTGTGTGTCATGCCTTTTGGATAGCAAGGCTGAGGGCACAGGCTGCCTCAGTCCTGGTACTGGTAAGGCACTGTGGGGGCTGTTCTGATTAAAGAACAGGTTGAAAATACTCCAAATAAATGGGGTGAGATCACTGTTTGTACTGATAACACAACGGAATCATTTCAGATCCCTAAGAGATCAGTGTTCTGCCTTGCATACAGGGCCACATAACCAAGGACAAATTTGCACGAGGTGAGCCTCATACCCATTTCTAAAATCCTCACCTTCCAGAGTTTTTTCTGCCCAGCTCATTGCATTTTGCCATTCCAATCGTGTCCCAGCCCTCAGAAACATCAAGAGCACCTTAGTTTTCCCAGCCCTAACCCTACCCTGGATTTCCACCCTAACCCTAAAAGAGGGCCAATTCCCCATGCATCATACCCATTTCTAAAATCCTCACCTTCTGGAGCTTTTTCTGCCCTGCTCATTGCATTTTGCCATTCCAATCGCATTCCAGCCCTTTGAAAAACGCTGCAAGGGGGATAAAGATGGACAAAAATGCATATTTCAAGAGAAGACCCATGTATAATTTGTATTTTGAGGAATAATATGTCAAAGCATGGCTTTTAACCAGCTTAAATGTGACTTCTCATGTAGGTTATTCAGGAATATCTCTCACTGATGTATCAACAGGATAGAATCAACTTATGAATGAACAAAAGTGAAAGTAACAAGGAGAAAAGGTTTTTGGGGTGCAGATTTCTTGGTGTGTGTGAATACTTAGAGCTTCACGTGTCCACACACCCTTCTGAATTGGCAGCAGGTGGGAGACGGAATGGCAATGCCAGGTGAAAGCCGGCCCTTCTCTCTCCATATTTCCTCCCTGCACACAAACCTTCCTCCTCCTCCTCCTCCTCCCTGCCTCTGTTCTTACCCAGCCTCCTCTGTCTGAGCTCTCCTTTCTGTGGGACATTGATTTTTCCATCCATCAGCGAAACGCCGGAAGAAAATGAAAGCACCTCTTCACCATCGATCCACAGAACTGTGCAGCCTTGGGTCAGGAAGGGGCCGGATTCTGCACTCCCCTGGTGCACCATCACCCCCAGCCTCCTAAGAACAAGGAGCCGTAGGAAGCCCTGCAGGGAACGCATTCCCAGCACATGCCGGGCTGAGGCGAGGGGCCTCGCACGCTCCCCAGGAGACCTCCGCTGTGCGGGAGCCCCGTCTTTCCGTGCGTTAGAGGCGCTCGCAAAGCGTGAGTGCTGGGCTCGCATGGGTGGCTAGTGGGCTTGCATTTGCTGCGCATCTCTCTGCTCAGCTGCTGGCCTTCCATGCTCTTTGGAGGCTTCCTATGTCTGCAGTTTCCATTAAGTTCGGGCCGCAAGATGCGATGCCCCGGGCATGCATCTCCCTGCGGCTGAGAATTGCGCATCGCAGCACCAGGGGAAGCTGGCCCTGCACCCACCCTGTCAATCAGCCATGGCCTAGGAAAAATTTGTATCTATTCTTTTCATTATATATTTATATCCCACCTTTTCCTCTGCCAGGAGCCCAGTGCTGCTCACATGATCCCCCCCAAGGTATCCTCACAACAACCCTGTGATGTAGGTTAGGCAGAGAGTCAATGACTGGCCCAAGGTCACCCGGTGAGCTTCATAGCCAAGCAGAGACTAAAACCCCAAATCCAGTCCAATGCTCTAACCACTACACCACACCACCTCTCAAAAACAGGTCGGATGTCATGAAATAAGCAGCATCTCATGCAGGTCACAGGGACCTCCTGCATTCTTATCAAGGAGGATGTGAAGCTTCTCTTTTTTCATACATCACAATTGCACATTAAAAGGACACTGTTTCTCCCCTAAAATGTTAAATATCTCTAGGCTTTTAAGCCACCAGAAGAAAAAGAAAAGAGTGGCAATCTCCACAAGATGGCCTCCTCCAGTGAGACATGATGCAGAAGAGGGTTGCCATGAGCGTCGGTGGGCTTCCTCTCAGCTTGCTTTCTGAGACAGGCAGAGCACCAGTCCACAGAAGCTCCGCAGAGCATTCCCACAGCTCGGCCCAGGGGGAACCCAGAAGTCCGAGATGGGTGGCAGGCAGCCCTGCTGCTCAAGAGGTGCAGGGTCAGTGTCCCCGTGAGCCTCAGCTCCACTACACCCCTGCTCTCAGCCAATGCACAAAGCGCATGCAATCTTCCTCCGGACACGATGTTCGCAGCAAGAGGAAGTGCCCCTCATGCCGAGGCTTGGCATAAGCTCTCCCAAATAGTTATCGCGCTCTAGAGCAGCTCTTGCCATGCAGTCTCAAGGGCCCCGGCTTGACCCTGGGAAGCTGGTCCGAGTGGCAGCTGTCACGGTCGAGCTTTTAATAGCACGGGCTGCCACAAACAAAGCTAAAACACATCAAGGTTTCCAAGTGCTGTAGATCCCGAGCTCACAACACGTCCACACACCACACGCTGCCACCTTTGCTAAGGAAAACTTGAGGCACTCATCCTTTATTTTATGTCTGCAGGAAGAGCTGAAGTAGCCAGAGGAGGAGGAGGAGCCGCTGCCGCCGCCATCCCGGTCACAGGGAAATGCCACCACACGCTGGGGGTAAGCAGCCATTTGATTGGCTGTCCCGGGCACTGCCTCAAAATGGCTGCCAAAGGACCCGGCTGCCTCTGCCCCACCTGTGGCCAGGTGCTCATGGGACCCGAAAAAGAGGAGAGAGCTCTTGGGTCGGGAAGCTTTGAACTTTCATGTTCGTTCTCTCCTGACTGACAGTGCTAAGACAGCTGGCCAAGCTCTTATCAGAAAGGAACTGCCACTGAAGCCTCCCGCTTCGGCACCAGCCAGACGCCTCAGCCCTGCATCTGGGATGGTGGCGCGATTACGCAGACCAGCCTTCGCAGCTCGGACGAAAGAGCACGCCACATGTGGGTGCAGAAACGCGAAGCCCAGAAAAGACAGCCTTCCTCAACCTGCTCTGGAACACAACTCCCATCAGCCCTGATGATTGCCCCTAGTGGCAGGGGATGCGGGGAGTTTTAGACCAAAAAATTTGGAGAGTACCAGGTTCAAGAAAACTATGATAAGAGATAGCTAGCAGTTCACCCTGGCCACTAACATACATGGCCTTGATTTCGGTTTCAACACCCATATGGCAAAGCGACCACTGCTCAGAGGAGGGATGTGGGGGCCGGAGACCACCTGCCCCCAGCAGTGCCCAGAATCGGCCACCACAGCCGGAGCAGCTAGGCCTTCAGTGGTGAGGACAGCGAAGGCATCGCCTCTGGAGAAGTTGGAGGCGACGACCCCGAAAGCCCTCAGGAGACAAAGGCAGCGGGCAGGGCTGAGCCTGGGCCTGAACGGATGAGCAGGAGGCAGCTGCCCGCGGGGTTCCCCCGGCAGGTGGGCGCAAGACCTCCTCCTGCCCAGCTCCCCCACGGCTGGTGTAAGGGGCAGCCAGCAGGACCAGCAGCCGCGGCCTGCCCAAGCCCTTCCAAAGCCATCCAGCTCGGCAGCCATCTCCACTCCCCATGGCAGCAAATTCCATAGTTTAACTACACGCTGTGTCAAGGAGTATTTTTATCTTCTTTTCTCTGTCCTAAACCTCCCACTAATCAGCTTCATAGAATGACCCCGGGTTCAAGTGTTGTGGGGCAGGGAGAAAAACGACTCCCTCTCTCCTTCCTCCACACTGCGCATTCTTTTAAATACCCCAGTGCTGCCTCCCCATTGACTGACTGACTGATTGCACGTCTATGCCATCCTTCGCGTAGCCTCAGGTCGGCTCACAACATTCCTTTCCCCAAGCGGAACAGTCCCAGTTGTGGGATTCCTGCCTCAGAGGGGACCTGCTCCAGCCCCCGATCATTTTCCTTGCCCTTCTCTGTACTTTTACCAACTCAAGAAGGCTCCTTTCATATAAGGTGACCAGGACTGAACACAAAATTCCAAGTGCCGTCACACCAAAGATGTGTATGTAGGAGAAGTAAGATGTTGGCAACTCTATCTTCTGTTCCGGTCCTAATGATGCCTAGCACAGAGCTGGGCTTCTTCGCAGCAGCTCAGCCCCAGGCCAACATTTCCTAGGCACCGCAAGACCCCTTTCCTGCTCAGTCACTGCTAGCTCAGATCTCATCAGGGTGTACTTGAAGCTGGAATTTTTTGAACCACCATGCATTAGAACCAACCAAGGTTCCACATTTAGATGCCAGGAAGCACTTCCTGACAGTCAGGACCCCAAGGGTGTGGAATGGGCTTCCCCGGGAGGTCGTTGAGGCCCCATCAGTGAGGGTGTTCAAGGATAGGCTGGACATGCACATGGTGGGCATTTCGTGAGTGGAGCCGGCTGGAGCAGGGGGTCAGACTAGATGGCCCAGAAGATCCCTTCTGGCTCACTCTGTTTCTACTTCTATGTTTCTTTGCATTACTTTGCACTTGCTTATATTCAAGTGCATTTGCCATTTTGATGCCCAGCCTCGCAGCTTGAAGGGATCTCTTTGGAGCTCCTCACAATCCCTAAAACCACCCTAAAAACCATCTCCTGGCCACTTCACTTCTTACTCCTAATTCCAGGTCATTTATAAATCAGTTGAAAAGAATTGGTCCCAATTCTGTGGGACTCCACAGGTGTCATCACTCCATCTGGAGAAAATACCATTTATTCCCATCCTCAGTCTTCTAGTCTTTAACCAGTCTGTGATCCATAAAAAGGCTTTCCCTTTTCTTCCATGACAGCTTAGTTTCCTCAGGAGCCTTTGGTGAGGAACTTTCTCAAAAGCCTTCTGGAAGTCCAGCAATGCCTCCTAGATCACTTACTGACACGCTCAAAGAACTCCAAGAGGTTAGTGACATGACTAACCTTGCAGAAGCCATGCTAATTTTTCCCCCTAGCAGAGCTTGTCCTTCTCTGTGCTTACTGATTCTATGCTTAACCATGCTTTCTAGCAGTGTATCCAAAATGTATGTTAAGCTAACTTGCCTGTAATTTCCCAGATCCTCCCAGAAGCTTTTTTAAAAATTGGTGTTACATTGGAGAAAAAAGAATGTGGGAACAAAAAATCTTTAAACTAGACTTTAAACTTTAAACGCAGTCTTTTCTAGCTTCAAGCTTCCACTGACACTGACACATGCCACGCCTTCAGAGGATGCTCAGCAGCAGGAAACTCTCTCAAGGGTTCAGAAAGAAAAGGGGGTGGGGGCCATCCGGAGACACTCAAAGCGCTCTGTAAGGGGGCCTTCTATTTTCTGGGAGCAATAAAATGGAAAATATCAGAAACGTGCCTTCCAAGATATTTCGGCTCAGTCTCAGTCTGAATGCATGCTTCAACTGCTCTACAAAGACACCGCTCTGGGGACCCAGATGCACACCCCCACGCCACTTGAGCGCTTCCAGCCGTCTCTTTTTGAAGGTTAGCCCCTATGAACACTGCAGAAGGAAAACGAGGGATCCTCAGCACTGGAGCCAACACCCCCTCCACAAGCCTGCGCGTTATCTTGGTGCGTGCAGGGAAGTCAACCGGGGTGGGGGGTGTTTTTCAAAGCTCTGGCCCAACATTTGCCTGCGTTGCTTGTTTTGTTTGGTTGGCTTTTTCCGCAAGCAGCTTCCCCCGAGTTCAAGCACACACACGAACACGCTCGGGAGAGCGCCTGCCCTTTTCGCCGACCCAGGACCGATACCGGAGTTGGCGCAGAAGAGAGAAAAACAAACAAACCGAAAAGTAAGGAGAGGAACGGGTGGCAAAATCGGAAGGGGGGCTGCAAAACTGCGAGGAGGAGGGAGAAGCTGAGAGCGACAAGCCTGCGAAAGAGGAGCGGGGGGAGCGAGCGAGCGAGCGAGAGAATTGCAAGGAATCAGCCCTGCAGTGGAAAAACGAGCGGCTCAGCCGCGCCCGCGCGCACAACTCAGCGCTGGCTCATTAATCACTCGATACACAGCCAGGAGGACGAAAAGGGCCAGGACGCCTCCGCCAATCAGGGCGCCGTTGCCGCGGCAACGGCCTTTCGCCTTCGGAGGCTTCAAAGGCTGCCTCCCCCTCCCTCCTCCCTGCTCCCTCCCTCCCTCGCCGCTCCGCTTGCGGGCTGTGCGCGCGTGTGCGTGTCTTCCCTGGGAACGGGTTGGCATCCAGCGCTTGGATCCTGCGAGAGGAGCAGGAAAGCAAGCGAGGACGAACGCAGGCAGGCAGGCAGGCAGGCAGGCAAGCTCGTCAGGCGAAGAGGCACCTCGTGAGGAGCGTGCGAGGGCGGCGGCACCCCTGGAAAAGCGAGCCTGACTTTCCCGTAGAATAGATGCGTGTACACGCCACCGAAAATAGCCGCAGACCCGGGCTCGCAAGGCCGCATCACCCGCCTTGTCGTCATATATTATTCATCCGCGCACTTCTCTCCGGAGGGGCTGACTTGAACTTTGTGGGGAGCAGGGCTGATGACGGCTTGCGTGCGTTGCATTGCCCCCACATACACACACACGCGCGCGCGCACACAAGCACTCGTAAGGGCACGTTGTGATACACTCTCTAGCTGACCCCCGCCCACCCCAGCCATGCAGCGGTGCTTGTTTCCCGTCAAACGCTGAAGTTAAATAAAGAAGCAGGTTTTCAGATGTATCGAAATGAAGATCATTTCATGGGGATCATACATGCGAACATGGTGCTGCAGCTTCTGCCTTCCAGCTCAGCTTGCCTGAAAGACTGGTTGATACTTACATTCTTTTTTCCCTGTAAGGAAGCCAAGGCAGCGTGCACCTCTCCATTTCATCTTCACAACAACCCTGTGAAGTAGGCTGGGCTGCAAGTCACTAGTCCAAAGTCACCCAGCAAGCTTTGTAGCCATGTGGGGAGCAGAACTGGGTCTCCCGAGTACCCCTGCAGCACCCTGTCCACAATGCCACACGGGTCTCTGATGCCCTCTCTGAGGTCATCTGGTCACTCTCTGGGCCACGCCGTGTCCTCCTGAGGTCACCACTGTCATTCAGAGCAGGGCCTTGAGCACGGAGGTGCCGGCACCTTCCCCCCGGGGGCAGTGCACCAGCTCTTCTGATCTGCAAGCCCTTTAGGCCATCTTTCCTTCCATAATTTAGACGCATCATCCTGCGTATGTTTTAGCAGAAAACCCACCACCTCCCAGCATATTCACATTTTTCTGTCTAAATAGGCACAGGATTGCACTCTTAGAAACACAGAAACAAAGCAAGTAGATGGGGGCTCCTGGGCCATCTAGTCTGACCCTCAGCTCCAGCCAGCTCTGCTCACGTAATCCCCAACATGTGCCTGCCCTATCTTTCTTTGAACACCTTCACTGATGCTGCCTCGACCACCTCCCGTGGAAGCCCATTCCATCTCCTAGGGGTCCTAACCATCAGGAAGTACTTCCCGGCATCCAACCTGAAGCCTGAGTTTCTCTGAAATGGAATTTGGACCTCTGCCGGAACAAGCATCAACACTCCTGGTCTGATTCATAAGTCATTCTTCCATGGTTTACAAGTGTGTCGTACTGGTTGGAGCATTAAGCTAGGCCGGGACCAAAGACGCGGCTCACAACTCCACAGACAGCGAAGACACTTCCTCCGTGCAGCCTTCACCGCCCACTCCCTGTGGGAGCCGGCGGCGTCGAAGCACAGCAGCGGCTCTTGCGGAACAAGCTGCGCTTCCACGCGGGGAGCCGCTGGCCCTTGCGTGGCTGGGCAAAGCCTTGTGCTGTTACTGAGTCAACAGCTCTTCTTGCCTGCTAGCTTGGCGCTGCCCTGGGTCCTGAAAGGCCCTGCCCACCCTCGACATTGCTGGCAGCCGTGGCCAGCACCTGTTCCTGCACTAGCGGCAGCAGCAGCCCTTCCTGCAAGCGTCCCACATGCCATGGAGCTCGTGGGCCGATCCTGAGAGAGCTCTCGGAGGAAGGAGGCGGCCCGCCCTCACGGGCCTCCTGCCTTGCCTGGCCGGCTTCCTGCCCTGCACTGTGGTGGCTGCTCCTGGCTCCCTGACATGGGTCAGGGACAGCCAACACAAGAGGGTAGATACTGTTTTAAACCCCCCTTTGAAGATTTAAAGGATACACGAAGGTCAGGGATGGGTGAGTGAACCATGTCTGAGATCACCAAGCTCCCTGACCGTTGTCTTGCCCCTCGTCTTGCACGCCGTTCTCTTTGCTGCTTGCAGATGCTGCTAGCACCACAAAGTGGGAAACGGGGTGAACTGAACAGCCAAAATGTCCCCGAATCTGCCCACATTTCCTGACTGGGGCAACTTTCCTCTGCAGACTGAAATGGGGCTGATTTGGCCTACAGGGGGCAGTTGCTTGAAGGAGGGAAATTGGTCAAAATCAAGCCGCAAAAGTAGTGTGAACCAAATATCTTCCGCCAACACTTGCTGGGGCTTACATTTGGGGTTTTGAGCAGGGCAGGCTCACAAGTTTTGCAAGCTCCTCAATCCCTAATTAAAACAGAAAGAAATTTGTGAAAAAGGGAAAACCAGGAAAGATGCCCTTCATCCCCAGTGTGCTTACTGATTGATCATTGATTAAGCCACTTAATTAATTCAGAAAACTATTTGTTTGGAGGGCTGTGTGAACAGAGCATGAGCTGAGGACCAGGAGAAGGGAGGAGGGAGACATTGTCTGCAGGTCGCAGCAGGATCGAGAGGTGAGAACAGGAAGCCGAGGGCAGTGTTGGCAAGCTAAGAGAGGCGGTGATGCTAGTGCAGGGGGAATTCTCCTGCAGCAAGGTCAGTGCCAGCGCGGCTCGTGCAGAAGCCGAGATCAAGGAGATGCCCAAGGCATCCAGGGGAGGAGCTGGTGCAATGGCAGAGGCTAGAGCCGGACGGCGACGCGAGGGATTGGGAAGCGGCAAGGTCAGAGAGCTGGTGAACCTGAACGTAGACATGACCCAGAGAAAAGAGGGAGATGTCGGAGGAGGTGAGCCAGGAATCAAGATCAGAAATCGGAGGGGGATTGGGCAGGGACAGAACATCGCAGCAAAGCAGAGTGGCAGGCTGGAAAATGGGTCGGGGGCTGGAAAACAGGAGTCAGCAGAATCCGGAGCGCAGAGTGCCGGAGGAGGAGTCGAAGAACCGCAGAAGACTGGCGCTGGAGGGGGCAGAGGGCCACCAGGCAGGACTGCCCATTTCAGCGTCATGGCAGAGGGCTGTCCAGGCAGCCCTCTGAATGCCTCCAGCATGGCACAGCCCCTGTGCCCGGGCAGAGGCTCTGCTGCCCTCTTCCTGGCAGGGCAGCTCTGACTCTTGAGCGGGAGCCCAAGTGGGGCAAGAGGCACGGGGTGCTCTGAGGGTGTTCGCGGTGGGGCAACTGCCGAGGGTCTGCACCCCACATGGGCCGCTGGCAAAAACCCCCTGGAATGGATCTTCTTCTTCCCCGAGGCAACCTGTCTGTACCACGGCCACACTCTGGCCCAGGTGCTGGAGGTGGAGGGGGACACGGCCTCTGCGCCCACCAAGCAAGCAAGGAAGCAGCCGGAGAAGATGCTGAGGAGTGAGAGCAGCTGGTGGCAAGACGGTAAATGCACCAAAGGAGGGGGCCATGGAGGGTCTTGCCCCGGGGGTCCCTGCAGTTGCGGCTAACAGTGCTCCTGAGACAACCCCAACGATCTGCCAAGGAGGCCAGGGCATCAGACCCCCCCCCCCCCGGGCTGGCTCAAGCACCCGCTGCCACCCATCAGGAAAAGGGTGCCCTCCACACCTCTCCATGGTCCGAGGCTGAAGCTCCACCCAGCTCTGTCCGCACTATCTCAAGGTCCATAATTCAGTCCCCATCCGAGAGGCCGTGTTCTGCCCAGCACCCCTGTCAGTCCAAGACGGGCGTCCGCGGAGGCAGGCGCAAAAGAATCCAACCATTTTGGGAAGGCATCCAGGAGCAGTAAAGCTGCGTAAGTGTAAATTATGTGGGTACAAATTTCTCCCCCCACCCCATCTTAAGTAGGGAAAGTGCAATAACCGTCAACACCCACTTGAGGTTATTAATAGCAAGAAAGGAAATGGTCTTGGGCAATAAAGAAGGCCAACCTTTGGCGGAAGGGTTGCACCAGAACTGAGAGGGAGATGTTTAGAAGAAACTGGAGGGGGAAACGGTGGCTAACAGGATGGACCGTAATTCTCAGGGAGATTCCTCAAGCCCCCAAACTCATGGGCACATCATCCAGCCGTGAATGCTGCTCTAAGGGCATGCGGTTTGCAGGCTGGGGTTGCGTCTCAGCTGTGCGTTGCGATGGTTTCCTCCCAAGCTCTTACTGTCAGGAATGTTGAAACTCAAGACCGTGGGCCCAAAGTGGTGGTGGGCCGATTTAAAAAACTTGGGATTTCCAAGCATCAAAATGCATCTTCACCTTCCGCAAGGGACAAGCCACTCCACGTAGGAACACGGTTTTCAGAGTGCAGCTCTTAGAAGTCTGGGCTTGCACCCCAGTCTGTTCCACCAACTTTGTGCTGCTGAATTTTGGTCACATCTTTTGCTCCGCTGGACTCCTCACATTCCAGAACAAGCAGGCATGTGGGTACATGCCAGTCCTTCAGTGCCGAGAAGAGCTGTCCCCACTGAACTTGGCTCACACTGGGAGCTGAGGGCTTTGTTCTGGTGTGCTTCCCAAATTTGCAAAGTTCTCCCTGTTTGGTACAAGAGGAACTTGAGTTTTTGAAAAATGACCACTGGTTTGTTTTATTTAAAACATTTAAATGTCATCCTTCACTATCGCGTCTCAGGATGACTTACAAGATTAAAACCAATAATCATAAAAACAATCAATAAAACAATACAATAAAATTACCAAAACCCAATACAAATAAATCAAATCAGAACAAAACAAGTGATTGTGAATCAATAAAAATGCTAATTTTTAAAATAACAATTAAAAGGTTTTAACTTGGCACCGGAAGGAATATAGGCTCAGTGCCAGGCGAACCTCTCCGGGGAGCGCGTTCCACAATCTGGGCGCCACCGCAGAGAAGGCCCTGTTCTAAGTAGATGTCCTTTTTACCTCCTTCAGGGAGGGTTCTTGGAGCAGGGCCTCTCCTGCAGATCTTAAGGGGCGTGAGGGCATATAAGGAAGGAGATGTTCCTTCAGGTATCCTGGTCCCAAGCCATTTAGGGCTTTATAGGTTAGTACCAGCACCTTGAATTGGGCCCGGACTTCAACTGGGAGCCAATGGAGCTGGAAGAGGACCGGTGTTATATGATGAGAATAGCGGCTGGTCCCCATCAGCAGCCTGGCTGCTCAAGTTTGTACCAGCTGAAGTATCCAAACCATTTTCAAGGGCAGCCCCACGTAGAGCGCGTTACAGTAATCCAACCGGGAGGTTACCAGAGCGTGTATCACCATTGCTATGCAGTGTTTGTCCAGGTAAGGACACAGCTGTAGGAAGGCACTCCCTGCCACCGCCACCACCTGGGTTTCCAGTGACAGTTCTGGGTCAAGGAGTACTCCCAAGCTGCAGACCCTGTCCCTTAGAGGGAATGCAACCCCGTCCAGGACAAGGTCAAAATCACTTGCCTGAAAACTTGAACTGCCCACCAACAGGACTTCCATCTTATCTGGATTGAGGCTCAGTTTATTGGCCCTCATCCAGCCTATTATCTCGGCCAGGCACTGGTTCAGTACAGCCACTGCCTCACCTGGGGTAGATGTAAACAAGAGGTAGAGCTGGGTATTGTCAACATACTGATGACTCCGCACCCAAACCTCCTGATGACCTCTCCCAGCGGTTTCATGTAGATGTTAAAGAGCATGGGGAACAAAATAGAGCCCTGCGGAACCCCACGGCAAAGCTGCCATGGCACAGAGCTATAATCCCCCAGCACCACCTTCTGGAATCAGCTGTCCAGGTAGGAGTGGAACCACGGCCATGCAGAGCCTCCTACTCCTGACCCAGCCAGCCTTTCCAGAAGGATACCATGGTCAATGGTATTGAAAGCCGCTGAAAGGTCCAGGAGAACCAACAGGGACACACTCCCCCTGTCCCTCTCCCTGCAAAGGTCTTCATACAGAGAGTCCAAGGCAGATTCAGTACCATAACCGGATCTGAAGCTGGACTGAAATGGGTCCAGATAATCCATTTCATCCAAGAGTGCCTGGAGTTGTCCCGCCACCACCTGCTCCAACACCTTGCCCAAAAATGGGATGTTGGACACTGGTCTGTAATTGGCGGCCATCTCTGGGTCCAGGGACACCTTCTTCAGGATAGGCCATGTCACTGCATCCTTCAAGGGGGCAGGGACCTGGCCCTCCCTCAGTGAGGCATTGATAACCTCCTGGACCCAGGGACCAATCCCATAACCGGCTTCCTTAAGTAGCCAAGAAGGGCAAGGGTCAAGTAAATAGGTGGTAGGATGTACCATCCCAAGCACCTTGTCCACATCCTCAGGTCACAATAACTAAAACTCATCCAATAATGATGGACCAGAAAGCACTCTGGACACTTCCCGTACTGGAGTCATATCAGCTGTGGAGTCCAGGTCATGGTGAATCTGAGCAATTTTTCCCTTAAAGTGCTGGGCAAAGTCATCACAGCAGGCTGCCGAAGGTGCACCCACATCTTTTTCCTGGCCAGAGTGTGTCAGGCCTTGCACTACTCGGAAAAGCTCCGCTGGACGGCACTGGGAGAAAGCAATGGAAGCGGAGAAGAACTGCCTCTTCGCCACCCTCACCGCCACAGCATAGGCTCAATACTGAGCACATACAGTAAGTGCGTTCGGTCAGATTCGTCCCGAGATCTCCTCCACCTGCGCTCTAATCGTCTCCCAGCCTGCTTCATCGTCTGCAACTCAGGAGTATACCATGGTGCCGAGCGGGCTCTGCTAGGTGGGAGAGGATGCTTAGGAGCGATCGTGTTGACTGCCCTGGTCATCTCCCTATTCCATGAATCGACCACGACCTCAACAGGAGCACCAGCTTTATTAACCAAAAAATCCCCCGGAGCCCTCAGGAATCCCTCTGGGTCCATCTGTCTCTGGGAGCAGACCATCTTAATAGGGCCTGCACCCTTCTGGAAGGAGAGATCAACCCCGAGCTCAAACCTCATGAGGAAGTGGTCTGACCATGACAAAGGATCAAATTAGAGACAAAGGATCTGAAAGTGAGATCAAATTTCTCACTTCCAGGCCGCCCTCTTCCTGTCCCATTGGGAAAACCAGGTCAAGCGTGTGACCCTTTCATGGGTTGGGCCAGTGACATGTTGAGACAGCCCCATGGCTGCCATGGAAGCCATGAAGTCCTGAGCTGTCCCAGGCAGAACCGCCTCAGCATGGAGGTTGAAGTCCCCCAGGACCAACATCCTGGGGGTCCTCAACACCAGGCCCAAGATGATCTCCAACACTTCAGGCAGGAAGTCTGCTGGGCAGGAGGGTGCACGGTACACCAGCAGAATCCCTAATCTGTCTTGATCGCCCAACACCAGGTACAAACATTCAAGACCTGGCCTTGAAGGAACAGGAAGCCTTGTGAGGGAAATAGAGGCTCAGTAAACCAGGGTGACCCCCCTCCCCGGGCGTGGCCGATGTTGCACCAGATACCCAAGTGGGCATAACTGCATGAGGGAGACATCTCCACCTTCTTCCGCCCAGGTTGCAGTAATACATGAGACCACTGCCTTGTCATGGTGAAGGGGCTTGTGTAGCTCAATGAAGCTACAAGCTGTGCCGTGCAGGCCACCCAAGATGGACAGGTCATAGCAGAGAGCTCTGACAAAACGTGCTGCACTGGAGAAGGAAATGGCAACCCACTCCAGTATCTTTGGCCATGAAAACCCCATGGACAGTACCAAAAGGCAAAACGATATGACACCAGAAGATGAGCCCCTCAGGTCGGAAGGTGTCCAATGTGCTACTGGGGAAGAGCAGAGGGCTAGTACTAGTAGCGCCAGAAAGAATGAAGCGACTGGGTCAAAGCCGAAAGGACACTCAGTTGCAGATGTATCTGGTGGTGAAAGGAAAGTTCGATGCTGCAAAGATCTATACTCTATAGGAACCTGGAATGTAAGATCCATGAATCAAGGCAAGCTGGATGTGGTCAAACAAGAGATGACAAGACTGAACATCGACATCTTAGGAATCAGTGAACTGAAATGGACAGGAATGGGTGAATTTAATTCAGATGACCATCAGGTATACTACTGCGGACAAGAATCCCTCAGAAGAAATGGAGTAGCCTTCACAGTCAATAAAAGAGTAGGAAAACAGTACTGGGATACAATCTCCAAAATGACAGAATGATCTCAGTTCAAATCCAAGGCAAACCATTCAACATCACAGTAATCCAAGTCTATGCCCCAACCACTGGTGCTGAAGAGGCTGAAGTTGACCGGTTCTATGAAGGCCTACAACACCTTCTAGAAATCACACCAAAAATGATGTCCTTATCATCATGGGGGATTGGAATGCTAAAGGAGGAAGCCAAAAGATAACTGGAATAATGGGCAAGTTTGGCCTTGGAGTACAAAATGAAGCAGGGCACAGGCTGGTAGAATTTTGTCAAGAGAACACAATGGTCATAGCAAACACTCTTTTCCAACAACCCAAGAGATGACTCTACACATGGACATCACCAGACAGTCAACACAGAAATCAGACTGATTATGTGCTCTGCAGCCAAAGATGGAGAAGCTCTACACAGTCAGTAAAAACAAGACAGGAGCTGACTGTGGCTCAGACCATAAGCTTCTTGTTGCAAAATTTAGGCTTAAATTGAAGAAAGTAGGGGAAAGCACTAGGCCACTCAGGTATGACCTAAATCATATCCCTGATGAATATACAGTAGAGGTGACAAATAGATTTAAGGAATTAGATCTGATAGACAGAGTGTCTGAAGAACTATGGACGGAGGTTCGCAACATTGTACAAGAGGCAGCAACTAAAACCATCCCAAAGAAAAAGAAATGCAAGAAAGCAAAATGGCTGTCTGAGGAAGCTTTACAAATAGCCAAGGAAAGAAGGGAAGCGAAAGGCAAGGGAGAAAGAGAAAGATACACCCAATTGAATGCAGAATTCCAGAGAATAGCTAGAAGAGATAAGAAGGCCTTCTTCAATGAACAGTGTAAAGAAATAGAAGAAAACAATAGAATAGGGAGGATAAGAGATCTCTTCAAGAAAATTGGAGATATGAAGGGAACCTTTCATGCAAAGATGGGCATGATAAAGGACCAAAATGGCAGGGACCTAACAGAGGCAGAAGAGATTAAGAAGAGGTGGCAAGATTACACAGAGGAACTATACAAGAAAGAGCTTAACATCCCTGATAACCACGATGGGGTGGTCACTGACCTCGAGCCAGACGTCCTGGAATGTGAAGTCAAATGGGCCTTAAGAAGTCTGAGCAACAACAAAGCTAGTGGAGGTGACAGTATTCCAGCTGAGCTATTCAAAATCTTAAAAGATGATGCAGTAAAAGTGCTACACTCAATATGCCAGCAAATTTGGAAAACTCAACAGTGGCCACAGGATTGGAACAGGTCAGTTTACATTCCGATCCCAAAGAAGGGCAATGCCAAAGAATGTTCAAACTACTGCACCACTGCACTCATTTCACATGCTAGCAAAGTGATGCTCAAAATCCTACAAGCTAGGCTCCAGCAGTACGTGGACCAAGAATGACCAGAAGTACAGGCAGGATTTCGAAGAGGGAGATGAACTAGAGATCAAATTGCCAACATACGCTGGATCATGGAGAAAGCTAGGAAGTTCCAGAAAAACATCTACTTCTGCTTCATTGACTATACTAAAGCCTTTGATTGTGTGGATCACAACAAATTGTGGCAAGTTCTTAAAGAGATGGGGGTACCAGACCATCTTATTTGTCTCTTGAGAAACCTATATGTGGGTCAAGAAGCAACAGTGAGAACTGGACATGGAACCACTGATTGGTTCAAAATTGAAAAAGGAGTTTGGCAAGGCTGTATACTGTCGCCCTGCCTATTTAACTTATATGCAGAGCACATCATGAGAAAGGCGGGACTAGATGAATCACCAGTTGGAATTAAGATTGCTGAGAGAAATATCAACAACCTCAGATATGCAGATGATACCAATCTCATGGCAGAAAGTGAAGAGGAACTAAAGAGCCTCTTGATGTGGGTGAAGGAGGAGAGTGCAAAAGTTGGCTTGAAACTCAACAATAAGAAAACTAAGGTCATGGCATCTGGTCCTCTCACTTCCTGACAAATAGATGGAGAAGAAATGGAGGTAGTGACAGATTTTATTTTCCTGGGCTCCAAGATCACCACAGACGGGGACTGCAGCCAAGAAATTAAAAGACGCTTGCTCCTGGGGAGGAAAGCTATGGCAAATCTAGACAGCATACTAAAAAGCAGAGACATCACCCTGCCAACAAAAGTGCGTATAGTCAAGGCTATGGTTTTCCCAGTTGCAATGTATGGCTGTGAAAGCCGGACCATAAGAAAGGCTGAGCGCAAAAGGATTGAGGCCTTTGAATTGTGGTGCTGGTGGAGACTCCTGCGAGTCCCTTGGACCACAAGGTGATCAAACCAGTCAGTCCTAGAGATCAACCCTGACTGCTCTTTAGAAGGCCAGATACTGAAGATGAAACTCAAATACTTTGGCCACCTAATGAGAAGGAAGGGCTCCCTGGAGAAGAGCCTAATGCTGGGAACAATAGATGGCAAAAGAAGGAGGGGACGGCAGAGGAGGAGGTGGCTGGATGGAGTCACTGAGGCAGTTGGTGTGAGCTTGAGTGGACTCTGGGGGAGGGTGGAGGGCGGGAAGGCCTGGAGGAATGTTGTCCATGGGGTCGCAATGGGTTGGACGCGACTTCGCGACTAACAACAACATATTAATAATGGATGTAGGAGTAAGCAAATCTAACAGAGTGGAAGCACATGAAGCTGGCCCGCTCTACAAATATTTGCATCGAGCCTCACCAAGGCCAAAGTCTGAGCAGTGGCACAGTCGCGTTGTGTTGTTGCCAGGATCTAACTTTTGCAAAGGGAAGGAGACTTCCATGACCAGAGGGCCACCTCTCATCAAAGACCCGGGCTCAGTGCAACCCCAGTTGCCTCCTTCTGCGTGGCTCCTTCTCCTGAATCGCTTTGAAGCGTTTCTGGGGCAGGAGGGGCTCCTGACACAAGGATGGGGCAGGGAACCTGGTCCAAGTGATCCAGCATAAATCCAGATCTAGCCTATGGCTGGGCAAGCAAGCAATGTGCAAGCTCTCCAGGATTCTGCAGCATTGCCAGCTGCCCATCCAGTACCTGATTCCCAGCTGCAAATCACTGCTCCTTCTGTGCGAACGGAACAGTTGTGCGAATCGAGCAATGCATGGAGGGGAGATCCCTGAAAGTCCTTCCAAATTAGCATAAGAGAGCGCCAGGGTGGCGCAGTGGGCAAGAGCCTGGGACCGGGACTCAGGCGATCCGGGTTCGAGTCCCCGCACGGCCATGGAGCCCACTGGGTGACTCTGGGCCAGTCACAGACTCTCAGCGCAGCCCACCTCGCAGGGTTGTTGTTGTTGTGGGGATAAGATGGAGGAGAAGAATGATGTAAGCTGCCTTGAGCCCTTTGTAGGAGAAAGGCAGGATATAAATCAATCAATCAATCAATAAAATAAGGGTCCCCAAATCCAGACAAGTTTCCTTCCTAGGGTGTGAGAAGAACATTTGTGTAAATTAGGACATTAGCATGCATCTAAGACACGGGGACCGGGAACGAGGTAAACATGAATGCACGATTAACAATTTAGGGGCATTTTTGGCTGGCTTGTGCTTGCACGGACATTTGGAGCGTCAGATGGGGCCTGCTCGCAGCGCTTTGTGAGCAAACATGCAACTGCGCTACATCCCCAGTCCGGCCGGGGCTCCATCATGCAAGGTAGGTAAAAATTACGTGGGAGGAGCCAATCCCCCCTGGGCTCAGCTCCTCCCACCTTTCCAGTCAATGGTTCTGCACAGATGCAGACCTCCTCGTCTGTTTATTTTTCCTCCGCCGGCTCCCTCCCGGCCGCCTCCCCTCTGCAGAAATTACGAAAATCTGTCATTCATCCCTTCGTTTCCCCCCTTACATCTCCATCTATCAGCGTTTCAAAGGCAGTCTTCTCAGATGCGGTGCAGCGGCGGAGATGGAGAAGGTTTAATGGCAAATCCACTGCTAACTGTGCAAACCCATACAGGGAGGCGAGGACAGGAGAGGCTGCATTTGCATACATATTAAACGAGAGCAGTAAAAAAAATGCCAACGTGCAAACCATTTGGACGAGGCTCCACTTCGCAATGAGAGCTGCCAGGGAATCAATCTCGGGGTTTTCAGAAAAGGGGAGAGTTTAACAGCTGAGGAGGGAAGGCACAAAGGCTGCCCCTCAGAAGAAAAGGCCCCTGCTCACCCTTGCAGGCCTCCTTCCGCACAGCCACCCGTGAAAAGGTGGCGTGCAGGGGCTCAGCTTCAGCACTTCCGTTAGCTGCCCCCCCCCCCCCCCCCCCCACAAACTGCTCAGGGGGCAGGCGCCTGCTTCCCTTGGGAAGGGTCCAGGCTCGTTCCCAGCAGCACGTCCAGGGAAAAACTCCAGCCAGAAATTGATTATTTATTTATTATTATTTATTTATTAAAACATTTTTATGCCGCCCCATTTGCCGAAGCCTCGGGGCGGCTTACAACGTTAAGTTAAAAAAAATTATAACATTAAATTAAAAAATACAAACATTAAGTTAAAAATGCAAAAATACCAATATAAAATAAGCCGCCCTGGCCAGATAAAATCCAATAATATTAACCATTAAAATAAAAAGGTCTTTGCCTGGTGCCGAAAAACAAATATGGAAATCCCGTAGGGCCGTGGCTACCAGGTGGGCCAGGACCTGCCCTCCCCCGCACCCCCAGAGAGCAGAAGAGCCGGCGCTGGGGAGACGGGGGAGCAGAAAGTGAGCTGCAGCCAGCGCTCCAGCCCTTGCCCCTGCCCTGCCAGGCCACTCTTGCAAGCCGCCAGCCAACAGCAGGGCCGGAGGTGAAGCTGCACTCCGTGAGCAAGCCACGGGAGGAGGAGTGGGGGCCGTGTCTGCACTTTTCCATACTTTTGGAGGGTCTCCCGTGCCACGCCACCTGCTGATGTGTGAATGAGGCAAGACTTTGGATCCCCCGGTTGGCACAAGGCAGCTGAGCTCAGGAGAAGGAGGCCGACGTGTACTAAGGCAGCAGCTCCGACAGTCTAGGGCGATGCCCCGGTGTAACTGCCGTGAGGGACACCCATGACGACAAGCCTGCGAGGTGGGAAGGCCCGGCAACTGCTCCAAAGGGGCCCCCGGAGCTTGCTGACTGAGCAGGGACTCCGACCCAGGACCCTCGAGGCCTGTGCGGCCCTCCTGCCACTGCGCCACACTGGCTCTCGCCGCAACCGACTTGAGAAGAAGGCGAGTCGCTCGCCTGGGTGCGGGAGTGAGGCGACGAGGGTTCTGCCGGCAGCCCGCTGCAAGAAGGGGCAGGAAGCCAGCATGGCTGGGTCTCTCGCCTGCCTCGCAGGGCCCTTCTCGTGTCTCAAGGCAAGGACGGTGTGGGGGAGGGAGGCCGCCGCTCAGGGAAACCGCACCGGCAGCCCGAGCAGCATCCAGCGTGGCTGTTGCGCAAACCTGGGCTGCTATCGGACAAGCCAAGCCGGCACTCCGAAAGGGTTCCGGCTGCCCCACCTCCTCCGCCTCGCCTTTTCCCTGTCGGTGCATTGCATACATTCCTCACAGCCTGGAAGCCAGCAACCCAAGGGCAAAGAGCACTGGAAGCTTAACCCCTTCAAAACTATGGCTGATGAGACAGGCAACAGAGAGAGAGAGAGAGAGAGAGAGAGAGAGAGGAGAGAGAGAACGAGAACCCACTGGCACTTGATTATCAGGACTGTGGAGGTGGGGTCCAGCTCTCCACCCACACACAGCAGAACTGATGTGGTTAAGGTCAGACCCACACAGCATGTGGGGGGAAACCCACTGTACAATGATGTTCTCCCAAACTGCTCACAACACGGAATGATACCAGAAGACAATGGAGGAAAAGACACTCAGCTAGGGATACTGCTGGAGGGAGAGACAAATTTTCTTCCAGCCACAATTTTAAGCAAACCAACCTAATTTGCACTTCCGAGGCTCCATTCTAGGCTTCTTGAATCCAGATCAAGGCAGGAAGCATGTAGGAGCTTGGATAGCCACCTGCTGGCTGGAGCGCTCTCCCAGTAAAACAATAGGAGGATGTTGTCTCAGCAGGCAGCTGAAGCCTTGCGTAGGCTGACAAGACCTGCAGTGTGGCTAAGCTCTACCCCACCTGGAAGAGCTCACCAGCGGGTTAAAGGGCCCTCTCCTGCTCAGCTAGCTAGCGGCTTCTGTGAGGCTGGACAGATGGCGATCCTGCCAGGAAGGCCTCTTCTGGGCCAGAGGGCAATTGCAGGGCTGTGGCCGCTGGCCAGGAAAACCCAGCATAAAGGACTGACTAACCACCTCTGCACATGGGAAGGCCCAGGGCAGGGGTCTTGACCCCAAGGGAAGGGGCCCACTTCTCTGAGGACTGCACACTGCTTCACTCTCAGCTCCAAAACCATGAAGCAACACTCATATATTAGTTGGAAGGGGTTGCATAGCCCCCCCAAAATCAAAAATCAGATGGAAATTACAGACAAGATTGCATGGCTTAGAGTTAATGTGTGTGTGTTGTATGCACAAAATAGCTTTGGGGTGCTAGTAAAAAAGTTTGCAGACTGGTGCAGAAATGGAAAGGAGAGGAAAGTGGCCCAAGCACGTGAAAAACCAACATAAAATGAAACATACAAATTCGGCCTTCCTTGCTTTTGGCAGGAGCCGTGCTCTGGCCATAACATCTGCATCCAACCTGAGGAGAGAACTGCATCATGGGAGAGGTAAGGGACAGGGCAAGGCCATTACATCCCCTGCTGAAAGACACGGCTCCCCCCTGCCCCCCGCCCCCCGCATCCCTTTTTCTTGGTGAGTTGCATCTTTTTGGATTGAATACCCACAGAAGTCTTTGGTTTTACTGACTGCCTTGAAGCCATTTCAGGAATCAGCCGAGAAGAGGGATCAAAATATTACTACTAAGAATAAGAGAAAGGCAAATAATTCACTGTTAGCAGCAGTCCTGTAATTTCAGTACCCTTCGGGTCACGCAGACATGCCCCTCTTCCATGGGGGTGGGGCAGGGGGCAGCCCTGGGGCAGAGAGACAGTCTGGACAAGACCCGGAGCCTCCAGAAGATGCTCTCAGGAGAATCCGTCTGGTTCTCCCGGCCACATCCTTCATCCCAAACTAGCATCTTTCTGGGGACAGAGGCCCCCTTATGCCCATCGTTCCATGCGGCTTCCACCCCTAAAAATGAAAAAAAAACCCAGACGTAAGAACCTCATACTGCTCTCTGTCAAGAGGCCAAACACTCCAGGAAGAAAACACACGCGCACCAGCAAATGAACAAAAATGAGCTGCAGCGCAGAGATAAGCCGAAGGAACTGTGCCGAAGGAAGTGCGTGACACAATCTCGGCTCCTCTATTAATTTCAGCTAATTTCCTGCATGCGCTGCCTTCGTTTAGGGTCCCTCCCTCCTCTCCTCACCAGCAGATTCAGGACTAAGAAAGGTTACCGCGTAACCTTGCCTTGCCGGTTTGTGATTCGTTTCATGCAAATCTCTACCTACAGCTTGGTAATGAGATGCATTTCGGGAGAGCCAATCAGCTGCCCGCCTGACAGATACTGATCTTCCCGATTTATTTTTAGCTCTGTGCTTCCCCCTCTAGATCCAAAAAAAAAAAAAAAAACCCCGTTTTTTCCACCCCCCCCCCCCCTCCCCCCCCCCCCCCCCCCGCTCGCCCTTTTGCTGCAGTCGCATCCCTTCTTTCCTCCTCCTCCCGACAGGAGGCCAGCAAAGCTCGGGCAAGCCGAGAGCAGCGAGGCAGAGGAGGCCTGGGCAGCTCCCGCCCGCGGTGGAAAAGACCCTCTGCCCCACGTCTCCCCGGAGGGGTGTGCGGTGGGGCAAGGAAGCTTTCCTGCCCGAGAGGGGAAAATGAGGGAAGAGAATGAGCCGAGCCCAGCCGAGCCGAGCCCAAAGGTATCTGTTCAAATTTAGCACGCGCATGCACTTTGGCGGCCAAGAGCAGGAGCAAAGCAGGGTGGAGGACGGACCGGGGGCCGAGGCGGAGGCGGAGGAAGCGCCGCCCCTCGGCCCTGCAAGAAGCGGCTGGAGCAGCGGGCTCGGCTCTGCAGAGAGCGCGGCTGCCCCTCCAGATGCCCTGGACTACAACGCCCGTGTCCCCAGCCATCGGCAGCGCGACGGGAGCTGGAGTCCGAAGCAGCTGGGGGGCAGCCAGTGGAGAGAACACAGCTCACACGGGGGTTGTTGGGAGAACGTGCCCCCTGCCAGCACCGCCCGCCGGGTGCCAGAGGCCGGAGCACCCCGGCTTCTGCTTCCTGCCCGCCCCGTGGGAGTGGCAAGTCCACAGGCCGATATTTGCTCATCACGCGGCTTTTCAGGGCACAGGAGCCCCATTCCAAAAACCAAAGAGTTGGCAACTTTGATGCAAACAACTTTGAGAGACGCAAGAGCTGCGGTTTCTAAGGTGCACACTCTGCCCGTGAGGCTGCCAGGGGCAGGGAATGTGTGCGCCCGCGCATGCGAGAGAGTGGCAGCGTTTCAGTGGACTGAACTGCCCTACAGAGAAGTTCTGCCCGTCACCCCCCCCCCACACGCACGCACGCACATGCACACACTTTCCGTGGCTTATGGGCAGGGGATCTTTTAAAAAGGCTCTATGGTACACAGTGTGCTTGTGGATCAGGGCCCCAGAGCCAAATTCAGTTCTAGAGATCTTGGAGCAGCGAGGAGAAGGCCTTTCAGGAAGGCAGCCTGACCCATCTCAAGCGGGATGGGGAGAAAGAGGCAGGCGCTCAGGTGTGGGCTGCGACAAAATGCTGCAGTGTGTCCTCACCCCCTAAGTGGTGCTGAACAGCGATCAGGCCAAGAGCTGGCTTCTGTTTTGGTGTGGGCAGCACGTCCTAGTAGAGGGCGAAAAGGACAAGGCCCAGAGAGCAAATGGATCGGCCTCCTTGGGAGAGGGATGGTGCCCTTTTAGAAGGTGCCGGCGGCGTAGCGGAACTGGCGCCATGGGGGTGCAGCACCATGATTCCTTTACCGGCGGGGGGGGTGATATCACCTGCCACACCCCAGCTGCAATTCTCACAGCTGCTGGAGAAGCCATGAATTTTCCCGTCATTGTTCTACGTTTCCTGTCATAAAGCAAAGGATTTTAGACTGGCTTCGTCACGAAGGGCAATGAAGACCCGATGGCTTGTTTAAAAGGAAGGGCCATTCCTGGTAGAGAGGAAAACTGGCACAATTGGACTGTGGATGTGGATCAGCACAGCTGTGGTCAATTCTGTGCTGCCCTGGAAGGACAAGCGATGGAGCCCCTCGGAACGGGCCCCTCCGCTTCAGAACTAACCTCTCTGGGAAAGCAGCAAACAGTCGGACGTGGGGGAAGAGTGGAGTGTGGTCCTGGGGGCAAGCTTAAGGCCCCAAAGCAGCCAAACGCTGCTGACAGCCTTAGGTTTTCCATGGACATTTGGTCTCACCCAGCCTTAGCAGTGTCTCCACTGGAAGCAGGATTCTGGACTGAATAGGTCTTCTGTTGGATCCAGAATGTTTGTTAGCATTATGATTGTTACTGCTATTAATACACAGTGATACATAACGCATGCCGGTGCAAAGCCACAGCTTGATTCACAGAAACGTTTGCTTCTCTTTACTTAACCCGGCATTATTTAATCTATCCCCCACTGCAGTGTGTGTCTTCCCCCAACGCAAAGTATTTTAATCTTCAAACAAGGAACGAATGAAAGAAGAGTAGTATGCAAAAGCTTCATAATCATGAGGACTAGTAGCAGCCTTTCAAGAATGAAGCCAGGGGATCTTTTGAGCACCAGCCCTAAGGTTTGACAAGCATGCAGCAAAGGAGCGGGCATGGAAAGAGATGACACGTGATCTCTAGCCATTTCAAAGATGGGGAAGCGTGCAGCAAGAAATCTGGGTCAGGAAACTGGACGCTCCGGGAAGCACGACTGGACCTGCTCGGCCCTTGTGGGGCAGCGCTGGGCTTGCTGTCACTGCCCCCAGCATGGCCACCGAGGCCCGGCAGGGTCCTCCATGAGGCCCCCGGACAAGACCCCACTGAAGCACCTCCTCCCTCCGTTGTGAGGCGCTCCCCCGTCTGCCTCCCACCCCGGTGCTCCCTGGCTCCTCACCCATCCTCACGCAAGCAAGCGGGAGCCACGAGGCTGCCCGCCAGAGTGGAAGGGGGCCACGGCAGCCCTGGAGCTGGTACGGGCTGCCCCCCATTAATCGCCGCCTGGGGGAGACGGCTGCCGCCCGAGCTGCCTCCTGAAGATGGGCTGCCACCACAGAGCTCCATGCATAGCTCTGAGAAAGCCCGGCGTAAAGGCTGCAGGCGGTCAGCAGCCCCCGTTGATCATTCGCAGCTCCCCTCCCCGGATTGCGGGACCCTAAGCTTTGGCCCCGGGGCCCTGCCTTGTCCCACCACTGAGTGCTTCTCAGAGGAGGACCTGGACCTGCCCCCAGCCCCCCCCCCCCCCCCCGGCAGGAGGATGTGGGCACTGGCACTGGAGAGGACGGGGGTTTCCATCTCCTGCGTGCAAGGACCAGAGTTAGGGTTGCCATAGTTACCCTAACAAAGATGCATCCCCATCCAGTGCTCGCTCCCATGTTGATGTCGGCACGACGGGAGAAAGCCGCGCACGCGCCCGGCAGGCAGGCTCCCCGGTACCTTTGCCACCGTCGGCGGGGGTGCCGGTCACGATGCAGTGGGGCGCAGAAGCTCAGGCCCGGGGCCAAATCCAGCCTACCACTCCGTCCCCCCAGGGGCCCTCAGGACCGTGCGCCACCTCCCCAGCCGCCAGTGCACAGCGCTGCACCTGAACCTTTCTTACAAGAGGACCCTGGAGCCAAAACAAGCTCCCCCTCCCGTGAGGCCCCTTTTGCTCCCAGACCTGCCTGGCAGAGAGCAGGCGATGCAATTTAGGCTGGAGCAGCAGCGAATGCAGAAGAGACGGCATCTGTGTTGCTGGGCAACCGTTTGGGTTTTTCCCAAAAAGGCCCTGCACTGGCCGCCCCACACTTCCTGGAATAAGATCTCCTACTCCGTGGGGAGGTGTGGGGTTGGATGGGACTGCCGGGGCCAAGGCACATGGTGGGCGCGACTGCTGAGCTCTGTGCTAGAAGATGGCCTTCAAGAGCAGGGGAGGGGTGGACCATCCCAGGTCATCTTCTCCCCCAGGTGCTTGGGCACAAAAGCGGTGGTTTGCGTTTCTCTGCTTGCATTCAGGGGTTGCGTGGGACAGGGAGGGAGGCCAGTCCCCCATCCCACCAGCTGCTGCCTCTCCCCAGTCAAGGCAGGCCCTGACCTGTTGGGCGACTGGCGGCAGGCGTCTGTGTCAGCGCCTGCCATGGTCCCCTGAAATTCCAGAGGTGCCTTCTGAGCTCAGAGGGTTTGGCGGAAGCCAGTCCCACATTTGTCCTCGTCTCGAGCTGCGGGAAGAAGGGTGAACCCTTTGAAGCACGGAGAGGGGGGCACTAAAAACATCTGGAAAATGTGCATGAAAAGGCACACTCCCGGCAAACTCGCCTAAGGAACGAGGACAAATGCACACACTGCGCCGTCGGTTGCACCGCTGGGCCCCGTGGAACTGAGTCCCCCCGTGGCCATGAAGCCCACCTTTGGGCCAGTCACAGACTCGCAGCCTAGCCTACCTCGCAGGGCTGTTGTCGTGAGGCACATGGGGTGTTCCAAGAGGGAAAAAGGGCAGACATAAATGCATCATTAACTGCCAGAATAGCAGCATTCTGTGCACAAAAGTAAGTATAGATATTTGTGCATTAAACAAAAAACCCAAGGTCTCGGTCTGAAACGGGCACACACCTGAGCAAGGCCAAGGTGGAATTTGGGAGAGCCTGGTGGCCTTGAGTTATTCTGCCAGAACGCGAGAGCAGGGCAGAGAGCACAGGAAGGGGGTCCAGGCTGCCATGGGCGAGGAGACTCCCCTCATGAACGGAAAGAGAGAGCACTGCTCCGAATCCGGGCGGGGGGGTGGGGGGGAGCAGGCACAGACAGAGCTAACTGGTGGATCAAACCAGCATGGATATGTTGGAAACTGGCCAGGACAGCAGCTGCCGAACGCACGGCACAAAGCTTGGGAAGGAGCAGGGAATCCGGTGGGTTCAGATCACAGAAGCCAGATAAGATGCTTCCAAGTGGAATCCAGCACGGCTTTTCCCAGCCAGCCCCTGTTCCGCAGAAGGATTCGCAGGACCATAGAGTTCAGGGGCCCAAACGCTATCTAGGTCAGCCTCCTGCCGGAAGAGAGATCTCCTGCGCCCTCCAATCAGGACACCGGGCCAGCGAGCAAGGAGCGCTGCGGGGAGATGCAGGTGCCGGAATTGATTAGCATCACTTGCTGGCTCTGTGGCTGCTTTTCCTCAGCCTGCCCCTCGCAGGCTCCTGCTTGCTGGAAGAAGGGAGAGGCGGCACGAACGGCAAACACGGACACCTACCGGGGCTTGGCCAGGGCACAGCCAGGGTGTCTGCAGGGTGCAGCCGAGCAGGGCCCCAGCAGGGCTGCCGATGCCCCTTGCCCCCAGCCCATTGTTCCCGAGCTCAGTTGCAGGCCTCGAATCTTCCGGGTGGCCCCCTCTTGCTCCCTGGGGTAATCCAGAGGATTTGGGGGAGGAGCAGCCACAAAGGGGCCATTGAGACCCATTTGCGTCGCCAGTGAAATGGCTCCTGGATGAAGTCAAAAGTGCTGGACGAGCCTGTTGATACTGAGCTCAGAGTTTCTCCCTGGGAAAAGAACGCCCCTCGGCCCCTGCACCTCTTGGCCCAAGCCAGAATGGTGGTGTAGCGGAGCTGAGGCTCCAGGGATGCAGCACCAGGACCTGTTCATGATCCTTCCCCATGATGCTGGCGTCAGGTACCTGTGCCTTCTAAATTTGCTCTTAGCACTTGAGAGCACCTGGAAGAAAGGGAATTTTCCCGGCAGCTGTCCACTGTCCCCTGCGGTTTTGGAGTCACGCAGACTGGACAGAGCAGTCGGCTCGTCCATTCCCCCCAAGGCCTGTTCCTGAAGGAGACGACAGCTGCCAGAACTGGCTTGTTGCAAAGGATCGATGCAGCTGCTGCAATTTGGGGCTCAGCAGCGCAAGCGTGAAAACGGGGATTGTCACGACAAGCGACTGCACTTGACAAACACCGTGCTGGAAACGCCACATCCACGGAGACGGTGCCTCGGAGCTTGCCGATTTTGGGCCCACATTTTCCTGCCATATCATGGGCAATGGGCTGGTACAGCTGTGAAGATCCCACCCAGGAGGGGCCTCGAGGCGCTTTGCAGCTCGAGGGGCAAACTCCGCTTCAGGGCCGCTCCCGGGCGGCACCACCGTGAGACCGAGACCTGGCAATAGGGCTTGTAGTGGGACCAGGCGGCACCCGCAGCACCCTCCGTGGCCCGCCGGCACCAGCCGCCACTGTGCTTCCAAGCCCAGTCCAAGGTGCCGGGCCTAACCCTCGCGGTCTGGGATCGTAATACTGGAGCCCCGCTCTGAACGGCCATCTCTGCCCAGTCTCTGCAAGCGACACCCAGGACCTTGCCTTGCCCGCCACCTCTGCGGGAGGCTCCACTGGTGGCAAGCGGGGGGGGGGGCTTCGCAGTGGTGGCCCACCAATCCCGGAAGAGGCTGCCACGGAGGCTCGCCCAGCACCAGTGCAACTCTCCTCTTGGCGCCGGCAAAGTGCTCTCTGTGCCAAGGCATTTAACCGCTCTAGCGGCTATATCAGCTGTTTACATAGGTCTACTTGCATTAGTTAAGTCTGGTTCTTAAATTACATAGTGCGATTGTCTGGGGGGTGTTGTTGTTATTTGCCTTTTCTACTATATTTTACTGTAGTTTATGCATCGCTGCAAGTTGCGCAGGGAGCTTTGGCCATTGGGCAGTTAGAAACAGCGACGACGACGACGAACGGCTGGTTGTGGAGCCCGCCCGAGGGCCAGAAACACACGTCGTTGCACGGTGAGGCTACTGGTAGCGAAGCTGCCCGGGCAGAAGTGGCATCTGTTCCCGTGGCTTCTCGCTCCTGCAAGCCAGCTTCTTGGATGCTGCCAGCACTCATCTAACCGAGCACAGAGAGGGGGAGAAAGACCTCCGTTCTTCCCAAAGTCCTGTGCTTCCGAATAACGCCAGGTGTCATTGTATACCCAAACCACCCCTTTGTCTCCAAGTTTGCCACCCAAAAAGGAGAAGAAAGAGATGCTGAAAAGAAGACGGGGCGCGCAGCCCAAATTCCCCTCCTCTTGAGGAAGACAGCTCCATTTAGTTTTCTCAAAAACATCAAGGGAAGTGAATAAACAGGCCTGGAAAAGTTTCTAAAATGCAATTTAAGGAGCAGGGGATGCCTGGATGGCTCCCTAGCCGACAGACCAGCACTGCTGCTGCAGACGACTGGGGAAACCGCTGCGCTGGATTGGGCCAACGGTCGATCTGCTCGCAACCGTTCCTGGCCGGATGCCCCAGCTCCCCTCCACTGTGCGCTCCCCGCTCCCATAGCGATTTCTATCTTTCACTTTCTGTTTTCAAACCGTTCTTGTGCTTTAAGTGGTGCTGTCCTCTGGTTTCGACTTCTGTCTTATGCTCTCCGTTTAAACGTTCTACTTTCAGGGCGCCTCCTATGCTGCACTTTGGAGCTCTGGCTGTTCTGAACTGCCTGCAGGGCTTCAGCCGTAACTTCGGTATAGAAATGTAATCCAGGGACACTTTGGTGCCTACGCGAGTAGTGCAGGGAAAGGCCCCAGAATCTGGCCCTGCTCCATCCACGGGCTTCCTCTCGTGCCTGCCCTGCCTCAGAAGGCAAGCCAAACGGAGACAAACCGAGCTGGCCGCCTCCTCCCACACCTTGTGCAGCACAGACGAAAGCCGCAAAGTGCTTGTGTGCCGGCTGCATGGGGCTTGCGCCCTGCCGAGGGCCCTGCAGCCTTCCGTGTTTTCACCAGGACGTTGGACACGGCGCCCAGGAAATCAGCCCCGAGTCCGGGGGCCGAGCCCAAGAAACCCAGCGGAGCCCCAGAAGCAGTGCCCTCCCTTCTGTTTCCCTGCAACACCTTTATCTGCCCTTTATGAGGGTGTGATTCTGTCCACTGCAGCTTCCATGCGTGTAAGTCCTGAATGCGGAGGATCACAAGCATCCCGTGCAGCGTGGGAGAAGCAGCAGGGCCACCTCTGCGCAAGACACGCGCACAGAGAGACACACGAACACAGGCGTGCGCACCAGTGTGAGCAGAGGGGCAGAGCAGGGGCGCTCCCACTTGACCTGAAACTTGGGCTTCTTGTCGATTGCAACCGGACAAGAATGTGCAGTTCCAGGTGCAAAAAAGCTTTGCGCCATCCAAAGATACAAGGGGCATGAAACGAAGCTGATGTGGAAAATGTCTGATAATAATGCGGAAGTTCTCGTTGGCCCTCCTGCTTCCTCTAAACCATCATTTTTTAGCCATGTGCCCTCCCACTAGCTGAAAACATTTTGCAGCAACCGCTGCATTCCATGGAGGGCTCTGCAGTGTTTCCAAAATGCATGAAATCATTCTGAACCAGGAGTGAGCAACTCTGAGCGATCGGGTGCCTTTCCCCAGCATGATTAACAGACGCGTGTTTATTAAGTGCGGACACTCAGCACAGTCCCGAGCATGCGTCTAGGCTGGAGTGCCCGGGGGCTGGTGCAAATCTGAGCAGAGCCAAATTCTGGCTAAAAACCAGCCGGATGCCTTTGGCAAGGGAACCACCGAGTGGAAGATGCCCGGCAATCTGCTGAAGCTGGAGGGCACCGAGCTGGCACGAGCCACACCTGGCCCTACACACAGGCAAAACAATTTCGCATTCTGAGGACGAGGCTGATTCTGCCCCTCCAGCTGGCATCCTCCTCAAACGGAGACGGTTTTGCTCCTTAGCACAGAGCTGAAATGCTTCAGCACAGAGGTAGCCAGTCATGGGCCAGACCAGCAGGACAGTGCGCAGACACCCACATATCCGACGGAGATGCTTTCATCTGTCCTCAGAGGATTATTGGTGTGTTCTGCACCTGTTGCTCCTGGGGAGCTTCAAATGCCTCCTCGACTCCCCCCCCCTCCTCCCCCTCTGCCAAGGAAAAGGGGGACAGGAAAGGGCCGGTGGAGCCTCCAC
>NW_025336442.1:1824726-1830018 GCF_004798865.1 Varanus komodoensis
CCCCCCCCCCCCCCACTTCCTCTGGCTTTCTGTGGCCCTCTCTGCAAAATAGAAAAAGCAAAAGAACACCCCACCCCCACCCCAAACCATTCAATTTGCTGTGAAAACCCGACCAGCTGTGGCCAGGCAAAGAAAGCTGATCTCCTTCCTTCACAAACACCCTCCTCGGAGAGAGCTAAACAGTTAATCCACCAGCTAGACCAGGTGTCTCAGGTGCAGGAGCCGATCTGGCTTGCCAACCGCCTGCTGGGACTTGTCTTTAAGTGGAGGCTCCACCGGCCCTTTCCTGTCCCCCTTTCATCTGCCCGAGGAGGAGGAGGAGGAGGAGGAGGAGGAGGAGGAGGAGGGAGAGAAGTCGGTGGGGTGGGGGAGCAAGGTACCAACAGCAAGCTTTTGCACGCATACAAACCAGAAACTCCAAGTTGGTGACTCAGAGCAAGCCCAGACTCTGGAAGGAAAGGCAAGATTCAGAAGGCCAAGAAGATTTTTTTTTTTTTAAAGCAAACAACCACCAGAAGCAGGAAATGAAGAAAGACTCCTCACAGTCTGCCAAGGGGCTGCTCCGGGCCATGCTGCCAACTGCAAGGGGTGGGCCAGAAGCATTCAGTGGGGGGTGCCCCACATTTCCTAATTCCGGACCTGCATGCGGCTTGAAACTCTGCTGTCCTTCAAAATTCGCATGACTCCAAACTTTGTGGCGCATGCAGCAATCCAAAAACGCATCCGAAAAGGAGCATTTGGGGGACACGATGCTGACAAAGGCAGAGTGCAAAAAGGTAAAAGGGGGCATTTTCAGCCATAAGCCACCCATTCAGGGAAGCAGGCCCACCGCCAGTTCGGGGTGGCAGAGGGCCTTGGACAAGGCGGCTCCCGAGGCCCCTCCCTCAGCGAGCTCGCCTTCTCCCCGCCACGGACACGGGCTGCTCTCGCCGCCGGAGGCAGGGCGTGATGGCAGAGGATGAGCCTCCTCGGACAATGGGCCCGGCCTGTTCCATCTGACGCTCGCCCACTGGCATGTCCACCTTCTTCCCACCTGGTCCCGGGCTTCCTCATTTCTCCTCTCTCTCATCATCATCATCCCCACTTGCTTGCTGGCACCCCGAGAACCCGGGAACAAGCCCCCTGGGGCATCCCCTGCTCCTCCTGCCCAGCACATCTGCTGCCTGGGCCAGAGCGCGAGGCGGGGAAACAAGCAGGCAGCCGGGGGAAATCACACCGGAAGCCTGAGCAGCAGCTCCAGCGAGGACTAGGCCTGTTGGCCAAAACAGCCAGGCCAGCCTGAGTGTGCTGTGATCGAGGCGAGCTGCCGACCGGCGAAGCCCAGGCTGCCGCTGCTGGGGCCTCCCCGGAGCTGCCTCAGCCACGTGACCCTCGCTGCAGTGCACCAGCCCCACTCATCCTGAGCATGCGCAGAGCACCGCGTCTGCGGTGGGTGACGGCTCCAGGGATGGGTCAAGCCTGCTCTGGAAAGCAGGGGTGCCCTGCGCCCATTTTGTTGAGTGCAGCCCCTGCCCTGCGACAGCCGAAGGCACTGGGGCAGCGGAGACTCACTGCCGGACGAGCCCACCCGCCGCACTGCTGCAACGGCCCTGCCTGTGGGCGCCTCCGGTCTCCCGGCGGAGCCTCGCCTTTTGGGGCCTTCAGAGAATGAGCCAGCAGTCTGGCCGGCTGGGTCCCTTTGCCATCCGAGACCCAGCCAGGCTGGGAGCTTGGCACGCATTTTACTGAATCGTCTCAAACGCCAAGACACCAGGCACGGCTGAGAGAAGGAAGGTGGCGAAATTGGGAGCGGGAAGCAGAAACGAGGGAGGGGGCTCAGGAACCGAATGCCCTGGAAGAGCAGTCGCAGGCAGGAGGAGGAGGCCGCTGGGCAGGCTGCGGGTGATGCACCTGTGTGCGGGGGGGGGGGGCCGCTCCCGCTCCGGGAGAGCCACTTACTCGCTGGGAAGTCATCACCCGTTCCTTAAGCTGAAAAAGCAGCTTCCAGTGTCTGCCTGGGAGAGCAGCTGCGGAGGGAAACCAGCTAATAAACCCCGAGGCCGTGCTGAACAAGCAACTGCACGACTCCGAGTTACGACCATAATAAATTCCGGGCATTGCAGGAAAGGTGCTCAGTTTCGCGTGTCAGCGTTTCATGTTCCTAGCAAGGGGTCGGAAAGCGGGGGCTTGCACGCCGTCCTGCGGAAGGCGGGATGGCTGTCCTGGGCCGCCATCCGGAGCGCAGCCTCTTTTTCGGGCTGTGATTCGAGTTCCTCATCCCGACACTCCGACGGCAGTCGAAAAGCAGGCAAAGGTTGAGTGCCTGCTTTTCGCAGCTGCTTCTCTGCCTCGACGGAGGCCATGATCCAAAGAGTACTTGGCTAGGCCGTGAGCCCTGTGGGGCTGCCAGCAAGAGGGGCTTGGTTCTGGGGAAGGGGCTTTGGCGGATCCCTTGGCCACCCCCATGGCCGCCCTCTGCCTCTGCTGCTCCTCCTCCTCCTCCTCATCGGTGCTGGAAGCGCCAGGTGCCACAAGCCCGCGGGCCACAGCATCTGCTGCTCCGTCTTCTCGCCTCCGCCAGCACCCGTGGGCAGCGGGCACGATGCCAGGAGGAGGAGAGGCCTCAGTGGGTCCCCAGCCCGTGCCTGACCTGCCGAGCCTTGGCACCAGCCCTGCTCATTAGCCCCAAACTGTCCGTCTTCAGCCCAAAGTTTAGGCACAAGTTCCCTCAAAAGCTCTGGGGAAGATCGGGCTGCCTTCGTGAAGCTTCGCAGGCGTTGAAGGATAGAATCACGGAAGAGCAGGGCCCGAAGGGGCCACCCCCTGCTGCTGCACCATCCCACTGGGGGGCTGCCCAGTTTCGCCTCGAATGCCTCCAGCGCGGGAGAGCCCAGCGCCTCTCCATAGCAGGGAACCGTGGTGACGAGCCCGGCGACGAATCACGGGTTCCCTTCATGGTTGCTCATGGGCTGGGCACAAACCACGGCTTGTTAGCACAGCTGGGCGCAGAGGACACCACAGTCCAGCGTTCCGCAGCGACTGCCTTTCTGCAAGTGCGCCGCTCTCTCTGCTGGTCTTGGGGTGCCTTTCTGGGGAAGCGTGGCTGCATCACTCTGTGTGTGTGTCATCTCAGCACGCGTTGTGTCTTTGCGGGCCTTTTTGCGCCTGTCCCTCACGCGTCGCTCCCCCCGCGTCATGGTCTGTCTGGGTGAGTCATGTCTCGGGGGGGGGGGTCTCCGCATGCACAGCACACAGGGGGGCCGCACCACACCTCCCAGAAGCCCTGCCCCGTGCAAGCCCCCCCCCCACCTGGAAGGCAGAAGCGCCCCAGAGCGCGCCTGTTCGAACACCGGTCGCTTTGTGCGTCTTTAGGGCCGCCTTCGCAGCAAACGCATTCAGGGCCGGGCCTGCAGCCACTGCTCTGCCCCCGTCTCCGGCAGCTGGGGCCGGGGGGTCGTCCACCCGCCTCCAAAGGAAGGCCCTCGGCGCCCCACCCCTGCACCCAGGACAGCTATGAGACTGGGGCTCTGCGCCTTCACTTCACCCCCTGAGCGGCCGGTCTTGCAGGCGCTGGAGAAGCGGGGCAGCCCCTGCCTGCGTTTCTCCCCCCCAGATCCTGCAATTGCCTGTCTGCTGCATCCCAGCGCCAGTGAGCAATTTTTATCTGGGTTCGCTTGAAAACCTTGTTCAGAGGATAACCTGTTGGGGGCAACCCTGGTAGCCGATGCGCACACTGGGCCCTCCTTCTCGGCTCTCTTTTCCTCTTCCTTTTCTTTGTCTCTCGGCCTGTCACTCTCAAATACACACGCCGCAGCCTTCGCTGTCAAGTTCCTGCGTGATCCGGAGGGACACGGGTTTGTGGTTGCTCAAAGCCGGCAGCCCGGTGGCCCCATCCCTCGCAAAGAGCCGCAGTAACCATAGAAACTGCAGCCAATCAAAGGGCTCCGCTGCAAAGGGGGAGCTGTGCGGAGGATTAAAACCCAAAGAAACACAGGTAAGGATGCGATAGCCCTCCCCCCCCCAGGCTGAAAATAATTCCTGCAGAATTAGCTGGCCGGATGGGTTAAAAGAGCCTCACCGCACACACCCCCTTCGGCAGCCGAAGGCAGGGAGGCCGACGTGCCCCATTCTTAAATCAATGTTCGTGGGGCAAAGTCACCCACCGCCCTCCCAGTTGATCGCCCATTGCTACAGGCTGCAATTCTTTGCACTGTCCTTATTTACAAAGAATGGGGAGCAAGGTGTGCCCGAGATGGGCTTGGTCAGCAGTATTGCTCCGTTGCCCCTCTTGTTGGGAGACGCCCTCCTGGAGGCAGGTGGGGCAAATGAGGCTGCTGTTCCATGCACATGCCACGCAGAAATGCCCTGTTTGCCATGGAGAACAAAAGGAGCAGCACAGCTTCTCCGAAAACTCAGGAGCCAGCATTCGCCTTCAGAAAATGTGCATGTTAAGAAGTGCACACTTATTAAAAGGCAGATTTTTAAAGAAAAAATGCATACTTTTAGCAATGCAGATTTTTCAAAATGCACATTTTAAAATGCTTTAAAAATTAAACATGCTTTTAAGAAATAAAATTCAAAATGCACTTTCAAAAAATCACTTTTTATGCCTTAGTCAACAGAGGGAAAAATGCACGCTTCTGAAATGCACACTTTCCCCCAACGAACAAGTAGCAAGCTAGGATGAAAGCAAGTCAAACAGAACTTTAAAATCAGACTAGCGTTTCTGGCACCAACAGGCATGCGCAGGAATGCAATTGTGCCTGCACGTGTTGCCTGCACATGGCTATGAGCGATCCATAACGACTGTTAAAGAACAAGCAGCCCATCCTCCCCAGGCATCTGCCGCGAGAGGAGGGCAACCAGGTCCCTGCTTCCCTTCCACCAGGAACTTCCTTCAGCCCTCCTCCAATGCCGCTAGGACGAGTCACGTGATCTGATATGCTTCAGGTTTATCCTCCCAACAACCCTGGGAGGTGGGATCAGCTGAGAGACCGGGCCTGACCCAACCCAACCCAGCCCAAGCCGGGACCAGAATCACTCTGCAAAAGGTGCATCAGAAAGAAGAGCTACGGCTGTGGGGCTGATCAGCCCCACACAACGGTTGCCAGGGAAGAAAGCCGCGTGCCCCCGAGCATGGGATTCCCGCATGCACAGGAGCATCAAGATGCGCTCGTTTCACTTAGGTTGCGATCCAAAGAGGGGAACCTCACACACTAATACCCCCTCCCCCCCCCCCCCCCCCCCCCCCCCCCCCCCCCCCCACCAACGCCCCCAGCACCCGCCCCCCCTCTCTGCCGATCCCTCGAAAAA
>NW_025336442.1:1830118-1864965 GCF_004798865.1 Varanus komodoensis
CCCCCCCACCCCCCACCATCCCAAAAGCAAAGCAGGAGCCCTGCTTTTCTGGGGCACATTTCAGGAAAAAGAGAGGCTGTGAATGTGCGGTGCCCTTCCCTTTACCCAGTGCTCTTGAGCTGGGTCAGCCTACAATACCCATTATCCACAGCCATATCCCCTGGGCAGCAAAAGGCTGCTTTAGCCCCCGGACTCGTTTCCCAGCCAGTGGCCCGATGCAAGTCCGCCGACAGCCAAAGGCGCAGCGGCTCAGCTCACACTGCGCTGGGAGGGGAGGCCAGGCGAGCGCGTCGTCTGCCGCTGGTCCCCGTCCCAAAGGCGTCCAGGCCAGCCAGCAGCGCAACCCCTCTGCGGGCGCTGCACATTCAGAGGCAGGACAGAAGGGCACCCACACCCACGGGGACTGCCACTGTGTGGGGGGTGGGGGGACCTGAAGTTGGAGGGGCTTCGCTTCAGCCTCCAAACTGCGAGACTTTTCTGAATTCCTCCACCCTCGGAGCAGCTCTGTATTTTGACAGCTTGGCTCCGGCAGCTGGCTGAAGGGGGAAGCGAAAGGAAAAACAGATGGGGAATAGGCAGGGTTCGGTTTCAGGGCTTTGATGTTCTAGGGGCAACCCCCCCAGTACAAAGGCTCGCACACAGCAAGGCTGAAAAAGCCCTGTAGGGCAGACCGAACTGGGGGCCGACTGGGTCTTTGTCCAACCTACAGGATAGCCAAGAGCTCCTCGCTGGTGAGCCCAGGGGCCACGGGCAGGACCGGCGCCGGGGCCTTACACCAAACCCTCGCCAGATGTCGTATCCTTTCCTCAGAAGGGGGGCTGTTCCAGCCTTTGATCCCTTCTGCTGCCCCTGCCCAAGCCGGCGAGGCCCTTTTTGCGGGGCAGTGGCCCCTCCTTTGCCACCCACGGAGGTGCTGCAGAAGAGGCTGTCCAGAAGCCGGTTGCCTCCCCAGGCAGGGCACCTCCAAGGCCTCCTCCGCCCAGAGCAGGCAGCCGGCCGGGCAGCCAGGGTGGCTGCAGAAGCAGAGCGCTGTTTAAGGAAAGACGGCCACGCACAGCAGCCTCGCAGCGAGAAGGGAGCTCAGAAGCTCCGCAAAAGGAGCAATGGAACACCGGAACAGCAGGGCCTCCTTCGCGCCGGAAGAAAAAGGTTTTGGAAACTGGAGGCACATTTCAGGACAGCACGAGCAGCCCCACACACACACACTGTGACTCCCTCTTGCTTTGTGTGGATGCAAATTGGGGGGGGGGGGCGCAGCAAGCAGCCAGCGCCACTGCGGTCGCCCCACACCACACCGTCCCCAGAAGGAAGCTGCTGCAGCCCCTGCCAAAGGGGAGCCCTGCCAATGCTCAGACTCTTCCAGAATCTCTCCTTCCCCCGGAGAAAGTCAGTGAGCCGGTCCCTTCAGTTTCACTGTCCACAAACAGCGTGGAGAATTTCCGAGGGCCACTCGGGCAGCCCGGCTCCTTCCCCTGCAGCGGGTAGCTGCACCAGCTGCTGGTTCTCGTGGGCGAGAATTTCATTTCAGCCAAAAGTTGCAAACGTTGTCATCCATGGGAGAGAAAGTCTGTGAGGTTTTAACGTGGGAGCAAGCAAAACGTGTGGGTGCCCCCCACCCCAGCGGCTTTACGCAAGCAGCCAGAAGGGAGCAGGGGGGCTCGCTCACCTAAATCTTCTCCACCCCCAAAGCCTTAATTAATTAAAAAACAGTTTACAATATTGCCTTTAAAAGATCTGCAAGCCAGACAAATCCCCCCCCCAACTTTTTGGGTGTCTCCCCAGAACTTTCAGCTGACTAGGAGCTGCAATTGCTTACGGACCTAAATCTATTAAGCAGTGCAGATGCATCATAAATTAATTGATACAGTGAAATAATATTCACATTATTATTTATACCCTGCCTTTCCTTCTCTTCAAGGAACCCAAGACAACTTACAAGGTTAGGGTTAGGGTCTCTTCCTCCTCATTTTATCCTCACAACAACCCTGTGAGGAAGGCTAGTCTGAGAGTCTCCGAGTGAGCTTTGCAGCTGTGTAGGGACTAGTACCCGGGCCTCCCAGTCCCCCATCCAGTCCTCAGGCCAGTAGCCCACACTCTTTTTGCTGACCAAAATTCAGGGTTCAGAATGCACATCAGGACAGAAGCCGCACCGGGGAGATGGCGAGCTCTTGAGGTTCATCTGCTACCTGCCCCTCCTCCAGCTCATCTGCACAACGACCCTCTGAGGTAGGTGAGGCTGGCCACTGGAAGCTGGCCCAAAGTCACTGGCTGAACTTCATGCTCCCAGCCCAGCACTCCAACCACTAGGCCACACTGCCTGCTCGGTCCAGCTTGGCCCAGAGTCTCCCGAGCCCCTGCCGCTCCCTTCCAATCGATCCCCGGGAGCTTCCAAGCACGGGGCGCGCCGGCAAAGCTCCTTCCCTGACGGCGGGCGCGCGCACTCCAAATTCCATCGCCCGCCCGGCCACCGCCTCATGTCACCTCGCAGGCAGAAATACCCTGGAAAATAAGTCACCCGGACGCAGACAAGAGCGCGCCTTTGAGCTGGAGGAGCCGGTCGGGGGAAGGGGAGGCAAGGGCCGGGAAGGGCCGCCCCTGTGCCGTGCCTATTTTTGGCTGCAGCGGGGCCAGGGCGGGCCGCGGCGCCTGCAGCTGCCTCGCTCCGTCCGCAGCCCGCAGGCTCGCCCGGGCCGAGGAGGCGAGGCCAGGCCAGGCCAGGCCAGGCCAGGCCAGGCCGCCCCGTCAATGCCCGCATTGTTTCCAGCCGGCGGGCCCCGGCCCGACGGTCTGGCTTCTGCGGCGCGGCGCGGCGCGCAGCGAGCAGGGACCGGGCAGGGCGCGGGCGGCCCATCCTGCAGCCGACGCTGTGCCGCGCGGGACCACGTGCGCCGGCGGCGCACCTGGGGAGGCGCCCTCGGAGGTCCACAGCCCCGGCTTGCCTGTGCGCTCGCCTCTTCCTTCAGGCATTTCTCATCCTGTCCAGCCTGGGGATGTTTGCCAAGTTCGCTCGCGCGTGCCCCATCCCCAGGCAGGAGAACACGGGCTCTGGAAAGGTTTGCAGCGTCCCAGAGCAGCCTGAAATTGCACCTTTAAAAGAAAGCAGAGTGTCTACTTTGGCCCACAGGGCCGAGGTGCACAGCTCTGATAAACACTCCCAGTGCCCCGTTTGACCATGTCCATCTTGCACCTTTCTCCGAGATGCGCAAATCAAACTATGACAACAAACGGTTGCAGAAATCAGATGCAATCCACGGGAGCTAGGAAGCCTCTCCAGGCGTGTGCCGCAGATGCATTTCTGTTCCCCATCCCCGTTGCAGGTCCACTGCTGCGTGGACCAGTCCATCTGCTTTAGTCATAAGAAAAGTAGAAAAGCGCCCCCGCCCCCCGCAAAGCCAGCTTCAGCAGGTGTTTTCTGGTGCACCTGTCAGCTCTGCTAAGCGATCCCAGCTCTGAGTTCCCCTTCCTTCCATTCAAGCTGGTGATGACAAGAACACCAAACAAGAGTGCCCCGCACTGCGCCTCTTCCCACATCTCAGCTGCCGTACTGACATCACTCCCTGGCTTTCCTCCTCCTCGCACTCTCCTCTTATGCTGTGATGGTCCCAGACGCAAGGCCTGCTTTGCCTTGGCTTGATCTGGAAGCTGTGCCGGGAGCCCCTTCAGCCAGAGAGCGGGCTCACAAAGTGCTCGAGCAAATGGCATTGCACGGGGCAGCTGTTCTTCGAAAGGCCTCACAAGTCCACAGGCAGGGCCGCACCCAGGCAGAGGGCAGCCAGCCCACCGCAGGCCATGGAAGCCCGATCGATGGAGCACACTCTCCAGAGCCTCATCTCAGCCTTGTTGCTTTTGCCCGCCCCAGTGGCTTCTGTCAACTTGGCTGGCCGGAAAGGCACTGCCGCCATCGAAGACCTCTCGGTTCAAACTGTGAAAATGAGACATCCGTGGGTGCGGGGTGAGCCCCGGTGCCCCTTATCTGCAGCCCTTCTAATACATTTGGCCAGGAATTTGTGGGGCAGCAGGTTGCCCGTGGCTGCTGGCCATCCTCCAGGCGGCCATCAGACTGTGGGGCTGCGGTGGATGGGGCGCTCTCTTTTTTAAATTTCACATTAAATGTCATAAGCGCTTTTGTGCACACATCTCCTAATCAAGCTAAGCCCTTTTTGCATTATATACACATCTTTGAAAGCAATTTTACTAAAATCATGCATCATTGTGCACAATTTTTGACTGAAAAGCTCCTTTGCCAATTTTGGAGATGGGTGAATTCTGAATGGTAACTCGGTTCTGGCCCACATCATTGTTCCAAAGAGTGCGAACATGGCCAGCGGTGCTGCTGCACTCCTGTCCTACCTGCGGCCTCCTCGGAGGTGTCTGAGTGGCCGCTGCGAGGACAGGACTGTCCTTTGGCCTGATCCAGCACATCTCAGCTTAAGTACTTATTCCATCGCTCCGCATATCTGTTGCAGGCCCATATCAAAGCCAAGGGTGCATTATAACACGACCGTAATTACAAGAAGGGGGTGGCAGGAAGCTGTCCAGACAGAACCGACCTGCGCTTTGTTCTTACTTGCACAAACTTCTTGGGCTGGATCAAAGTTCTGCCTTCTGTGAGAAGAAGCACTTCTTGTTGATGGTTCCCCTGCCTGATTTGGGGAGAGTCCATTCTCTGTCACCCAGACTGCAGCTCACCCCATTTGGGAAGGGCTCCTGACTCTCTGTGTAGCGTTTGAGGGGGGCAGCTCTGCCATGGGGTCCAGGAATTCCCATCCACCTGACATCTGAATCCAAACCTAACTCATTTGATACATAAACAAAGAAACTAATATATTTAGAATCCCTCCATTCAATCCAATATATGCCCAAGATGGGCTCTCTCAACCATCTCTCTAGTGTGAAATAAACTTTTTAAACTATCAGACAAACCCCTTGTGTTTTTGCTTTTCAGGTGGCGGGGGGGGGGGGGGAAGGAGCAGAGAGGCAGCTGCTTCCAGTAGGACTGGACAGTCCACCCCCCGCAGCCAACCTGAAAAACCTTTCCCAGAGGATGGCCAGTGCGTGTGGTAAGTGGAGCAGATGCAACTCCGAAGACGGACCAGGAGGAGCAAATATTTGAAGAACCATTTTTAGCCTCCAGGCGGCTTTCTGGGACATCGGCCGCACCCCCATCTTCTTCTGGAGCAGTGACAGGGACGCCTGGCTGTTTGCTGTTCCTGCTGTGGCAGAAAACAGCTTGGTCATCGCACCGAGGCCCCAGCCGAACAATCGCCATGCTTATTTTGTTCATGCGAGGCTCCTGGGAGAGGCTGGAAGGGAGGAATTTTCCTCTCGGAAGAAGACGAGATCGTTTTAGGCCAGGGGCGTGGAATGTCTTCCAGTCCAGGGGTGTGGAACCTCTTTCTCCATTCATGAGAACTTCTCGGGGGCTGCAGTCCAGTAGTGGGAAGGCCGGCGCTGAAAGGAGTAGAGCCAACGAGCCAGAAGAGGCAGCATCACACTTCTGCCTCAGAGACCTGTGCAGAAGGGGACTGTCTCCCTGCTCTGAAGCCCTGGGCAAAGCAGCGCATGGCAGCCGCAGCCGGTCCACACACACAGGACTCCACACGGACTGGGGAGGCGGCCGGGGCTGCTTTCCACGCCAGCAGTGAGGGAGAAGCTGGTGGGAGCCCCGTCTCCAGCCACAGACCGGGAGTCCAGGCAGCCCTGTGGCCCCCCAACTGTGGCTGTGCTTCATGGAGCACGTCGGAAGTGCAAAACCAGGACTTTGCTCCGGACGGGGACTCACAGGGCAGGAGCTGTCGCACGCAGCTTCTCCGTGCGGCCTTCCGGAGGGAGTCCTTCCATTGGCACGCTCACCGTGAGGGAGCACTTAGGATATCAGTCTAGGATTGGGCTTAAATCCCCATGGAGGCCACCCAAGGCAAGTCGCTGGCCAGGACTGCCATCCCAGGAAGCCTTGGTGATTTCTCACCGTTGGCCTCTCGCATCATCCAGGGCCAGCCGTGGCGCTTCTGCATGGAACCTTTGGCTTCCCAAGCCACGCGAAGAGAATCAAAGGTCTGTTCCAAGGCCTCTGCCCTTCACGATGGCTCCTCCGGTGCCTGGACCTGCGCTGTCCATTGTTGGTATGGAAACGCAATAGCATCCTGTGGAAAGAGCCGTCCGTCCTCCACTGCCTTCAGCTCCTCCAAGAACACCTGCATCATCGCCCCTCCATTCCACCGGCCGAGCAATATCTGTCTCCCTCTTTTACCCTCAGAAACGGGGAGAAAGCAGGTGAAGGCACCAGGAGAAGGGGGGATCATGGCCCGTCTTTGCTGTGGTTTCATAAAATCTCTCTTGTGGGCTGGGGTAGCTGGCGGCATTGTGGAGACGCAGGTATGCTCAGGAGGAGGACGCGGGGGCCGCTCAGAGCCCCGGCAGGCCAATCAGAGCAAGCGGCTGAGGTCCTCGGGGCCATCGGGAGGCGCTCTCACTTGCGGGGCTGCCGGGAAGCAGGGCGAGCGCGGAGGACGGAGTGGGCAGCGTGGAAACTGCGTGGCCAGCGAGTTCCGGCAAAACTCTGCGCGCTGCACAAGCAGGGCAGGGTTGCTTGCCATGTCGCATGAACCCGGCCACCGAGTCTCAGCCTGACATACCTCATAAGGTCGTTGTGAAGATAAAATGGGGAGTTGCAAATAGCACTGAGAGTTCTTTGAGGAAACGGGCTAAAAATCCAAGTAAACAGAATATCAGTTTCCCTCAATATTTTATCCAAGGAGCAGATATAAGAATGCTTCGGAAACATAATGGGGAAAAAGCAAGGCCTTCTGGTTGAGTTCACCTTTGCGCAGGATTTAGCCCGTTCTCACAACCCGGAATGAATAAGGAACTCAAGTGCAGTCTGCAGCCAAAGCCGCGTATTTCCAAGTGGCAGTTGCAGTGGGATTTGCAAGCCCGAAAAACTGAGTTCAACAGCCTATGTGCATTTGCAAAAGCTGCAGGTGAGAAAACGCGTCCCTTTGGGAAATGCGCCCAAAAGGCTTTCATCAGCCAGAAAAGAAGGCGCACATTTCAAAAACGTGCAGAATTGATGTGGACAATATGCGTGAAGAAACACAGGTTTTCATGCAGGAGGAAAAAAGCACAGCTTGCAATCTGATACGGACTTGAGTTGGAACAATGGAATCCAGTCGGATGGAATGTGCAGGCCTCTGGCAGGCATGCGTTGTGCTGACTTGCGCACCCCTACGATTAAGCTAAGGAATGAAACCGTTCATTGGCATCAC
Source organism: Varanus komodoensis (assembly GCF_004798865.1). NCBI lineage: Eukaryota > Metazoa > Chordata > Lepidosauria > Squamata > Varanidae > Varanus > Varanus komodoensis. The sequence goes on from NW_025336442.1 coordinate 1,837,384, forward strand.
TGGGCACGCAGGTCTCCAGAGAATAGGTTCAGGGGCCCGAGAAACAAATGTAGGCTCCGGCCAGGATGGGGAAGGGTCCTGGAACGCCCCTGGCAGCGTACCAGGCGTGGCCCACGGCACCCAGCAGGCATCTCATTCGGCCCCAGACCAAAAGGGCCTGTAGCCCCAGCGAGGTGCTCAAAGCCCTGGGCCGGGATAAGCAGATCTGTCCCTTTCTGCTCCCCCATGCTCAACTTCCTTTTGCAAAGGGAAACTTGAGCACTTTCTCTCTGGAATCTGGAGAAATTGGAGGAGTGGGTGAGCCCGACTGAAACCCTCGGCCGCGGTGGAGCTGCGTGGCGGGGGGGGGGGGGCGTTGCTGCGCCTGCCCCCCAAGGAGACGGCAGGAAACACTGTGCCATGCGGGGGAACCGGACGAGACGAGCAAATCGACGAACCAGAACTCGGTTCCTTGAGGAACAAACCACAAGCCGGCTGCCCTTAACCCAGAGGTAACCGTCAGGGTGCTTACACAACTTCCCTGCCTGCCTAGCACATTTTTCACTGATTTCTTTTTGAATTTTAAGAGGGGGGGCAGTCTGCATATATCTTGGAGAGCACTTACATGTCGATAGGATGGGTGTTTCCATGTGGCCCAGAAAAAGGCACCACAACCCCCCAAAGAACAGACGCTGGTGTGAAAGGCAGAGTGTTCTGCTTGCCAGAGCTACTTCCTAGTCCCCGCTGAGCCATGCAGCTCCCTGGGAGACCTTGAGCAGCCCTACCTTGCAGGGTTGTTGTGAGAATGGAATGGAAGGGGGTCGTGTACTCTCAGCCTAGCCTACCCAAAGGGTTGTTGTGAAGCTAAAAGGAGAAAAGGAAAGTTATGGACATTGTCTTGGTTTCTTTGGAGGGACAAAGACAGATGATCAAAGAACAGCCATTTGCATAACTTTTACACAAACCAGGGGTCTGCAACCTTTTTGAACGGGGGCCAGTTGGAAGGTGGCAGCGATGGGCGTGGGCCGCCAAGGTGGTGTGAGCGGGGGGCATGCACAGAGATCGTTTTCTCTGAGTGAGTCCAAAACAACCTCCTTGCGAGCAAGCTGGCGCCTCGCCACCAGCAAGTCCAAAACCTCTGGCAGGCCGGATAAATGCGCATGGCGGGCCAGATCCGGCCCCCGGGCCCTAGTTTGAGGACCCATGGCATAAACTGATTTATAACTACTGACACAAAATTTAAAATTATGACTAAGTAAAACAGAAGTACAAGAATCTCTCCTTGGCCCTCACCCATAGGAAGCGTTGCCAAAATCTGCTTCCCTGGAAGTTGCACACTTGGGTTCTAGCCCTGCCCTTGTGGCACACCTGCTCTGCCCCATCTTTTGCGCAGCGCTCTCCCAGCTGTTGGGAGACGGTGATCACGGCTGCCCCGCATCTTTTCTTCCCCAGGCTAACGCATCCACTCCACTTAGCCATTCCTGGGGGGACCTTGGTTTCCGGGAACCTCAGCGTTGCGGCACCTTTTCTCTGGGTGTGCTCCGGCTTGTCCGCAGCCTTCTGAAAACAAGGTGCCCGGCACGGTGCACCAGGTGAAGCATGTTAAATCTGTTTGCCACTCCCCTTTCACCTTTGGCCCACCCACCACTGGAATGTGGCCCCTGAGAGATCCTCCAGAAGGGCCTCGGGCCTCCAGCTGAAAAGCGCCCCCCATCCCAGCAGAGTGCCGGAGAGCAAGACGCTGCCCGGGAGGAGAGGGACATGGGGATTCGATCTGGATCAAGTCTCGGGGGCTTCTGCAAGGCAGACACGGGGCCTTCTCTGCATTCAGCACTGCCCGTTGTTCTGCCGTCGCGTGGCAAACGCACACCCGGCCTCCGTGTCCCTCCCAGCGTTTTCAGCGTGCCACAGGCCCCTTCGCGCATCTGTGGGCCCATGACTGGGTCTCACGGATGCTTCTGTGCTTTTATGCTGTGCAGCGACTTCCTAGGAAAATGGCTTTTCTCTGTTTTTTGTTGTGTGTGCTTTACATATTTTGGAAGGTGCCTTCTTGGGGGAAAGGTGTTGAACAAGAAGGAAAAGGAGAGCCGACGAATGTTAGAGATGCCCGGGCCGCTGCGAAGCCTGGCAGCCTTTGCCAGTCATTGCTGGGACCATGCTTATCCTCCCCAGCGATGCAGCATCTGCCTTGCTCCAGCCACCTGCTTCAGTGCTCCTCACCCTCTTGCCCCCCAAGCACACGTGTGCACACACTTTGAAAGGAGGGCTTGTCTTCGTTTTGCAAATGGCTCAGTCCAGCACACGCGCCAGACGCTGCCATCAGCCTTTCCAGTCATCGGAGTCTGTTTGCCATGGTGGAAAAACCAGGTTTCTGAAACACCTCCCTTTCTTCAGCTGTGTTATTCCTAGAACTAGAGGGCTGCATTCTCTCTCTCTCTCTCTCAGTATTTCTTGCTCTCCTAATGTCTGCTGAACTGCAGAGACAGCGCAGTGGGGGAGGAGGAATGGCCTGACATTTGGAGCAGGAACGGAGTGACTCACTATCCCACTTGGGTCTGGAGCCCACACGCTGCAGCCTCCATCGCCAGGAAAGCAGCAGCCGGGCAGGGAAAGCTGGCCCTTCACACCCTGTGCCCAAAGCCGCCGCTTGCTAGCGCGTGCAGAGAACGCGTGGCACGCGCAGGGATGGGGCTGAGCGCAGTGGGGGCACCAGGAAAAGAGCGCACCCTGGAGCGCTGCGTTCAAGACATTTCCCGGACCCCACAGACACCCGCGTCACCGTCTCCCAAGGACCTCGCAGCAATATCAAGTCATAAGACAGCCGAGAAAACACTGCAAATGCACTGAAATGGTCCAACCACTGAATGGAAGAGAGAAGAAGGCATGACCCAGATGTACTTAAACAGAGGCCCATCTCCATGCCAGCTGAGGCCAACAAGCCCAGCCTGGCAGCCATGCCTCCCGCTTGCGACGGCCCCCCTTCCACCCACCTCTCACCCGGGGCCCCTCTGGCTGCCCCTTCCCCATCCCCCTCCTGTGGAAGGGAAGCTTGCCGGGCACCCTCAAGCCTCCACCCACAGGCACCAGAGTGTGATATCACCCCAGGTGGGGTGGGCGCTGCGTCAGGGGGAGATGCTCAACCCCCAGAGGTCAGCTGCTCCCCACCCCACTTCTTCCAAGCCTGTTTGCTCCAGACACCTGGACAGATCAGTTCCCTAAATGTTGGGGGAAGATGTTGGAGACGAAAGACACCATTGTCAAAACGGAAGAATTAAATAATGGAATGATGTCAGACGGAGTGGCCCCGGAATGGGATGAAAGGCAGAGCTCTAGGAGGTTATTCTGTTCATCGTTCACGGGATGTGCTGGGCTGCATTCTGCTGGGACTACAGTTAAAAGCCACTTCCAGGAAACCCCTTTTTGAGGGAGGGGATTTTGGTGCTGCAACGAGGCTGGGGGTGGCCATCCGTGGCAGGGACTGGGCTGTTCCCACAGGGAGGGGCCACCTGATCGCCCCAGGCAGTGCCCAAGGGGCCACTGGCAGCCTGGGTCCCCAGCCCCAAGCCGGAGGCGGCAGTCTGGCCCAGGGCCCGGCCGGCCAGGCCATGCCGGCTGCTCTCCCAGACCGGGAAGGCAGCCTTGGAGTGGGCTGAGCGGTGGCCGGAGGCTGGGTGTGAGCCATGGCCTGGCATCCTTCCCACCCCCCTCAGGAGCACCGTCTCACCAAAGTGCTGCGGGGGGCAGGATTCACAGGCTGCTGCCGCAGGGCCCCCCTTGGGTGCGAGGAGGCAAAGGAGCTGGCAGTGCCCCCTCCCACGCAGGCCCGGGGGGCCAAGGAATCGCCTCCGATCCGAGGGAGTTTGGACCCGTGTGAGTCCGAGCTGGGACGCTGCACAGGCGGCCTCCTCTGAGTCGCACGCACCCGTGCAGGCTCTGGGGCCAGCTTTTCACATTTTGGGAGGAGGACATGTGCCGGCCGGAGCAGTTCGTGCCCAGCAACATATTTGCACAAGCGCACATGAGTGCAAGTAGAGTGAAATTCTGGTTTTTAAAAAATCCAATTCCATCATGAGAAAAGGCATCTGGCAGTCCGCAAAACACACACACAATTGATTTAACGAAATGTGTGCACCCTTTAGGCTGCCCACCTTGGGCTTGGGGACATGCAGGCACTGCAAAATCTTTCCTATCTAAGTTTTATGTCAGTCACGCATTGACAGAATCAGATTTTGCAGAATTCCATTCTTGCACTTTTGCGCAAATGCAGAGTTGTGCAAATATGCACTCCTGGAAGTGTGTGAGCAAGTCCCCAAAGATGGACAAATCTTCCCCAAAATGCTATTTTCACACTAAAGCCTAAGCTGAAGAATGTTCATATTCTAGAATTTTTTAATAAAAATTGTAGGTATTTTTCTGTGTGTAAAATAATTTGTGTAAATTTATTATTTTTTCAATGGTTTGCAAGTCTGTGGAAGCTGCCAGTCTACTGCCAAATTGGTCGCTCGGATTCTTAGAATTCCAAACTCGTGTGAGTCCACTCTACCTGGGGGCCCATCCCTTCTAGAGGGGCTGAATGCACCACGCTAGATCCTTCCCTTCGAGGTTCTTCTTCTTTCACAGAATGAAATAACTGCTAATGTTGCTCCAACTCCCACAAAGAAAGCCCTCAAACTCTCTTTGTTGCCAAAGGTCTTCTGTGGCCCCCAAGTTCTGCACAAGATGTTTATAGAATTTTTATTGTGCAATAGGTACTATTTTTTAGACAGCGCATTGTGGTTGAAGCTGGGCTGTTTCTCTTCCTTCCTTCCTTATTTTAATTAAAACGTCTTAGCAGGAGCCAGCCTCGCTCACCTTGGAATGGGTTAAGAGAGGCCCTGCCTGTGGCTCATTCAGCTGCTTCTGAACAGCTCATCCAGAAGTACATTTGGAGCCCGTTCAGGTCTATGGGACGTGTTCCTACAACTGCAGTGTGTGCTTTTGCGGGCCACTGCTGCTCATGTACACACATGCTCAAGACTGGAGACACGGGATGAGGCCGGGGGACGGGGGCTCAGCAGGCAAGATCTGAGCCCCAGGCCTGAGGCTTTACATCCCTGTTTGACCTACGCAAGCACAGAAAACAAGCATTTCCCAGAAAGCAAAAAGACTCTGCCAAACATGATACAGAAGAAAAAGGAATGGGGAGGGCAGAGGAAAGCAAGCGTGCCGATGCCCCGCCAGATATAGGGCAGCTCTTCCTGGATAGGTGCTCCTGGCACTGGTCGAGGCAACTTCTATATTAGGAATTTCCAATGATTTCCAGCACTTTGGCAGAGCTGTGGCGATTTTTGAGTGCTCGCAACTCATTCCGTTTCCCTGGCATTGGTGGAAGTGACGCTTTCCTCTGTGCTCAGGGACACAGAAAGGAGCAGTTCTGATGGCAAGAAACACTTGGCTCTTTCAGCCAGGGCTACTTCAGCAAGAGAAGGGGCTGCTTGCTCATAAAGTGGCAGGCCCCGCACCCGTACCCAGGCGGGGCAGGGATTCTTGTAGGCCCTCGGAGATGGGCCATGGGCACCCTGTTGGAGACCCCACACTTCGGGGACGGGGTCTGTCACTTGCCCTTCTGTCCTCCAGCATGGCAGGCAGCACTCGGCGCCCGATCACATTTGCACCAGGACATGTGACCTCGTTCGTGGTCCCTGGTGCGGAGGGCCAGCGCCCTCCTTGCAGCACACACACAACTGCACAACTGGCAAAAGCCACACTCAGCGACTGTCCGCCACCCCCTGGGGATCCACACCAGGGACATGCGGGTCCTGCGGGTGCCCTCGGCCTGCGCCTCCCGCATTCTTGGGCCTCTCTCAGGCCATCAACCGCGCCTTGACAAAATCGGACTTTTTGTAGGAGAGTTCCACTTCTTTCCAAAGGCACATTTGCCACCATGCATGCTTGCAACCCTGGGTCTCATTTATTTATTTTCTTGGTATCCCGCCCTTTTTCCTTTCAAGGGACTCGCGATTCTCTTTTCAATCTTATCCCACAACAACAGCCCTGTGGGGTAGGCTGGGCCAAGAGCCTGTGACTGGCCCAGAGCCACCCAGCTGGCTCCACTAGAAGCCAGATCGCCCGGGGCCCCAGCCCCGCTGCCGAGACTCATGCACAGCCCTGCCCCAGGAGGGAAACCAGGAAAGCCCACAGAGTCCTCACAGCTCACAAAAAGAGTGAATCTGGATCCGCTGTGGATTCGTCCAACATCTCCATCATTTTTTCAAAAAACAGGAACATCTGCTGAGCAAGTCCTGCTGGAATCACAAGACTTGTCTCGGAGCCAAACCCGCTGCAACCGATGCAGAAAAGATTGCCTCCCCGGCCAGGAGCCCCCCCTCCCCTCCCCCCCCCCCCCCGCCCCGCCCCGCCCGCTCCCTCCCTCCCTCGCTCCGTTCGGTTTCTTCTCTCCCTGCCTGCCGGCTTCCTGGAGACAGTATGCATGAAAGATATTCACTCAAATAAAGTTGGATTGCACTATATTATTGAAAAAGTGACCTCCAGTGGCCACTGGAACTCTCACCCATCAGCTACAGGCAACTTAAAGACTATTGTCAGGGAGTGATTTCTCCGCCCAAGAGGGAGACGAGGTGTGACGACCTCCATGTCCCCCCCAGTCAATAAACCCCTATATATTAATACTTAAACACCCACTGCCTTTCCGTGGGTCCCCAAAGAGTCTTTCGCGCGGACGGCAATCTGCCTCCAGCAGCCGCGGGGCTGCAGTTTCAGCGGGATTGCAAGGTGTTATCCAGAGGGGCAAAATGCGCCTCTTATTTCCGCCCTCAGTCCTCCCCCTGCAACAAACAATCGCACCATCCAGAACAAAGGCACCCGTTCTTTAGGATTCCCAAGAGATCCTCTGCCCTAAAACAAAAAATGGCTTCAGGGTATCCGTTTGGGCGGGTTGCGAACATTGCATTTGTCGTGCGCGCACTGGTGGCGCACCAGCCCGTGTCGGGGATGTCCAAATCTTAAATCTTTGGTGCAATTAGGAGTGGAATGTACTTTCTTACAGTGAAGAAGCCCCCCTGCTCCCCCCACCACCACAAGGAGCAAGAAACCTTTCCCTAGCTCCATGCCGCAAGGACCCTCAGAATTCCTCTCGTGTGTGTACAGGGCATTCAGACGGCTTCAGGTATCCATGCAACAGCTCTGCAAGGCCAGACACACTGTTATCCCCACGGGGTTTGTGTGCAGGGCTGAGTTCAAGTCTGTGCTTGGAGGGCCTCACAGGGTGTCTTTGGGCCAGTCACAAACTTTCAGGCGAGTCTTCCTCACAGGGCTGTAGTTTTGAGGATAAATGGAGAGGAGAATTAAATAAGCTGGCCTGCATTTCTTGCAGGAAGGCAGCAGGAGACAGACAGACAGACAATCAATGATGTGGGAGGTCCTGATGGGGGGTGGGGGTCGTATGTGCTTGGACCACCAGTTTGTCAGATGCGAGAGCTGAACAGTGAACCTAGTCCAGGCTTTGAGGGCCCGGATGCAAGACACCTTCAGGGAGGTGCAGGCAGGTGCCCACCGCTGACTACCTGGCCAAGCCCACCATCCTGGGGCTTCAACCCCGCGAGCTCCAGCTCTGCTGCACAACTAGGCCCAACCCCGCCGGTGCCCTCGGAGTTAGGGCGTGCTGCTTCAGTCCAGCGTCCACGGTGGGCAGCTGTGTCTTGGCATGGGGAGCGTTCTTAAAGTCATCCCTTTGGCTTTCTGCAGCCTGCCGGGTGCCTTCCATTCCAAGTCAATTTTTTCCCATTTCCTGGGCTTGTATTTGTGCAATCTTGCACAAATTTGCCCTTCCACAAACCCACAAATCTCCAGAATGAGCATGTCCCCACTTTAGGGACAGAAAAAAATGTTTTAGTCATGTCCCCCCCCCCACACACACACACAAAACTATTTTTACAACTAAACTCAATTCCTACAACTTAGATTCTGGAAAGTAAACAATCGGTCAGTGTTGTGAGAAATTCGACCACGGCAGCTCCAGCTGGAACACTGTCACCACCACCAAGCGATCGACCCTCCCGCTAGGGCTAATAGCGAGGGGCCCTCACCTCAGAGCAGGGACTGTATCACCAAGATATTCAGACAAAGGGCTGCATTTCTGCATAATTCCCACGAGTGCCTGCCTTTCCTTCCAGACAACTTCAAGGATGCGCAAATGAAAATGCAGCGTTGTCCCCCTAGAAAGGTCCTTCTAAAAAAACTGCAAGGTTGTCAAATGTTTTCGTGCAGGCTTCTGTGTTAAGCTGTAAAGATATATGTTTAAAATTTCTTTGTCATCCGTTCCCTAGGCACATGTCCCACTTACCCAAAAAAATCCATCTGAATGATTAAAAAAGATTAATTTTACAAGAGCACAGCACAGCCAAAGCGTTCCGTGAGCCTCCCTGCAGCAGGGGTGCACTACCTCTTGGCCTGGGGGCCAGAACGTGCTCTCAGGGGCTGCATGGCAGTGGGGGGGGGGCGCAGCTGAAGGCAGAAGATGTGGGGTCGATGGCCCCCAGTCCAAGCATAGAACAACTTAAAATCCTTCCTGCCAGGAGCTGCAAGAGTCATTTCAGACTTGCAGCACTGGGGGGGGGGGGGGCACAAACGCTGAGAATCCATCACCCAGGAGGTGAGGAAGTGCTCATCCTGGGAATCCGAGAGAGCCAGGTTTGCTCCAGCGCACCTGGAGAACTGCGGCCTGGCAGAAGGGCACACCTGTTGCCCCTTCAGAAGCAGGGAAGCCTAGTGCCCCCCAGCTCAGTGGGGCAACCTATCCATCCCAGCTGTCAGGCTGAACTCCAAAGGAGCTGTCAGTGGCGTTTGGGGCCTGGCTTTCGGCGCCTTGAGGCCCGAGGTGGATGTGCTGCACCAGCAGCAGCAGCACTTCACCGCGTTTGGCCCTGGCTCCATCAACCACCTTTTTATTCCCTCACTTGATGCAATCAACTCTTTACCGGCAGGAGTAAAGAGTTTGCGGCAGAAATTCCCCGCATACTTCTGGAGCACAAGGAAGAAAGTATTTCCGGGTTTTTCCCTGTGGGTGAGGAAAGAACCCGTCCCTTGCAAGAGCAGGTTCACGGGAATGTGATCTCATCCGAATCCACCGTGGATTTCCCGGGGTTTCATGCGCAGCTTGACCCTGGAGTTGCCAGCCTTCTGGAATTCTCCAGAATATCTCCCCTGCAGAACAATTCTGTGCAACTTTAAAGCAGGGGTCCCCAAACTTTTTCAACAGGGGGCCAGTTGAAAGGCGGCGGTGGGCACAGGCCAGCCAGGCAGTGGTGGCGGGGGGCGCGCACACGGCGAGGCAGCAGCTCGCTCACTCGGAGATCTCTGAGCGAATCCAAAAGGATCTCAGAGCACGCTGCCGCCGCCTCACCACACGCGTGGTGAGCCAGCACTGGTGAGCGCACACGCAGCGGGGGGGGGGGGCTGCGGCAGCAGCAGGTGCGGGCGGAGTCCAAAACCTCTGAGGCAGGCCAGATGAGGGGGCATGGCGGGCTGGATCCGGCCCGCGGGCCGTAGTTTGAGGACCCATGCTTTAAAGCTCGCTGGGTTCTAAACACAGCTGGTTTGACACACGGGGCTGCCCAGTCTGAGCCGCTTGGGCTGCCAAAGGCACGTGCAGCTCCTTTCCCCGCCATCGGCACCGCAACAAGCACAATTGCCAGCTGCCGTAAGCACGGCGCTCACCCCTTTCAGCCCTGCAGGCTAGCTTTCCAACTGCAGGGAGCTCGGTTCTGTTTCTCTGCAGAGAGGCACGGAAGTCGAATGCTGGGAACTGTGGCCCAGCGCACTGGGAGGCCGACAGGGATGGGGATGGCCAGCCGGGCGCCAGGTGTGCGGTTGTGCAGTGTCTTGCTCAGCTGCATCGTGGTCCCACCCCGGCCTGGGTGAGACAAGAAGGGGGCCTCCACTGCTTTCGGAAACAGCCTCTGCCCGGAGGCTCCGAGTGCGGCACCATCGTTCCCTCCCTCGTGCACACACGCACCAAGACCCTCGATCCTGCATGAGCCCAGCGCCTGCAGGCGCTCCAGCGTGCCGGAAGGCTCCGCTTCCTGGCCAGGCCGGGCCACGGCATGCGAGTGGCAGAAGCAAACAGTGCGGCTTCCTCCAGAATATTAAGCAGAACGCTGCAGTCCCAGCCCCGCTGCAAGTAGCGCGGAGAGAGTGAAGCACAGGAGAGGCCTCCGCAGCTCTTGGATCGACGGACAGGCTGCAGGGCAGAGGGCAAGGTGGGTTTGGGCAGCCAGGAGCGCCCCCCACCTCCGCGTGGACATAACCCACGGTCTTGGCTAAGGCAGCGAAGGCTCACTCGAAAACCGACCGACTGGCCGTGCCACAAGCAACGGGGGAACAAGCCTGCACCGCCCGGGCCCCTGCCTGCGAGAAAGGCGAAAGGGGCTGCAGAGCTGGAGACGAGCCCGAGAAAGGCGGGCAGGGCAGAAAGGCGGGCAGGGCAGAGCGTGCGCCTGCACATCGGGCCGCTGGGCTGAGTGCAAAGGCGAGCGAGGGGCGCGCGAGGCACGCGGGGAGGCCTTGCTCTGCCCTCCGCAAAGCGTAGAGCCCAGTGGGGCCGTGCAGAGAGGGGGGGACCCAGAGGAGGGGAGGGGAGGGGAGGGGAGGGGTGGTCCTTCCTCACGCACCGCAGACCGAGCCTGGGACACGGCCGCCAACGTGGGCCAGAGCGCATCCTGCGGGGGAGGCTGCCGATGGCCGCCAGCCCTTCCGGCGGCGAGCGGCAGAGGCAGCGCTTGCCTGCATCCCAGTTGCTGGGGAACATGGGCAGGGGGTGCTGTGGCAAGCACTTCGGTCCTGCCTGGGGGATCGCATGGGGGCCGCTGCGTGGACTCGAGGGGCCCTGACCTGGCCCTGTGTCCCCGTGAAGAAGCCACGGCATCGAGTGGTGCCTGGCAGCATGCCTGGGCTCGCTGAGAGAGGCCGCCCTCCCGGAAGCTCGGCAGGGGCTTGACAGGGCCAGCCAGCAGAGCTCAGGATATCTCTGCAGCAGCCTGCTCAACGGCCTGCATCCGTGGAAGGCCGAGAGGGTGGGGCCTGGGGAGAGGGCCATGGGGCGGTCCTGGGGGGCCCCCGGCACATCCAGGTAGGGGGGCCTTTCTGAACGGCTGCAGATCTGTGGCCAGCCAGCCCAGAGGGCACCAAGCGCCCAAGCCAGCAGCCTGGCCCCCACATGGGTCGGGTGGCCACCGCAGAAGTGACCAGAGCAGCCTTCGCAGCACTGCAGGGGGTCAGAACCACAGATGGCTCCCTGAAGGTTCAGGCTGACCCACGGAGTGGACACAGAGCCCTGCTGAGCCTGGAGCCGCTGCACACCGCCTAAAAGTGACACCCGGGGGGGAGGGGTCAGGAAACCCCTCTAAACGGAGTGAAAGCTGGGTCATGCAGGAAAGCCCCCCAAACACATATTCCCCTGGACAGCAGACCCTGCACCCCACTCTCACATCCTGCAGCCCCTGAAAGAGCACAGTGGTGCTGCCTGCTGAGCAGGTGGCTGGCCCCACGCACACCGGCAAGTCTTCCAATATTGCACGCAGAAGTTCAGCCATCCTCAGCCTTGTGCTCCCCAGATACCCTGAAGTACAACTCCCAGGATCCTCAGCCAGTGATGCCACTAGGACCCTGGGTGTAATAGGCGCGTTATTTCTATGATTCCATGAAGCCCTTTCTCTTACAAATAGCCCAGGCTGCCCACATGCTGCATTGCTCTCCTTTTTTATCTGAACAACAGCCCTGTGAGGTAGGTGCAGTGAGACTTGGTGACTGGCCCAAAGGGAGTTTCGTGGCCCCGCAGGACTCGAACACAGATCCCGGGGGTCTCCGTCCCGCCTGGCCATTTCTCTCTTCCCTCCCAGTCTGCCACTGCCTTCCCCAGCCATTCTGTGCTTTCAAACGGCCTCTGCCTGAGATCTGTGAGCCCAAGAGCAGCGGGTGTGTTTGCCAAGCGTGGATTTGCATTCTGAGCATGGGCCGTGCAGCATTTCAAGCTTACAGAAACCCTCGTGACTCCAGCGATAAAACGGAACATCCAAGAGCTGTGTCGGATCCGGCCACTTCTCCACCTCAACAGTCTTCTCTTCTTACAGGGCCAACCAGCTGCCCCAAAGGGAAACCCACAAGCAGAGCAGGAGTGCACAAACACCCTCCCACCCATGTTCCCCAGCAGAAGCACACATATTTGCGCCTGCTCCGCATCTGTCACTCTCTGCGTGGCCATTTGGGGGGGCGCTGTGGCCCCCAGCGTCCAGCTGCTCCACTGCCACGGATCCGCCGGGGCAGTTTCTCAATGTGCATTTTCAGCGTGAAGCTGCTCCGCTAGCTGGAGTGGCTTCCACTCTTGCATGCAGACGTGGTTTTAAATATTTATGTGCAAACCGCTTTAAGGCGCAATCCTATGTCTGCTTAGGCAGGGGAAAGTCCCACAAGACCCTTTCCGGCTGGGACGCGCCGGGAATGGAAAGACCTCTCCGGGTGCCAGCCAGCCAGGGCGGCTGCGAGGTGCGCCGGGGCCTCTCCCTGCCGAGGCAAGCCGGGCTGGCATCCCGAGCGCTTTCTCGAGGCATCAGGCCGAGAAGGCGCAGGTGGGAACATCAGCAGGAGGCGGCCCAGGGAGCGGCAGGCACACCAGGGGTCCTCCAGAGGGCTGGACTGCGGCTCCCATCCGCCCCAGCCCGCGTGGCCGATGGTCGTGGATGGTGGTCCCCGTAGTCCCAAAGCGCCTCTCGGCTGCGGGAAAACCCAGCCGCGGGCCAAAGTTTTGCGCGCGGGGGCGCGCACCGCCCCCCTGCCTCTGCGCCAGGGAGCCCGATCCGGGGCCGTTCCGGGCCTGGGGCGGGTCGGGGCTGCCCCGCCACCCGCGAGGGCTTTTACGCAGGTGAGGAACCACCGGGCAACCGCAGGCACCGGCTCCTCGCCGCCCCCCGCGCGCGGGAGTGGGCGGCCGCGAAAGGGTTACGGGGCCGGGGCGGCCCCCGCGGCTCGCGGAACGGCCCCGGGGCGGGCTCCTCGGGCGGACGTGCCTCCGCGGCCGCCCAGTTAAACAGCCCACGCCGCCCGGCCGCGGCGCCCGGCTGCAGAGCGGCCGCCGCGGCTCTTTTAAGGCCCACCCCGCCGCTGGCTCCGCCCGCGTCTGCGCGTTCCCTCTGGGTCTCCCACCCACCTGGCCGCCCCACGGGGCAGCCTTCCCCGCAGCCGGGGGGCCGCGGCTGCGGGGCCCACGGTGCCAGAAGGCCCGATGGAGCGGGCCCGCTGCAGAAGCCCGGCCGGGGATGATGGGTGTCGCAGCCCCACCCACCCCATCTGCAGGGAGCCGGTTTTGGGGCAGAGATGCCCTGTGCGTAGCTGAAAAGTCCTGGGGGCTGCAGAAGAACTACAATTCCCAGCCTGCCCCGATGCGTGCCTGCCACGGGAAGCCAGGAAAGGGGCAGGATTGCCTCTCCTGGGCACAGTCGGGGGGGTGCTGGGGGGCGTTGTGAAGGGGTGTGCCCAGAAGGATGCTCCACCGCGCAGGCCTATTGGAAGCGCCCCGGAGAGGCAGCCTCGCCGCCGCCCAGCAACGAAGAAATCCGGACCGGATGGGGGGCGGCGGTCGCACCCCGCATTTCACGCGCCTCTCGCTCCCTCCAGGTGCATCTTATTTACGCGCCGGGGAGGCTCCGCCCCCGCGGCAAAGAAGTGGGGCTTCCTCCCGAGTAAACCCGCCCGCGCGCGCGCTTAGGATGCCAGCCAGCCAGCCAGCCCGTCCCCGCGATGCCCTGTAAGCCGGTTCACCCCCTAAGCGCTTCCCGGCAACATGCCCAAAACCGAGGTAAAGAAAACAGGCCCCTCAAAACACGGCAACGGTCAGCGAGGCCATGGGGGGCGACCCCCCCTCGAGGAAAAGTTGCAACGTCGGGGACGGATGGATTAGCCGGGGGTGGGCTGGGGTGGGGAGGGGAAGGCTAGCTGCCGGGGGCCTGAAACGCCCCCGTAACCTCGCCTGCTCGCTCATGTGCCTCAGCCCTCGCACGTGCAGAACTGAAACTCTGCCACTTACTGGCATCTCTTGAATGAAAGTTGTCTGCGCCGGGGGTGGAGTCCGGAGTTCGCCTACTCCGCCAGGAGACCCGAATCTTTCCTTTGGAGCCTTTGCCTGCAGGAGCAGCGATGCATGCTGGGAACTGTAGTTCCTTTGCGCGCGCGCACCCCTATACTTGGCGGCTTCTTCCATCCCTTCCCCAAAGGCGGAGAGCCAACAGGGAGAGCGCGTTCCCTGAGGTCTGGGAGCAAAATCTGCCCAGTGTTTGTCTATTGGTAAATTTGTAAGCTGCCCAAAGAACCTTTAGGTTATGGGGCGGCATAGAAATGGAATAAATAAATAAATACATAAATTTACCAGCCACCAAGGCAACTTTCTGTTAACACCTGCAACAGTTCAAAAAAATAAAAATAAAAATCCAGGAATCAAATCCGATAAAATCCTTGAAATGTCTGGAAAGCTGTGCTTTGCAAATCTGGGGGGCAAAGGTCCAGGGTGCTGCAATGCAGTAGCCCCAAGCGACCCCCCAGGGGGCTCCGGCACCTGCACTTGGACTGGGTGGGCGCACCAGACCAACCAGGGCAGACATCAGCCACCTCAGCATCCATCTAATTCATAAAAAGATGTGGCAACTGGAGGGCAACTTGCTCAGCTTGGTAAGAAAGGCCCATTTTAAAATATTATCCTGTTTTGAGTACAGACCTGCTGATTCTCAAAGCAGCATATTTAACAGCTGGGCAACAGACGCAAACTTGATTTGGCTCTTATGCAGTCAGGAGAACGATTCGGGGGCACTGAACAGGCAACGCTGCCCATGCGCAGAGTGCGCTTGCAGTCCAGTCCTGTGGCCCGGAGACTCAGTCCAGCAATCGCAAGAACTGCCAGGGTCCCAGCTCCACCAGCAGAAAGCAGTCCTGATGCCTGGTGGGCACTCTCTGGCTGCCCCATCCCCACATGCAGTCAGCATAGAGAGGACTGTACCATCTCCTTCTCCATGTTGCAAAAGGGGGCATTCCAGGGAGGCTGAGCGGGGACGAAACCAGCACCCCACAGTATGATGCATCCTCCCCCTTCTCCCTGAAAGTGCTTTACTGAAATTGCTGAAATTGCTTTTATTTAATACAGGCCTAATTCTGCCCCCTCCAACCAATAACACATTTTCTGTGGTTACAATTAGTTTAAAAAATAAAAAATGCTATTTTAAAACATGGTTAAAAACTTATTATACGGTTCTAATGTACAGTATAGTGCAAAACTTTAAAGTTTTATCTCTTAATTTTGGAGTTTCCATGCCTTTGAACTGTCTGGAAAACAGGTATATCGAGCAGTTTATAGAACTCTATCTAATATGTAATTTTTTCTTGCACTCTTTTAAAATCAGGTGGGCAGCCAATTTTCCTTTTGATTTTGGCTCCAGCAGATCTGGAACATAAAAGCAGCATCACAAAATGGAGAGATACCCAAGGCGGTTTAAAGGGTGCACACAAGAACCCCCCTTCCCGAACTCCGGGCTCTAGAAGTGTCCAGCTGTGGGGTCATGGCAAGTTTCACCTCCTTTGGAAGGAAATTCCGGATGCAGCCCTGCCAAACGAAGGCGGCACTGGCACAGCTGGACTGGCCCCCGTCTGGCCGGGTGTGTCTCCCCCCTGCTGGATCATGTGCCTCTGGCACCCGGGGCCGGGGCGCCTCGTCGCTCCCAGTTCCTCCCTGGGCTGCAGCTGCCAGCCCCCCAGTCTCCAAGAGGCCCCGGCAGGAGCAGCTGCCCCATCTCCTTCCAAAGCCCTGGGCTTCTCGCTGTGGCTCTTCTCCATTTCCTGACTTTGTGTGCGGCAACAATCGCCTCCCGGCTCCCTCCCACAGGTCCCTCTGTAAACCCCCAGATCCCTGCCAGCTCCACCCGTCCTCGTGCGCGGAGCGCTGCACCTTCCGTGCCGGTGCCAGACAACATCTGTGCTGCAACATCTGTGCTGCAACATCCATGCTGCAGCCGGAGTAGAAGGCGCATCCTGAGCCTCTGAGCTCAGGAAAAAGGTGAGTTGGAAGCCATGGCAGAGCTGGGCCACTCGATGCCTGGCGTGGAAAGGGGGGGGCGGGGGGGACGGGAGAGATTTTTCTCCCACTGTTGTCATGCAAGAGCCCAGTGGGGCCATCCCATGAATTCTACTGGTGGGAGATTCAGGCCGGAACCAAGAGAGGGCTTCCTCACAGGTAAGCTGAGGAATCCCCTCCCACAAGACGTGGTGGCCTCCCCTGTGGACGGTTTCCAGCGGGACTGGGCGAATCCACGGGGAAGACCGTCCCCAGCCGCTAGTCCTGCTGGCTACAAGCTGCTGTGCGGAGAGAGTGCTGGCCTCGGCAGGCCCGCCAGCGGGATGGTCCGAGGCGGAGCCCGCCTCACGCTCCTCACCTCCTGCTGTTGCGGCTCGTCGCCAGCAGGGCGGGTCTCCCACGGCTGGAGCGGCCCTTCGCGGGATGCAGCGAAGGCGCCCGGCACTCGCACAGCTGCCACAGCTGGACACCCTTCCCACCCTGTCTGAGTGCAGCCATGCGCTCCGGCACCCCAGCTGCCCCAGCTGCCACGGCAGGAGGGCTCTGCCCCACCCATTCCCCTGAAGGTGGGCTGCCCCAGACGCCCAGCCAAGCTGGCTCAGGATGCCTGGCACCTGGTGACTGGAGGCGTTCCTACTGGCCTTGACCGCACAGAGGAGAAGGCCAGCTGTGCTCACCTGACTCTGTGCCACTTCCAGCCTCAGAAGCAGTGTGCCTGCTGGGGAACATGGGTGTTGCCCTCCTGCCCCGCTTTGGGCAGCTGGTTCGCCTCTGGGTGGACGCGATGGACGTGGGCATGATCCAGCATGGCTGTTCTTGCACTCTTAAGTTCCAGCTGCCCACAGTGTTCAGTCAGCATCGGTCCAGGAGCAGAGGTGGCTCTCTCGCCACCAGAGCGAGTGGAGCACCTTGCCGATGGCGCCCACAAATCATCCCAAGCTCGGCCAGCCGTTTCCTGTCTACTTTCTACCTCTCCGACTAGGAACATGCACTGCCCCCTTCTCCAGTTCTGCCCTTCCTTGTTCACCAGGAAACAAAGACACACAGAAAACGAAGTCCTAATACGTCAATTTTCCCACCCTGTTTCTGGAGATACGGCTGTTACTTATTTCTTTGTTCTCAAATCCATCACCAGAAAACACGCATCTGTCTTTCTGTGCGGTTATGACCAGCAGCTACATCTTGGGGTCTTACAAACGAGGAGCCCATGTTGCTGCTTGTTGTTTTCTCCTAGATGTCATTCCAGGAGATCAAGCCATGTTGACAGATTCCCCCAAGGAGAGCGAAGACGCTGCGGCAGTCCTCTTCCCAAGCAGAGGCTTTGGGTCAAAGACCGAGGGGGAGGGGGGTGAGTTAAGCACATATGCCAGTTTTCTGCTTATGAGCTCTTCACTTTTTTCAGTATTTTCCCCCATTGCTATATTAGGAATGGGTAAGAATTTGTTTGGTCTGCTTTTAAGACAATAAAAGCTAAAATCTTACTGAAATGTACAAATGTCTTCATAAATGGGATGGAGAGCACTTGAGACTCAATCAAAGGAAAGTTGGAAGAAAGAGCACTGGAGAGTTACCAGTTTAGGTGTCGAGTCTCCAGTGAGGCTGAAGAGGGGGGCTTTTGGCCCCTGCCAGACTCCCTGTCTATCCTAATTTCTATATTGCTCCTTAAGGGCACGATCCTCGGGCACTAGATGCTCTCCTGGCCGCCACAAGGCAATTCAGAGTCCCAACTCCAACCTCGGAGAAGCACCTTGAGGACAAAGCTGGACTCCAAACACAGAGGACCCTTCCGCCCGTTGCAGCCAGGACGCCTTCCATGGTAGCGGCTGCCCTAAGGCCGCAAGACCAGCCTCGGCGCTACCGTGGTGGGGGTGCTCTGGGGGAGCAGGGGGGCAGCATGGGGGGCCCTGGCAGGGCTCCAGCTCCTTGCGAGTTGCTGTTTTGAGAGCACAGAGGTAACCATCACTTCTCTGCCCCTCCCACTGGATGGTGTCCTACGATTTTTTTTTTTGTGGCACTTAAAAAAACCTGGGAGCTTGGCTTGCCCTCTCCTGAATTTACTATCATTTTTAAAGTTTCATTTATTTATCTATTCACATATTTATATGCCGGCAAAATGACCTCCCTTATTTGTTCACCAGGAGACTGCTATGCTGTGAAACAAGGTGTGGTGTGCCAGCTCCATCTTTATTTGGCTTCAGAAATTGGGGCTGGGGGTCTGAGACCCCACCTCTCCCTTGCGTGTTTAGGTTCTTCTGCAAATTGCTTTTATTTTGGTCCCACGAGCTTGTTGCCTGGAGAGTGCTTGAGATTTTAAACAGATTATGGGAGAAAATGCAAACCTAGTTTCATCCCTCTGTGATTCTGAAAGTGCCATCATGACCACATTGACTCAGAATGCAGCACCATTGACATTAATAGGAAGTAAGCTTAGGGGGAAACTGCAGCAGCAGGCACAGCGGAGCAGCGAGCGGCAGACCTGCTGAGACACCAGCTCTGTTTGGCTCTTCCTCTCTCAGAATTGTTTCTATCCCTGACAATAATAAGAACTTTGGTAAATGCAAGGCTTGGTTCCAGATTGTTCATGCTGCCCTCTTCCCTCCCTTTTTCCTTTTGTGTTTTAGCTGGTAAGTCTGAGAGTAGGGGATGCTGTTTGGTTGTAGTATTTTTACTGCTCCTCCTTCACTTCAAAAGGAAAGGAAAGCAAAGCAAAGCTGCAAAGCCACTCTGGGGACTGAGTGTGCGTGTGTGTGTTTTGGGGATTACCACATGTGCCAGCCAAATTATGACATCTGCAGCCGGTTTCTCATACACGCACACACTGACACACACGCCTTTGAAAGAGAAATACTCTAAAAAGCTGCAAAACAGGTTTTGTCTCAAAGCTTCGCCAGGCAAAGAGGGGAAAGAGCATGTTGAGACAGAAAGGGGGGGGGGGGAGTCCTACATTTCCCGGCATGCTCAAGCCAGTAATTGAAAAAGTCACACGTTCCTGGGACAATTTCAAGCAATCATTTATAGCCCTGTCTATCAGAAGAAAAAGGGTTTAAGCACTTCTATTATTTTCTTCTCAGATAATTTGCCATGGCTTCTCCCAAAGGATTCTGGGACTTGTAGTCTGCTCATGGTATTGGACATTTTCTGTTAGATTTGGGGGAAACTGTGCAAGACCTTGGGGGCAGGATAATCCCAAACCACCAACATGGGTTTCCTTGCATTCCCTTGCTCTTCACACTTGACCTCCCAAGTGACGTTGGTCCTATTTCTGCAACAGATGTGAATGACATAATTGTCATTTTCCTTTCCCAGGGAGCTCTTGGAACTTCAGAGGGAAGGCACGGAACTTGGGTGGGATTCTCAGCCCTGTCTCACGAGTTCCCAGTTGCCAGGATCTTTTGGAGGGAGTCAGGATAGCTCCAACTCCCTCTAATTTGGAGTGGGATCTGTGGGCACATTGGGGTGGAGGGGAGAGCCCTGTTCAAAAGTGTGTGATTTTAGGACAGGGGCTTGGTCTGTATAAAGAGTGCAAACCTGTCATGTAGAGAGGCAAAGCGCTTCCTTAAATTCACCGGTATTATGTTAAGAATGGTCAGCTGCCTTGCTTCCTTTTCCTTCAAGCCCAATTCCACTCAAGAAATCGCCTCATTCATCTGAAATATGGACCTCAAGTGTGTGCTAAATCAAGCCAGGGTTGGCACACGTTTCCGCAAAGGGTTCCAAAAACAGAGTGTGGATTTCTCGGTGCCAAGTTCCAGCCGGCAGGCAGGCAGGCAGGCATTATCATCCCCGCTCTTCGAAGAGTAAATTGCCCCAGCCAAGAGATGCAGGCCAGGCACCTGCAGCCAGGACATGCCCCGCGGGGCCGGCATGACTGGGCCGAGCGAGGGATGACAGGCAAGCCTCCTTCCGACCGAGGAACATCCAGGACCCGTTTCCAGCAAGTCACAGGAAGATTCTCCTGCCTGATTTGGGGGTCCCCCACACCATCCTCTTCACTGGCACCAGAGTCTCCTTACCCTCTCACTGAGCTTAGATAACACTGTAACCAACTCTCAGAGGTTGAATTTGGGGCTGTTGTTGCTGGAACATGGGTTACTGTGTTGTCTGAATCCAGCTACACTAACAAGCCATGGCTTGTTAGCCATGAACGATCCATGAAGAGAACCTCTCATTTCTTGGGCTGTGTACTACAGGTTGTTCACCATAATTTGTTATCCGATTGGGTTCAAACTACATGGTACTCATGTTTTGACAACAATCCAAGCTACAGTGTGGATGAGCATATCGCCTGTACTCGGCTGTGCTCGCAAGCCATGGATTGTTAATGGCAAACCATCCATGAAGGGGAGCCCTGGTTTGTTACTGGGCTGTGGACCATGGTTTGTTGTCTCAGCTAGGTCAGACAACATGGCAATGCACATTTCATCAAAAGCCTCTGTGTTGCATTTTCCAGGGGGCTGGAGGGGCCACCTCAAGGAAAGCCACTTGGTCCCCAGCAGCTGATCCCGCATCACTCCGGATCCTCCTCTCGAATTCGTTTGACCCTGGCTCCTGTCGTTCTGGTTGCTTCCCTGTTTCTTCTTGGTGCCTTTTTATTCATGGGGGATGGTTTTGATTAGCTGATGTCTGTAACTTTTACAGTGCGGTTCTGGCTGGGAACAGTTAGAGAAGGGTCTGCGAAAGTTGTTCTGTTTGTTTTTCTGGTGCTGCTGCAGCTTGCTTTTGAGTATGATTTTACTGTGGAAAAAATGTGTATAAATAAACGGAGGGTCTTAATAAGCAACAGCTTGCTCCGGAAGTAAGAGGCTTCTCTGAAGTGGCCCCCCGGTCTATGGAAATGCCTCCCAGAAAAGATCCACCTGTTATTTCACTGCATGCATTTAAATGTCAGCTGAAGGCCTCTTCCAACAGATGCCTGGTCTTTCATAGGGATGTATAAGAAATTCATTTCGGGGGTTGTTGTTGTTGGTTTTTTTTTTTTTTTTTTTTTTTTTTTTTTGGAATTTGCCCAGTTTGCAGCTTCTGGACCAAACTCAAGCCCTGACGCAACTCCACAGTGGAATCTGCGCAATTCCAAATTTCCCGTGTGATTCATGCACCAAAACAAGAAGACGCAATTGGGCCACAGGCAGCATCCCTCTGGAAAATGTGCCGGGAAAACAGTCCTTCTTGGGAAATGCACACAAATGCACTTTCATCAGTGGGAGAGGACTGCACGCATTTCAAGGACTCACACCACTGAGGCGTGCATTTGGGGGAGAGGCACACACGGAGGTTAATGCGCCAAGACAGAGGCTCATTGCCTCACGGGACCCAAGCCCAAATGAGCTCCAATAAAGAATCCGGAGAGTTTCAGCAATCTCGCATTTTGCTGATCTCCAGCACGCAATCCCATGGACACCCAGTATAGCCTAGAGAAACACTGCTGTTTGCGCTTTCCATTGACTTTGCATGCTCATAAAGTTCCCTGGGGGCATTGGCTGGTTGGGTAATACACACATCTGAGCTATGAATCCATACATACGGCCATCTCAAGTGCACCCCGTTCGCGCCGGATTGCTCCTTGGCTTGCACACTTGGGGAATGCCCTGGCGGGCACCACTTCCCACGCCCCTCCCGTTGATCCCGGCCGCCCAAGGACTTCATTTCCAGCTTCTGTTGTTCCCCTGCTGCCGCTGCTTTCATGACAATGCTGTTTTTCTGGCTTGTTGCCCTGCTCTCCAAGGGTCTGTTTGAGCTTGCTTCAGACAAGTGTGGCATTTTCCTTGCTTGTGCAATCCACTCCTCTCTCTCTCCCTCACACACACACACACAGACTCCAGGCTGTTTTGCCTCTGTTATGTTACCAAGTGCAGCTGAGCGGAGAGCTAGATCATCCAACAAGTTTGGGCTGGGATAAGTTGATGCTGCTTGTAGTCAAGGCAATTTCACCTGCTGACGTGTCTGCAAGTAACTTCAGCAAGACAGCGTGATGGACACTCCGTTGCCTATGGGTGGGCGAGAGGGAAGCGACTTCGAGCCACACCGGACGGTGGGTGGCGTGCTCAGCGGTGCAGTGGGACCAGGGCTTGCTGGGGTCGAAGTGCCAGGGCCACAGCACCACTCTGCCCAAAACTCCCTGCACCCCTGAGGTTGGCCCGCGGGAGCCAAGAGAAAGCTTCTGGTTAGGGATCTGGGAGCAGCCTTGCTGGATCAGGCCAAGGCTGGACTAGCCTAGCTTTCCGTCCACATGGTGACCAACCAGCTATGCCCTGGACACCCGCAGGAGCATCCTGCCCATGTTCCCCAGCACAACCAGTGCACAAACGCTTATTGCCTCTGATGCTGAAGATGGTACAGGGCCAGGCGGACAGCCAGCCCTGGAGAGCCTTCTCCCGCAAGGACTGGCCCGTCCCCCTTGGAGGCCCTCGTGCAGCCTCACAGACCTGAACTCCATTGTGTTGGGGGAGAACGCCTTCCTGCCACTCCTTCCAGTATGGTAAGCGAGAATGTCTCCCTCTCCATTTTTTCCACTCCATGCATCACACCTCTTGTCACGTCTCTCCTCCCTCACCTTTTTCGGAGCTAAACTATTCCAGATGTGTTGACCTTCCCCCACAGGGAAACGGCTCCATTGTCATGGCTGTCCTTCCCCGAATGGATCCCTTCCCATGCCTTCCATCTTCCAGGCCTTTCCCACCTCTGCGCACACACAAACAAGAACTGGAATTCTTCAAGTCTGGCCGGCTTGGTGGCCCACCACATGCCTTGGAGGTTCTGCCGGCTGCTGCTGGTTCTGGATCTAAGTTTCTAGTCCTGGAGTTCCTTCTTGCAGTACCCTTTCACCTTTGACTGGGGAGATGCTTGGAAGGGCAGGAGTGGGTGTGGTGTGAAGCCCCCCCCCACTCGCACTTTCACTAAGCTGAGCAAGCCGGGAGAGTGCAAGGGCTCTTTGCAGCAGCCTCGCCCCGGCCCCTGACCATTTTGGTCACACTTCTCTGCTCTTTCTCCAGCCTTACCTTATGCTGTAATGGGTGTGGTGACCAGAACTGCACACGGTATTCCAGGAGTGGCTGGACCAAAGGTTTGCAGAGGTTGCTTGGACCCGAACAGGGAATTAAAACCCGTTCACTCAGGTAAACAAATCCTTGCCAACCTGTCAAATTCTCCTTTGGAGCACGAACACAGGGATGATTAGTTACAGGTGTACCGGTTTGCCCCCGAGTTCCCCACCTGTGCACCCTTTCTCCCTTGTAAATCTACTTCGTTTCTAAATTATTTTTCATTCAGCTTCCCAGAGAAGAGAGCTGGTGCTACCAATCATTAGACACTGTGATGATTAGACACCAGTCATTAGACACTTAAACTATTTTTTCCTCCTCCTCAAAAGCTTTTTCTCCTTTCTTTTCCTGGTAAGGTGATGGAGGGTTGCGAAGGAGAGACGTCCTCCTCTGGACCATCCCAAAGATTCCATGTTGGAGGTAGGTGATGGCAGGAAAAAACCAGCGTGGTGCTGAGCTTTCTCCACTGCTTTTCCAACCATTTTTGCTCAATCACAAATTCAGAGAACACTTTGGAGAACTGTCATGTGCCGGGGTGGGTTTCCTACTTAGGAGGCGGCCAGGCAGAGTATGTGAGCATCCTCTTTTCCACTGGACAGGAGTATCCCCCCAGTGAACCCCTCACAGTAAATGGTGTGAGCAAGATGGTCCATGGCGCATCCCGAGGGTCACGGTGATGTCACCTGCAATCGAAATGAGCCAGTTTTGACCCTTTGGGAGGTGATGCACCTGTTCCAGATGTCATTTTATGCTCCCATGTGTGGCACCCACAGGGCATTGAGTGGTACTACTCGTGAGGAACTTGAGTTCCGGAATAATCCCGTGCATGGCCAGACAGGAAGAAAGGCCGACAGTTCCCAGTGTCCCCCAGCTGCCATCAGCGCCATCACCACCTACCCACGTATAATTAAATAATATAATCTATCTCTGGGATCTCCAATTTGTATTACTCTTATTGTAATTTGTATTATTCTTCTTGGGTTTCCATTCTCGTTATTATTTCTCATAGATCTCCAGTATTAATTTCAATGCTACAATTGCCAGGTAGGTCCATCGCTTCAGCTGGACTTGGACAACGAAAGGCAGCGAAACAGGAGGGGTGCTTCAGGCACCCCCTTCTGGAGGCCGCCAGATCTCGGCAGCTGCAGCTGGAGGCAGCCCCGCAGTCCCTCCGGACGGGGCTTGGGCATGACGTCCGGCATGCCACCCTTTCCATGAAGAAAGGGAAAAAAAGCCCCTCATGTTCATTCCATCTGATGGAAAAGAAAGTGAAGAGAACTCCAAGAAAGAACCAAAACACAACCCATGAGAAACTCACACGAGGCATGAGGGCTGCTCGGATCAGAAGTGCGGGCAGCCTGGGGGGCTGCAGAGCGACAAGATGCAGTCACAGGAAGATTGCACAATGCTGCCCCCTCGGCTGCCCTGCAGGAATCGGGGAAGTTCAAAACGGCCCCGAGACAGATTTGCAAACCACCTGAGAGTGAGCAGAGGGACAGGTGCCTCTTTCGGGGGAACCAACCAGGAAACTGGAGGGCCAGTGTGGGCACTGTGCCCGCTGCGCCTTTTCGCCAGAGCGGACGCGCCCCCCCTCGCCACCTGCACAGAGCGGATGCCCAGCAGGGGCTACAGCGCCATAGCAGAGTCCGGCCGCTGTGGCGGCTCTGCCAAACTCGCACAAAGTAAGTAAAAGAGAACAGGGGTGGACTGCAGCTCCCACCAAAGGGAAGTCCTACTGGTCAGAAACGGCTGGGGAAGTTCTCCGCCCCCCACAAAACCGAGACTCTCCACCTCACAAATAGAGCGGAGCACTTCCAAGGGCCAATCGCACATGGCTGAGGATCACAGGCCTTTTGCCCGAGGGGGCTGCCAGGAGCCTGTGCGGCCCGAGATTCTCTCCGCGCCCCCCCCACCTATTTTCTTAAAAACAAACACTTTTTTAACACTTACGCCTTGGTCTTTTAAAGGCGAGCAGCCTTCTCTGTCTTTTCTGCAGCACCCAGCACTGAGGCGACCAGCCTGACGGCAGGCAACCCAAGCGCGTCCCGCAAAGCTGAGCTATGGACCTCGGGGATCAGAGAATCGGAGTGGGAAGGGGCCAGGGCGCCATCGAGTCCAGCCCCCTGCTCGATGCAGGACTCCCAGTTAAACCACCCAGTGCCAGGAGAGGGGAGTCTCTTCCCAAAGCTGTTTTGCAGATCTAACTCATGCCTGCCAGACCCCCAAGATAAGCCAGAGCTGCAACTAGCCATCAGAAAAATCTCCGCTCAAAGGCAACCAACGCATGTGCCCATTTTGAAGATGAGGTTCCGTGAGAGAGCACAAGGACAGCCATTTATTTATTTAAAGTTTTTATATGCCGTCCCCTTGCTATATAGCCTCGGGACGGCTCACAGAAATAAGCCATGGCCATTTTGGGGGTGTGGGTTCCTAGCAATTTAACTTGCTGTTGCTAAACTACTGGGAGTGAGAAACCTTTTCCAGTCCAATACCAACCATCCAGAGATCTTCCAGAATATCTCATCCTGCCACACTAACTACACCAAAAATAAACAGGGTCCTGCTATAATATTCCCTGCACACCCAGAAGGACAAGGCTTGTGGAGGAAAAACCAGCAGGGCTTCCACAAAAGTAATCCCTGTCTCACCAACCTTTCAGAATTCTTGGAGAGTATCAGTAAACATGTGGAATTGGGTGATCCAGTAGATACTCAGTTTTCCGAAGAATTTTTAGCCAAGTGCTTCACCAAAGATTCCCGAGCAAGCTCTGCTGTCTTGGAAAGGGCTTGCTGGGACTCCCACTTCTCTGGTGGCCACCTAAACAGAGTCAAGGAATGGGCCCGTAATGTATCTTTTTGGAACAGACATGCGGAGCTCTTACTTTTGCTTTTGGTTTGTTATCTTAGCTGAGTTCAGACAACATAACCCGCATTTCAACAAAACCCCATCGTTCAGTAACAAGTCAACCTATAGCCAGCACCTGAGTACAGGATACCATGTTTTGACCCCCAGGTAGGTTCAACTCTTTCCCAGACTCTTTTTCTGCTCAGAATTACCCTCCCCACTTGCAGGGCTCCAGATATGGATCAACTTTCCATTTTAGAGAAAACCATCCATTGAGGGGCCACCACACACAGACAGACCCGTTCCTGCTGTGAGCAGGATGGTCTGGAAGCTGGCAAGACTCAAAGCAGCCAAAGCGATGTGCGACCTGTGCCGAGCAAGGTGCTGGATGGCCAGGATGACACCTAAGAATCTTCCACCTCAGGGTGACATCATGGTGGGAGTCTTGGAGGGGCAGCCGTGGGTTCTGCTTCCCTTTCAGCCATGAAGCTGCTGGCTGATGTTGGGGCAGCATTGATGTTTGGCCTGACCTATCTTGCAGGGTTGTCGCAAGGACAAAACAAGGAACTGAATGAGCGGCTTCAAGTTCCTTGCAGGAGCAGTAGAGGGGCGAGATAAAAATAAACTTCAGGAAGAACCAGTAGCAAATTCTCTTAAATTATCCATATTCCTCTGCACTTGTGGGGTGAGAGGAAGGGGCCCAGCCCCTGCCCTCCGCTGTCCAGGAGCTCTTACTGAAATAAAGGCCCAAGCGATCTGAGGATCCCCACGGATGTCTGCGGCATCAGATCCCCCTGGATCTGATGGGGTTTGGTCTACACAGACTTTACCTCTTGCTGCTCACAGCAAATCTTTTTACCTGAAGTTTCTTTTTTTCTGAAATTTAATGTCCTCCTATCCCTGCCTTTTTTACCAATAAAGAGTCCTTGGGGGAAAGGTCCTTTAAAGACTGAGAGGCTTTAGAATATAAATTAGAGCTGCACATGTGTAATTTTTAAGGGGGGTTTCTGTGCGCCTGATTTTTCATTCTCTAGCAATACCCCTGGCAAGCAAAGGAGGCAGGTAACCAGTATTTTGGCCTCTGTTATCTACCTACCCAATATATCCAGCCTTTCTTTTCCTCTTGCAAGGAGCCAAGGTGACCCAACCGGCCCTCCCGCTTGAGTCTTTCCAACAACCCTGCAAGGTAGGTTAGGCTGGCAGCCTGCATCCCACGAGCAGCAACTCGGACCCGGGTGCCCGAGCCCAGTGCGTTCCCCACAGGGCCACCGCTGGCCCCCGATGCTACGCTCTGGAGACCCCCAGAGCGCGCAAGGCGGGGTGAGGCATCGGGGCCGAGGTGCGCGTCCTTCCCGTCTCCTCACTCCCCCGAGAAGGGGGCCGGCGTGTGCGCGCGGCTCCCCGTTGCAAAGCCTCGCCTTGCGCCGCCCGGCCGGCTCGCCTCCCCCTCCAAGCTCCCGAGCGCCTGCTCGCGAGGAAGCGTCCTTCCCTCGGAAAGCTCGCCGCTTTGCACCTGCTGCCGGGGAGGAGGGGGAGGAGGAAGAGGCTTTTACGCAGCGCGGGGGGCCGTCCCTCCGCCGCCCGGCCCCTTCCCCGCACATGGCGGCGCGGGGGGGG